>NC_137873.1:18621554-18746478 GCF_963924005.1 Protomyctophum bolini | reverse complement strand
GGCGCGCTATAGTATGCCGTACGATATGGGCTATAGCCCACGGTCCAAAATGATGAGAAACGAGGCTAACTTTTTTTTTCAAAATATCATAAAACATGGGCTATAACCCATCGTTTTTGTCATTTCGTCATTTTTTTCAAATCCTCAAAAATGATGAAAAACGGCACGCTATAGTATGCCGTACGATATGGGCTATAGCCCACGGTCCAAAATGATGAGAAACGAGGCTAACTTTTTTTTTCAAAATATCAAAAAACATGGGCTATAACCCATCGTTTTTGTCATTTCGTCATTTTTTTCAAATCCTCAAAAATGATGAAAAACGGCGCGCTATAGTATGCCGTACGATATGGGCTATAGCCCACGGTCCAAAATGATGAGAAACGAGGCTCGAGGCTAACTTTTTTTTCAAAATATCAAAAAACATGGGCTATAACCCATCGTTTTGTCATTTCGTCATTTTTTTTCAAATCCTCAAAATGATTGAAAAACGGCGGCGCTATAGTATGCCGTACGATATGGGCTATAGCCCACGGTCCAACATGATGAGAAACGAGGCTAACTTTTTTTTTCAAATATCAAAAAACATGGGATATAACCCATCGTTTTGTCATTTTCGTCATTTTTTTCAAATCCTCAAAAATGATGAAAAACGGCGCGCTATAGTATGCCGTACGATATGGGCTATAGCCCACGGTCCAAAATGATGAGAAACGAGGCTAACTTTTTTTTCAAAATATCAAAAAACATGGGCTATAACCCATCGTTTTTGTCATTTCGTCATTTTTTTCAAATCCTCAAAAATGATGAAAAACGGCGCGCTATAGTATGCGTACGATATGGGCTATGGCCCACGGTCCAAAATGATGAGAAACGAGGCTAACTTTTTTTTTCAAAATATCAAAAAACATGGGCTATAACCCATCGTTTTTGTCATTTCGTCATTTTTTTCAAATCCTCAAAAATGATGGAAAAAACGGCGCGCTATAGTATGCCGTACGATATGGGCTATAGCCCACGGTCCAAAATGATGAGAAACGAGGCTAACTTTTTTTTTCAAATATCAAAAAACATGGGCTATAACCCATCGTTTTTGTCATTTCGTCATTTTTTTCAAATCCTCAAAAATGATGAAAAACGGCGCGCTATAGTATGCCGTACGATATGGGCTATAGCCCACGGTCCAAAATGATGAGAAACGAGGCTAACTTTTTTTTTCAAAATATCAAAAAACATGGGCTATAAACCCATCGTTTTTGTCATTTCGTCATTTTTTTCAAATCCTCAAAAATGATGAAAAACGGCGCGCTATAGTAAGCCGTACGATATGGGCTATAGCCCACGGTCCAAAATGATGAGAAACGAGGCTAACCTTTTTTTTTCAAAATATCAAAAAACATGGGCTATAACCCATCGTTTTTGTCATTTCGTCATTTTTTTCAAATCCTCAAATGATGAAAAACGGCGCGCTATAGTATGCCGTACGATATGGGCTATAGCCCACGGTCCAAAATGATGAGAAACGAGGCTAACTTTTTTTTCAAAATATCAAAAAACATGGGCTATAACCCATCGTTTTTGTCATTTCGTCATTTTTTTTCAATCCTCAAAAATGATGAAAAACGGCGCGCTATAGTATGCGTACGATATGGCTATAGCCCACGGTCCAAAATGATGAGAAACGAGGCTAACTTTTTTTTTCAAAATATCAAAAAACATGGGCTATAACCCATCGTTTTGTCATTTCGTCATTTTTTTCAAATCCTCAAAAATGATGAAAAACGGCGCGCTATAGTATGCCGTACGATATGGGCTATAGCCCACGGTCCAAATGATGAGAACGAGGCTAACTTTTTTTTTCAAAATATCAAAAAACATGGGCTATAACCCATCGTTTTTGTCATTTCGTCATTTTTTTCAAATCCTCAAAAATGATGAAAAACGGCGCGCTATAGTATGCCGTACGATATGGCTATAGCCCACGGTCCAAAATGATGAGAAACGAGGCTAACTTTTTTTTTCAAAATATCAAAAAACATGGGCTATAACCCATCGTTTTTGTCATTTCGTCATTTTTTTCAAATCCTCAAAATGATGAAAAACGGCGCGCTATAGTATGCCGTACGATATGGGCTATAGCCCACGGTCCAAAATGATGAGAAACGAGGCTAACTTTTTTTTTCAAAATATCAAAAAACATGGGCTATAACCCATCGTTTTTGTCATTTCGTCATTTTTTTCAAATCCTCAAAATGATGAAAAACGGCGCGCTATAGTATGCCGTACGATATGGGCTATAGCCCACGGTCCAAAATGATGAGAAACGAGGCTAACTTTTTTTTTCAAAATATCAAAAAACATGGGCTATAACCCATCGTTTTTGTCATTTCGTCATTTTTTTCAAATCCTCAAAAATGATGAAAAACGGCGCGCTATAGTATGCCGTACGATATGGGCTATAGCCCACGGTCCAAAATGATGAGAAACGAGGCTAACTTTTTTTTTCAAAATATCAAAAAACATGGGCTATAACCCATCGTTTTTGTCATTTCGTCATTTTTTTCAAATCCTCAAAAATGATGAAAAACGGCGCGCTATAGTATGCCGTACGATATGGGCTATAGCCCACGGTCCAAAATGATGAGAACGAGGCTAACTTTTTTTTTCAAAATATCAAAAAACATGGGCTATAACCCATCGTTTTGTCATTTCGTCATTTTTTTCAAATCCTCAAAAATGATGAAAAACGGCGCGCTATAGTATGCCGTACGATATGGGCTATAGCCCACGGTCCAAAATGATGAGAAACGAGGCTAACTTTTTTTTTCAAAATATCAAAAAACATGGGCTAAACCCATCGTTTTCTAACGTGTCATTTCGTCATTTTTTTCAAATCCTCAAAAATGATGAAAAACGGCGCGCTATAGTATGCCGTACGATATGGGCTATAGCCCACGGTCCAAAATGATGAGAAACGAGGCTAACTTTTTTTTTCAAAATATCAAAAAACATGGGATATAACCCATCGTTTTTGTCATTTCGTCATTTTTTTCAAATCCTCAAAAATGATGAAAAACGGCGCGCTATAGTATGCCGTACGATATGGGCTATAGCCCACGGTCCAAATGATGAGAAACGAGGCTAACTTTTTTTTTCAAAATATCAAAAAACATGGGCTATAACCCATCGTTTTTGTCATTTCGTCATTTTTTCAAATCCTCAAAAATGATGAAAAACGGCGCGCTATAGTATGCCGTACGATATGGGCTATGGCCCACGGTCCAAAATGATGAGAAACGAGGCTAACTTTTTTTTTCAAATATCAAAAAACATGGGCTATAACCCATCGTTTTTGTCATTTCGTCATTTTTTTCAAATCCTCAAAAATGATGAAAAACGGCGCGCTATAGTATGCCGTACGATATGGGCTATAGCCCACGGTCCAAAATGATGAGAAACGAGGCTAACTTTTTTTTTCAAAATATCAAAAAACATGGGCTATAACCCATCGTTTTGTCATTTCGTCATTTTTTTCAAATCCTCAAAAATGATGAAAAACGGCGCGCTATAGTATGCCGTACGATATGGGCTATAGCCCACGGTCCAAAATGATGAGAAACGAGGCTAACTTTTTTTTTCAAAATATCAAAAAACATGGGCTATAACCCATCGTTTTTGTCATTTCGTCATTTTTTTCAAATCCTCAAAAATGATGAAAAACGGCGCGCTATAGTATGCCGTACGATATGGGCTATAGCCCACGGTCCAAAATGATGAGAAACGAGGCTAACTTTTTTTTCAAAATATCAAAAAACATGGGCTATAACCATCGTTTTTGTCATTTCGTCATTTTTTTCAAATCCTCAAAAATGATGAAAAACGGCTCGCTATAGTATGCCGTACGATATGGGCTATAGCCCACGGTCCAAAATGATGAGAAACGAGGCTAACTTTTTTTTTCAAAATATCAAAAAACATGGGCTATAACCCATCGTTTTTGTCATTTCGTCATTTTTTTCAAATCCTCAAAAATGATGAAAAACGGCGCGCTATAGTATGCCGTACGATATGGGCTATAGCCCACGGTCCAAAATGATGAGAAACGAGGCTAACTTTTTTTTTCAAAATATCAAAAAACATGGCTATAACCCATCGTTTTTGTCATTTCGTCATTTTTTTCAAATCCTCAAAAATGATGAAAAACGGCGCGCTATAGTATGCCGTACGATATGGGCTATAGCCCACGGTCCAAAATGATGAGAAACGAGGCTAACTTTTTTTTTCAAAATATCAAAAAACATGGGCTATAACCCATCGTTTTTGTCATTTCGTCATTTTTTTCAAATCCTCAAAAATGATGAAAAACGGCGCGCTATAGTATGCCGTACGATATGGGCTATAGCCCACGGTCCAAAATGATGAGAAACGAGGCTAACTTTTTTTTTCAAAATATCAAAAAACATGGGCTATAACCCATCGTTTTTGTCATTTCGTCATTTTTTTCAAATCCTCAAAAATGATGAAAAACGGCGCGCTATAGTATGCCGTACGATATGGGCTATAGCCCACGGTCCAAAATGATGAGAAACGAGGCTAACTTTTTTTTTCAAAATATCAAAAAACATGGGCTATAACCCATCGTTTTTGTCATTTCGTCATTTTTTTTCAAATCCTCAAAAATGATGAAAAACGGCGCGCTATAGTATGCCGTACGATATGGGCTATAGCCCACGGTCCAAAATGATGAGAAACGAGGCTAACTTTTTTTTCAAAATATCAAAAACATGGGCTATAACCCATCGTTTTTGTCATTTCGTCATTTTTTTCAAATCCTCAAAAATGATGAAAAACGGCGCGCTATAGTATGCCGTACGATATGGGCTATAGCCCACGGTCCAAAATGATGAGAAACGAGGCTAACTTTTTTTTCAAAATATCAAAAAACATGGGCTATAACCCATCGTTTTTGTCATTTCGTCATTTTTTTCAAATCCTCAAAAATGATGAAAAACGGCGCGCTATAGTATGCCGTACGATATGGGCTATAGCCCACGGTCCAAAATGATGAGAAACGAGGCTAACTTTTTTTTCAAAATATCAAAAAACATGGGCTATAACCCATCGTTTTTGTCATTTCGTCATTTTTTTCAAATCCTCAAAAATGATGAAAAACGGCGCGCTATAGTATGCCGTACGATATGGGCTATAGCCCACGGTCCAAAATGATGAGAAACGAGGCTAACTTTTTTTTTCAAAATATCAAAAAACATGGGCTATAACCATCGTTTTTGTCATTTCGTCATTTTTTTCAAATCCTCAAAAATGATGAAAAACGGCGCGCTATAGTATGCCGTACGATATGGGCTATAGCCCACGGTCCAAAATGATGAGAAACGAGGCTAACTTTTTTTTTCAAAATATCAAAAAACATGGGCTATAACCCATCGTTTTTGTCATTTCGTCATTTTTTTCAAATCCTCAAAAATGATGAAAAACGGCGCGCTATAGTATGCCGTACGATATGGGCTATAGCCCACGGTCCAAAATGATGAGAAACGAGGCTAACTTTTTTTTTCAAAATATCAAAAAACATGGGCTATAACCCATCGTTTTTGTCATTTCGTCATTTTTTTCAAATCCTCAAAATGATGAAAAACGGCGCGCTATAGTATGCCGTACGATATGGGCTATAGCCCACGGTCCAAAATGATGAGAAACGAGGCTAACTTTTTTTTCAAAATATCAAAAAAACATGGGCTATAACCCATCGTTTTTGTCATTTCGTCATTTTTTTCAAATCCTCAAAAATGATGAAAAACGGCGCGCTATAGTATGCCGTACGATATGGGCTATAGCCCACGGTCCAAAATGATGAGAAACGAGGCTAACTTTTTTTTTCAAAATATCAAAAAACATGGGCTATAACCCATCGTTTTTGTCATTTCGTCATTTTTTCAAATCCTCAAAAATGATGAAAAACGGCGCGCTATAGTATGCCGTACGATATGGGCTATAGCCCACGGTCCAAAATGATGAGAAACGAGGCTAACTTTTTTTTTCAAAATATCAAAAAACATGGGCTATAACCCATCGTTTTTGTCATTTCGTCATTTTTTTCAAATCCTCAAAAATGATGAAAAACGGCAGCGCTATAGTATGCCGTACGATATGGGCTATAGCCCACGGTCCAAAATGATGAGAAACGAGGCTAACTTTTTTTTTCAAAATATCAAAAAACATGGGCTATAACCCATCGTTTTTGTCATTTCGTCATTTTTTTCAAATCCTCAAAAATGATGAAAAACGGCGCGCTATAGTATGCCGTACGATATGGGCTATAGCCCACGGTCCAAAATGATGAGAAACGAGGCTACTTTTTTTTTCAAAATATCAAAAAACATGGGCTATAACCCATCGTTTTTGTCATTTCGTCATTTTTTTCAAATCCTCAAAATGATGAAAAACGGCGCGCTATAGTATGCCGTACGATATGGGCTATAGCCCACGGTCCAAAATGATGAGAAACGAGGCTAACTTTTTTTTTCAAAATATCAAAAAACATGGGCTATAACCCATCGTTTTTGTCATTTCGTCATTTTTTTCAAATCCTCAAAAATGATGAAAAACGGCGCGCTATAGTATGCCGTACGATATGGGCTATAGCCCACGGTCCAAAATGATGAGAAACGAGGCTAACTTTTTTTTTCAAATATCAAAAAACATGGGCTATAACCCATCGTTTTTGTCATTTCGTCATTTTTTTCAAATCCTCAAAAATGATGAAAAACGGCGCGCTATAGTATGCCGTACGATATGGGCTATAGCCCACGGTCCAAAATGATGAGAAACGAGGCTAACTTTTTTTTTCAAAATATCAAAAACATGGGCTATAACCCATCGTTTTTGTCATTTCGTCATTTTTTTCAAATCCTCAAAAATGATGAAAAACGGCGCGCTATAGTATGCCGTACGATATGGGCTATAGCCCACGGTCCAAAATGATGAGAAACGAGGCTAACTTTTTTTTTCAAAATATCAAAAAACATGGGCTATAACCCATCGTTTTTGTCATTTCGTCATTTTTTTCAAATCCTCAAAAATGATGAAAAACGGCGCGCTATAGTATGCCGTACGATATGGGCTATAGCCCACGGTCCAAAATGATGAGAAACGAGGCTAACTTTTTTTTTCAAAATATCAAAAAACATGGGCTATAACCCATCGTTTTTGTCATTTCGTCATTTTTTTCAAATCCTCAAAAATGATGAAAAACGGCGCGCTATAGTATGCCGTACGATATGGGCTATAGCCCACGGTCCAAAATGATGAGAAACGAGGCTAACTTTTTTTTCAAAATATAAAAAAACATGGGCTATAACCCATCGTTTTTGTCATTTCGTCATTTTTTCAAATCCTCAAAAATGATGAAAAACGGCGCGCTATAGTATGCCGTACGATATGGGCTATAGCCCACGGTCCAAAATGATGAGAAACGAGGCTAACTTTTTTTTTCAAAATATCAAAAAACATGGGCTATAACCCATCGTTTTTGTCATTTCGTCATTTTTTTCAAATCCTCAAAAATGATGAAAAACGGCGCGCTATAGTATGCCGTACGATATGGGCTATAGCCCACGGTCCAAAATGATGAGAAACGAGGCTAACTTTTTTTTTCAAAATATCAAAAAACATGGGCTATAACCCATCGTTTTTGTCATTTCGTCATTTTTTTCAAATCCTCAAAAATGATGAAAAACGGCGCGCTATAGTATGCCGTACGATATGGGCTATAGCCCACGGTCCAAAATGATGAGAAACGAGGCTAACTTTTTTTTCAAAATATCAAAAAACATGGGCTATAACCCATCGTTTTTGTCATTTCGTCATTTTTTTCAAATCCTCAAAAATGATGAAAAACGGCGCGCTATAGTATGCCGTACGATATGGGCTATAGCCCACGGTCCAAAATGATGAGAAACGAGGCTAACTTTTTTTTTCAAAATATCAAAAAACATGGGCTATAACCCATCGTTTTTGTCATTTCGTCATTTTTTTTCAAATCCTCAAAAATGATGAAAAACGGCGCGCTATAGTATGCCGTACGATATGGGCTATAGCCCACGGTCCAAAATGATGAGAAACGAGGCTAACTTTTTTTTCAAAATATCAAAAAACATGGGCTATAACCCATCGTTTTTGTCATTTCGTCATTTTTTTCAAATCCTCAAAATGATGAAAAACGGCGCGCTATAGTATGCCGTACGATATGGGCTATAGCCCACGGTCCAAAATGATGAGAAACGAGGCTAACTTTTTTTTTCAAAATATCAAAAAAACATGGGCTATAACCCATCGTTTTTGTCATTTCGTCATTTTTTTCAAATCCTCAAAAATGATGAAAAACGGCGCGCTATAGTATGCCGTACGATATGGGCTATAGCCCACGGTCCAAAATGATGAGAAACGAGGCTAACTTTTTTTTTCAAAATATCAAAAAACATGGGCTATAACCCATCGTTTTTGTCATTTCGTCATTTTTTTCAAATCCTCAAAAATGATGAAAAACGGCGCGCTATAGTATGCCGTACGATATGGGCTATAGCCCACGGTCCAAAATGATGAGAAACGAGGCTAACTTTTTTTTTCAAAATATCAAAAAACATGGGCTATAACCCATCGTTTTTGTCATTTCGTCATTTTTTTCAAATCCTCAAAAATGATGAAAAACGGCGCGCTATAGTATGCCGTACGATATGGGCTATAGCCCACGGTCCAAAATGATGAGAAACGAGGCTAACTTTTTTTTTCAAAATATCAAAAAACATGGGCTATAACCCATCGTTTTTGTCATTTCGTCATTTTTTTCAAATCCTCAAAAATGATGAAAAACGGCGCGCTATAGTATGCCGTACGATAAGGGCTATAGCCCACGGTCCAAAATGATGAGAAACGAGGCTAACTTCTTTTTTCAAAATATAAAAAACATGGGCTATAACCCATCGTTTTTGTCGTTTCGTCATTTTTTTCAAATCCTCAAAAATGATGAAAAACGGCGCGCTATAGTATGCCGTACGATATGGGCTATAGCCCACGGTCCAAAATGATGAGAAACGAGGCTAACTTTTTTTTTCAAAATATCAAAAAACATGGGCTATAACCCATCGTTTTTGTCATTTCGTCATTTTTTTCAAATCCTCAAAAATGATGAAAAACGGCGCGCTATAGTATGCCGTACGATATGGGCTATAGCCCACGGTCCAAAATGATGAGAAACGAGGCTAACTTTTTTTTTCAAAATATCAAAAAACATGGGCTATAACCCATCGTTTTTGTCATTTCGTCATTTTTTTCAAATCCTCAAAAATGATGAAAAACGGCGCGCTATAGTATGCCGTACGATATGGGCTATAGCCCACGGTCCAAAATGATGAGAAACGAGGCTAACTTTTTTTTTCAAATATCAAAAAACATGGGCTATAACCCATCGTTTTTGTCATTTCGTCATTTTTTTCAAATCCTCAAAAATGATGAAAAACGGCGCGCTATAGTATGCCGTACGATATGGGCTATAGCCCACGGTCCAAAATGATGAGAAACGAGGCTAACTTTTTTTTCAAAATATCAAAAACATGGGCTATAACCCATCGTTTTTGTCATTTCGTCATTTTTTTCAAATCCTCAAAAATGATGAAAAACGGCGCGCTATAGTATGCCGTACGATATGGGCTATAGCCCACGGTCCAAAATGATGAGAAACGAGGCTAACTTTTTTTTTCAAAATATCAAAAACATGGGCTATAACCTATCGTTTTTGTCATTTCGTCATTTTTTTCAAATCCTCAAAAATGATGAAAAACGGCGCGCTATAGTATGCCGTACGATATGGGCTATAGCCCACGGTCCAAAATGATGAGAAACGAGGCTAACTTTTTTTTTCAAAATATCAAAAAACATGGGCTATAACCCATCGTTTTTGTCATTTCGTCATTTTTTTCAAATCCTCAAAAATGATGAAAAACGGCACGCTATAGTATGCCGTACGATATGGGCTATAGCCCACGGTCCAAAATGATGAGAAACGAGGCTAACTTTTTTTTTCAAAATATCAAAAAACATGGGCTATAACCCATCGTTTTTGTCATTTCGTCATTTTTTTCAAATCCTCAAAAATGATGAAAAACGGCGCGCTATAGTATGCCGTACGATATGGGCTATAGCCCACGGTCCAAAATGATGAGAAACGAGGCTAACTTTTTTTTTCAAAATATCAAAAAACATGGGCTATAACCCATCGTTTTTGTCATTTCGTCATTTTTTTCAAATCCTCAAAAATGATGAAAAACGGCGCGCTATAGTATGCCGTACGATATGGGCTATAGCCCACGGTCCAAAATGATGAGAAACGAGGCTAACTTTTTTTTTCAAAATATCAAAAAACATGGGCTATAACCCATCGTTTTTGTCATTTCGTCATTTTTTTCAAATCCTCAAAAATGATGAAAAACGGCGCGCTATAGTATGCCGTACGATATGGGCTATAGCCCACGGTCCAAAATGATGAGAAACGAGGCTAACTTTTTTTTTCAAAATATCAAAAAACATGGGCTATAACCCATCGTTTTTGTCATTTCGTCATTTTTTTCAAATCCTCAAAAATGATGAAAAACGGCGCGCTATAGTATGCCGTACGATATGGGCTATAGCCCACGGTCCAAAATGATGAGAAACGAGGCTAACTTCTTTTTTCAAAATATCAAAAAACATGGGCTATAACCATCGTTTTTGTCGTTTCGTCATTTTTTTCAAATCCTCAAAAATGATGAAAAACGGCGCGCTATAGTATGCCGTACGATATGGGCTATAGCCCACGGTCCAAAATGATGAGAAACGAGGCTAACTTTTTTTTTCAAAATATCAAAAAACATGGGCTATAACCATCGTTTTTGTCATTTCGTCATTTTTTTCAAATCCTCAAAAATGATGAAAAACGGCGCGCTATAGTATGCCGTACGATATGGGCTATAGCCCACGGTCCAAAATGATGAGAAACGAGGCTAACTTTTTTTTTCAAAATATCAAAAAACATGGGCTATAACCCATCGTTTTTGTCGTTTCGTCATTTTTTTCAAATCCTCAAAAATGATGAAAAACGGCGCGCTATAGTATGCCGTACGATATGGGCTATAGCCCACGGTCCAAAATGATGAGAAACGAGGCTAACTTTTTTTTTTCAAAATATCAAAAAACATGGGCTATAACCCATCGTTTTTGTCATTTCGTCATTTTTTTCAAATCCTCAAAAATGATGAAAAACGGCGCGCTATAGTATGCCGTACGATATGGGCTATAGCCCACGGTCCAAAATGATGAGAAACGAGGCTAACTTTTTTTTTCAAAATATCAAAAAACATGGGCTATAACCCATCGTTTTTGTCATTTCGTCATTTTTTTCAAATCCTCAAAAATGATGAAAAACGGCGCGCTATAGTATGCCGTACGATATGGGCTATAGCCCACGGTCCAAAATGATGAGAAACGAGGCTAACTTTTTTTTTCAAAATATCAAAAAACATGGGCTATAACCCATCGTTTTTGTCATTTCGTCATTTTTTTCAAATCCTCAAAAATGATGAAAAACGGCGCGCTATAGTATGCGTACGATATGGGCTATAGCCCACGGTCCAAAATGATGAGAAACGAGGCTAACTTTTTTTTTCAAAATATCAAAAAAACATGGGCTATAACCCATCGTTTTTGTCATTTCGTCATTTTTTTCAAATCCTCAAAAATGATGAAAAACGGCGCGCTATAGTATGCCGTACGATATGGGCTATAGCCCACGGTCCAAAATGATGAGAAACGAGGCTAACTTTTTTTTTTCAAAATATCAAAAAACATGGGCTATAACCCATCGTTTTTGTCATTTCGTCATTTTTTTCAAATCCTCAAAAATGATGAAAAACGGCGCACTATAGTATGCCGTACGATATGGGCTATAGCCCACGGTCCAAAATGATGAGAAACGAGGCTAACTTTTTTTTTCAAAATATCAAAAAACATGGGCTATAACCCATCGTTTTTGTCATTTCGTCATTTTTTTCAAATCCTCAAAAATGATGAAAAACGGCGCGCTATAGTATGCCGTACGATATGGGCTATAGCCCACGGTCCAAAATGATGAGAAACGAGGCTAACTTTTTTTTTCAAAATATCAAAAAACATGGCTATAACCCATCGTTTTTGTCATTTCGTCATTTTTTTCAAATCCTCAAAAATGATGAAAAACGGCGCGCTATAGTATGCCGTACGATATGGGCTATAGCCCACGGTCCAAAATGATGAGAAACGAGGCTAACTTTTTTTTCAAAATATCAAAAAACATGGGCTATAACCCATCGTTTTTGTCATTTCGTCATTTTTTTCAAATCCTCAAAAATGATGAAAAACGGCGCGCTATAGTATGCCGTACGATATGGGCTATAGCCCACGGTCCAAAATGATGAGAAACGAGGCTAACTTTTTTTTCAAATATCAAAAACATGGGCTATAACCCATCGTTTTTGTCATTTCGTCATTTTTTTCAAATCCTCAAAAATGATGAAAAACGGCGCGCTATAGTATGCCGTACGATATGGGCTATAGCCCACGGTCCAAAATGATGAGAAACGAGGCTAACTTCTTTTTTCAAAATATCAAAAAACATGGGCTATAACCCATCGTTTTTGTCGTTTCGTCATTTTTTTCAAATCCTCAAAAATGATGAAAAACGGCGCGCTATAGTATGCCGTACGATATGGGCTATAGCCCACGGTCCAAAATGATGAGAAACGAGGCTAACTTTTTTTTTCAAAATATCAAAAAACATGGGCTATAACCCATCGTTTTTGTCATTTCGTCATTTTTTCAAATCCTCAAAATGATGAAAAACGGCGCGCTATAGTATGCCGTACGATATGGGCTATAGCCCACGGTCCAAAATGATGAGAAACGAGGCTAACTTTTTTTTTCAAAATATCAAAAACATGGGCTATAACCCATCGTTTTGTCGTTTCGTCATTTTTTTCAAATCCTCAAAAATGATGAAAAACGGCGCGCTATAGTATGCCGTACGATATGGGCTATAGCCCACGGTCCAAAATGATGAGAAACGAGGCTAACTTTTTTTTTCAAAATATCAAAAAACATGGGCTATAACCCATCGTTTTTGTCATTTCGTCATTTTTTTCAAATCCTCAAAAATGATGAAAAACGGCGCACTATAGTATGCCGTACGATATGGGCTATAGCCCACGGTCCAAAATGATGAGAAACGAGGCTAACTTTTTTTTCAAAATATCAAAAAACATGGGCTATAACCCATCGTTTTTGTCATTTCGTCATTTTTTTCAAATCCTCAAAAATGATGAAAAACGGCGCGCTATAGTATGCCGTACGATATGGGCTATAGCCCACGGTCCAAAATGATGAGAAACGAGGCTAACTTTTTTTTTCAAAATATCAAAAAACATGGGCTATAACCCATCGTTTTTGTCATTTTGTCATTTTTTTCAAATCCTCAAAAATGATGAAAAATGGTGCGCTATAGTATGCTGTACGATATGGGCTATGGCCCACGGTCCAAAATGATGAGAAACGAGGCTAACTTTTTTTTTCAAAATATCAAAAAACATGGGCTATAACCCATCGTTTTTGTCGTTTCGTCATTTTTTTCAAATCCTCAAAAATGATGAAAAACGGCGCGCTATAGTATGCCGTACGATATGGGCTATAGCCCACGGTCCAAAATGATGAGAAACGAGGCTAACTTTTTTTTTTCAAAATATCAAAAAACATGGGCTATAACCCATCGTTTTTGTCATTTCGTCATTTTTTTCAAATCCTCAAAAATGATGAAAAACGGCGCACTATAGTATGCCGTACGATATGGGCTATAGCCCACGGTCCAAAATGATGAGAAACGAGGCTAACTTTTTTTTTCAAAATATCAAAAAACATGGGCTATAACCCATCGTTTTTGTCATTTCGTCATTTTTTTCAAATCCTCAAAAATGATGAAAAACGGCGCGCTATAGTATGCCGTACGATATGGGCTATAGCCCACGGTCCAAAATGATGAGAAACGAGGCTAACTTTTTTTTTCAAAATATCAAAAAACATGGGCTATAACCCATCGTTTTTGTCATTTCGTCATTTTTTTCAAATCCTCAAAAATGATGAAAAACGGCGCGCTATAGTATGCCGTACGATATGGGCTATAGCCCACGGTCCAAAATGATGAGAAACGAGGCTAACTTTTTTTTTCAAAATATCAAAAAACATGGGCTATAACCCATCGTTTTTGTCATTTCGTCATTTTTTTCAAATCCTCAAAAATGATGAAAAACGGCGCGCTATAGTATGCCGTACGATATGGGCTATAGCCCACGGTCCAAAATGATGAGAAACGAGGCTAACTTTTTTTTTCAAAATATCAAAAAACATGGGCTATAACCCATCGTTTTTGTCATTTCGTCATTTTTTTCAAATCCTCAAAAATGATGAAAAATGGTGCGCTATAGTATGCCGTACGATATGGGCTATAGCCCACGGTCCAAAATGATGAGAAACGAGGCTAACTTTTTTTTTCAAAATATCAAAAAACATGGGCTATAACCCATCGTTTTTGTCATTTCGTCATTTTTTTCAAATCCTCAAAAATGATGAAAAATGGCGCGCTATAGTATGCCGTACGATATGGGCTATAGCCCACGGTCCAAAATGATGAGAAACGAGGCTAACTTTTTTTTTCAAAATATCAAAAAACATGGGCTATAACCCATCGTTTTTGTCATTTCGTCATTTTTTTCAAATCCTCAAAAATGATGAAAAACGGCGCGCTATAGTATGCCGTACGATATGGGCTATAGCCCACGGTCCAAAATGATGAGAAACGAGGCTAACTTCTTTTTTCAAAATATCAAAAAACATGGGCTATAACCCATCGTTTTTGTCGTTTCGTCATTTTTTTCAAATCCTCAAAAATGATGAAAAACGGCGCGCTATAGTATGCCGTACGATATGGGCTATAGCCCACGGTCCAAAATGATGAGAAACGAGGCTAACTTTTTTTTTCAAAATATCAAAAAACATGGGCTATAACCCATCGTTTTTGTCATTTCGTCATTTTTTTCAAATCCTCAAAAATGATGAAAAACGGCGCGCTATAGTATGCCGTACGATATGGGCTATAGCCCACGGTCCAAAATGATGAGAAACGAGGCTAACTTTTTTTTTCAAAATATCAAAAAACATGGGCTATAACCCATCGTTTTTGTCGTTTCGTCATTTTTTTCAAATCCTCAAAAATGATGAAAAACGGCGCGCTATAGTATGCCGTACGATATGGGCTATAGCCCACGGTCCAAAATGATGAGAAACGAGGCTAACTTTTTTTTTTCTAAATATCAAAAAACATGGGCTATAACCCATCGTTTTTGTCATTTCGTCATTTTTTTCAAATCCTCAAAAATGATGAAAAACGGCGCACTATAGTATGCCGTACGATATGGGCTATAGCCCACGGTCCAAAATGATGAGAAACGAGGCTAACTTTTTTTTTCAAAATATCAAAAAACATGGGCTATAACCCATCGTTTTTGTCATTTCGTCATTTTTTTCAAATCCTCAAAAATGATGAAAAACGGCGCGCTATAGTATGCCGTACGATATGGGCTATAGCCCACGGTCCAAAATGATGAGAAACGAGGCTAACTTTTTTTTTCAAAATATCAAAAAACATGGGCTATAACCCATCGTTTTTGTCATTTTGTCATTTTTTTCAAATCCTCAAAAATGATGAAAAACGGCGCGCTATAGTATGCCGTACGATATGGGCTATAGCCCACGGTCCAAAATGATGAGAAACGAGGCTAACTTTTTTTTTCAAAATATCAAAAAACATGGGCTATAACCCATCGTTTTTGTCATTTCGTCATTTTTTTCAAATCCTCAAAAATGATGAAAAATGGTGCGCTATAGTATGCTGTACGATATGGGCTATGGCCCACGGTCCAAAATGATGAGAAACGAGGCTAACTTTTTTTTTCAAAATATCAAAAAACATGGGCTATAACCCATCGTTTTTGTCGTTTCGTCATTTTTTTCAAATCCTCAAAAATGATGAAAAACGGCGCGCTATAGTATGCCGTACGATATGGGCTATAGCCCACGGTCCAAAATGATGAGAAACGAGGCTAACTTTTTTTTTTCAAAATATCAAAAAACATGGGCTATAACCCATCGTTTTTGTCATTTCGTCATTTTTTTCAAATCCTCAAAAATGATGAAAAACGGCGCACTATAGTATGCCGTACGATATGGGCTATAGCCCACGGTCCAAAATGATGAGAAACGAGGCTAACTTTTTTTTTCAAAATATCAAAAAACATGGGCTATAACCCATCGTTTTTGTCATTTCGTAATTTTTTTCAAATCCTCAAAAATGATGAAAAACGGCGCGCTATAGTATGCCGTACGATATGGGCTATAGCCCACGGTCCAAAATGATGAGAAACGAGGCTAACTTTTTTTTTCAAAATATCAAAAAACATGGGCTATAACCCATCGTTTTTGTCATTTCGTCATTTTTTTCAAATCCTCAAAAATGATGAAAAACGGCGCGCTATAGTATGCCGTACGATATGGGCTATAGCCCACGGTCCAAAATGATGAGAAACGAGGCTAACTTTTTTTTTCAAAATATCAAAAAACATGGGCTATAACCCATCGTTTTTGTCATTTCGTCATTTTTTTCAAATCCTCAAAAATGATGAAAAACGGCGCGCTATAGTATGCCGTACGATATGGGCTATAGCCCACGGTCCAAAATGATGAGAAACGAGGCTAACTTTTTTTTTCAAAATATCAAAAAACATGGGCTATAACCCATCGTTTTTGTCATTTCGTCATTTTTTTCAAATCCTCAAAAATGATGAAAAATGGTGCGCTATAGTATGCCGTACGATATGGGCTATAGCCCACGGTCCAAAATGATGAGAAACGAGGCTAACTTTTTTTTTCAAAATATCAAAAAACATGGGCTATAACCCATCGTTTTTGTCATTTCGTCATTTTTTTCAAATCCTCAAAAATGATGAAAAATGGCGCGCTATAGTATGCCGTACGATATGGGCTATAGCCCACGGTCCAAAATGATGAGAAACGAGGCTAACTTTTTTTTTCAAAATATCAAAAAACATGGGCTATAACCCATCGTTTTTGTCATTTCGTCATTTTTTTCAAATCCTCAAAAATGATGAAAAACGGCGCGCTATAGTATGCCGTACGATATGGGCTATAGCCCACGGTCCAAAATGATGAGAAACGAGGCTAACTTTTTTTTTCAAAATATCAAAAAACATGGGCTATAACCCATCGTTTTTGTCATTTCGTCATTTTTTTCAAATCCTCAAAAATGATGAAAAACGGCGCGCTATAGTATGCCGTACGATATGGGCTATAGCCCACGGTCCAAAATGATGAGAAACGAGGCTAACTTTTTTTTTCAAAATATCAAAAAACATGGGCTATAACCCATCGTTTTTGTCATTTCGTCATTTTTTTCAAATCCTCAAAAATGATGAAAAACGGCGCGCTATAGTATGCCGTACGATATGGGCTATAGCCCACGGTCCAAAATGATGAGAAACGAGGCTAACTTTTTTTTTCAAAATATCAAAAAACATGGGCTATAACCCATCGTTTTTGTCATTTCGTCATTTTTTTCAAATCCTCAAAAATGATGAAAAACGGCGCGCTATAGTATGCCGTACGATATGGGCTATAGCCCACGGTCCAAAATGATGAGAAACGAGGCTAACTTTTTTTTTCAAAATATCAAAAAACATGGGCTATAACCCATCGTTTTTGTCATTTTGTCATTTTTTTCAAATCCTCAAAAATGATGAAAAACGGCGCGCTATAGTATGCCGTACGATATGGGCTATAGCCCACGGTCCAAAATGATGAGAAACGAGGCTAACTTTTTTTTCAAAATATCAAAAAACATGGGCTATAACCCATCGTTTTTGTCATTTCGTCATTTTTTCAAATCCTCAAAAATGATGAAAAACGGCGCGCTATAGTATGCCGTACGATATGGGCTATAGCCCACGGTCCAAAATGATGAGAAACGAGGCTAACTTTTTTTTTCAAAATATCAAAAAACATGGGCTATAACCCATCGTTTTTGTCATTTCGTCATTTTTTTCAAAACCTCAAAAATGATGAAAAACGGCGCGCTATAGTATGCCGTACGATATGGGCTATAGCCCACGGTCCAAAATGATGAGAAACGAGGCTAACTTTTTTTTTCAAAATATCAAAAAACATGGGCTATAACCCATCGTTTTTGTCATTTCGTCATTTTTTTCAAATCCTCAAAAATGATAAAAAACGGCGCGCTATAGTATGCCGTACGATATGGGCTATAGCCCACGGTCCAAAATGATGAGAAACGAGGCTAACTTCTTTTTCAAAATATCAAAAAACATGGGCTATAACCCATCGTTTTTGTCATTTTTTTCAAATCCTCAAAAATGATGAAAAACGGCGCGCTATAGTATGCCGTACGATATGGGCTATAGCCCACGGTCCAAAATGATGAGAAACGAGGCTAACTTTTTTTTTCAAAATATCAAAAAACATGGGCTATAACCCATTGTTTTTGTCATTTCGTCATTTTTTTCAAATCCTCAAAAATGATGAAAAACGGCGCGCTATAGTATGCCGTACGATATGGGCTATAGCCCACGGTCCAAAATGATGAGAAACGAGGCTAACTTTTTTTTTCAAAATATCAAAAAACATGGGCTATAACCCATCGTTTTTGTCATTTCGTCATTTTTTTCAAATCCTCAAAAATGATGAAAAACGGCGCGCTATAGTATGCCGTACGATATGGGCTATAGCCCACGGTCCAAAATGATGAGAAACGAGGCTAACTTTTTTTTTCAAAATTTAAAAAAACATGGGCTATAACCCATAGTTTTTTTCATTTTTTCATTTTTTTCAAATCCTCAAAAATGATGAAAAACGGCGTGCTATAGTATGCCGTACGATATGGGCTATATTTAACAAGGGTTTCTTATTTAACAAGGGTAAATCATAGGCTACAGATTTAAAGACAAATTAAAGGTTGACTTTGCACTAGGCACTGGGCTAAACAAAACAAAACATAACTTACGGCATAATGAACAAGAACAAACAAAAACAATAATAAGGCAGGCACAAGAGAGGACTAGAGGGATCGAGTCTCTGCTGCTGAATGCTGTCGTCCCCTGCTGAAGGCCAAGTTCAACTGAGCTTTTATACAGAGACAGGAAGAGAGCCCAGCCAACAGGAAACTGGTGTTGTCGGGGAGAACCAATAAGGAACAGAGGGGCAGGTCCAATCAGGGACCTGTCACTCAGAGCCATGTCTGTCAATTCACTTGAGTACTGTAGCAGAAGAAGTACAACTTGTTACCATAAAACATAATAACAAATACCAACTTATAATTATTATCCTAATTAAATAGCCACCATAAATAATAATTATAGTTAAACAAATAACAAATAATCAAAAGGACCGTGGTCCGTAACAGCCCATGGTCCAACATGATGAGAAACGAGGATAACTTTTTTTTTCAAAATTTCAAAAAACATGGGCTATAACCCATCGTTTTTTTCATTTTTTTCAAATCCTCAAAAATGATGAAAAACGGCGTGCTATAGTATGCCGTACGGAGAATGCATTGGGCATTTAAGTTAAATAACTCAGAAACTACAAAACATTTCAAAGTAAAAATGTTCCAGCATGTGTGCATGTCTCCCCCCATCTCTCTCCCCATTTCCTGTCAGCCTATACTGTCTGTCCCTCCATAAAAAAAATATATACAGGCGAAAGCCAAAAACATTGAAAGAAAAGCAGTCATTCATTTGGGATACATGAAAAAAAGAGCTAAACATTTGAGCATTCGAAACAATATATAAAATCAAGAGAAAGTATACAAGTCATTTATTTGATCAATATACTTTTCAAATGTCAGAACATCTTATGACAAAAACCATCGCTTAATAACTTAAAACCTCAGAAACATGGTCAATCAGTCCAGTGAATCGCAGCATTTTAATATCATTTTAATGGACAAAACTAGTATCAACTGTAAAAGTGATAGTTAAAGTAGTGGCCAGATCAGAACATCACTTAAACCCTATATACCAGTAAGACGCGCAAACGCGGGAAGCGAACGCAGCTGAGACCCTGCAGATCATGTCTGTCTGTCTGTCTGTGTGTCTGTCCCGCTGTTACTGTATATGTGGACCTGGCCCCTTTTGTGCCCATATATGGAGCTGAGTGGACCTGGCCCCTTTTGTGCCCATATATGGAGCTGAGTGGACCTGGCCCCTTTTGTGCCCATATATGGAGCTGAGTGATTGCTGATGCAACACACTCCATATTTGGATAGCGGGACAGACAGACAGACAGACACACAGACAGACATGATCTGCTAGGTCTCATAGTAAGTGCTCACTGCGTTCGCAAATACAGTTGACCGGGCTTGACTAGGGGTATTGGTATGACTTGGTCTATGCCTTTCCCCCTCTATACCAAACCTGTTAGGTTGAAAATAGGCGATCTACAAACTCACTAAGTTGTAAGCCTATTGCGACATACCCAGAATAGGAATGCTAGGGCTCATGTGGCTAACCCTGAGTAGGGTTTGGTGATATTTCAAGTTATTCTATTTGTCTTACACCGTTACGTGCTTGCACAAAATATACACTGTAAATATTTTGTGAAAGCACCAGTAGTCATCCATACAATATTGTCACAATATCGATAGCGGTATTTGGTCCAATATAGTTTGTACTATTTGATTTTGTCCATATGGCCTCAGCCTATCGCTTTGTGCGCCTGCTGCTGCTGCTGCTGCTGCTGCTGCTACTGGACAATCTGGATGGATGAGCCAGGGTGCTCAGTGGAGCGGAGGTCACAGAGAGACACAGACCCAGATCCACTGCTCTGGATGTGGGGGTCCGCACGGTAGATGCTCCGGATGTGGGGGTCCGCACGGTAGATGCTGTGGGGCTGCTGCTGGCTGAAGACCTGCAGCACACATTCACGCACAAATGCGCGCGAGCACACACATAAGAATAATATAAAATAATAAATGTATAAAAAGAGCTTAGCAATACCTTATGTACTGTGCGTGCAGCATAGCAAGACACTCTTTTGTCCTGCATAATGCAAGCATTGTGTAAACTTTGTTCATTATTATTGATGATGTTACTTTTGCGTCTGATGTCTTTTACCCTGCTGTATCTACTACAGTACTTTTCTTGCCCTGTGACTGTCTGGATCTGCTATGCTGCCTTTGGTGACTATCTTATCTTACACTTAACCTCAAATGTATCCCTTTCAATTATGTTTACTTACAATTCAACCACTGAGACTCTAATACTCCTAAGTATTGTGGTAAAAGATTGTCAGATTTTCAGATTATACAGGACATTTTTGGACTTTCAACCAAAATATGCACTTGTGTAGAAACCTGGAGGCTCTTGGAGGAAATCTCAAAGGAATGTTAAATGGGAGTGATCTGATATTGAGTTCTATTCTAGACAGCTTATCCATCCACGGTTGTATTTGGATCCTGTAAGTGTAAGGGATGTATTGTAGACCTGTTGGTTTGGGCTGTGAGACACTAACCTGGGCGAGGCAGAGCTGCGAGGGGAGCTTGTCTTGGAGCTCAGTCTGCTGCTAGGGGTGGATGATGGAGGTGATGGAAGAGTCAGGTTGGCCTGGCAGACAAACCAGAACGGCAAATTAAATCTAATGCTTACAACCATGTCTTTCACTTGACTCTGAATGTGAAAACCCAGTCCATAGAATAACATGTGTCAGGCTTTTGTCTTGGGTTTCAAAAATGAGACAAATCACAGAAACCCGACTACCAGTCAAACATAATCGATGAGGAATACATCAAGCTAATACAAAGTACAGCTGTTCTCTTCCTGGGAAGTTAGCATGCTGGCATGGAATCCATTGTTCTTGAATTAATAATAGTTTAAACTGGGTGTCCATAAATAAAAATAAATAAAAAAAGGTTTGAAATTTTGCTTTAAATGGCCAAATCTGCCTACCGATGATGTCACTGGTAGGCAGGTTTCGGAACTGTCCAGAGCCCTTCAGACACCCTTCAGAGTGAGTAGACAGGAATGGTGCCATATGAGGACCAATTATATGAAGATAAGGTTGAAAATGGGTGTAGTGGCCGACCGTTTAAGTGATGTTTATCTACACTACCTGGAGAAAGTACTTCTCTAGCTGAGTCTTCAGATCAGGGTTTTCCTCCATGGCGTCCAGCAGCATTCTGTTGAGCGTCTTGTTGAAGTCTCTCATCTCTCTCAGTCTAATGTCTCGCTCTACAAACGTCTCCTCTCTGCTCTTACTGGCTGAGCGCACATCCTTGGTCAGCCTGGAGCACTGCAAAGAAACATAAACGTCACTGTCAGCCGGCAGAAACCTCATATATCCATATTCACACAAAAGTATCAAAAGTAGCAGATTTACAAGCCCAAAACGCAGTGCTAAGCGACATGTTTTGAGCTTGTTCATCTGCTACTTTTGCTGTTTTTGAATTTGAATCCTGAAAAGTAACAGTTGTGGACATAAGAGGTTAGAGACAGAGACGATGGAATTGCTTTTTTCATATTTTACAAATCAAAGTCTATTGAATATTGCAAATAACTGGGGTTTGTGTTGTTAGTTATTGTGAGTTTTTCGCTGAACTTCACCCCCAGAATAGGTACACTAGGGTTCAAGACGTTAGCGCTGTGATAACCAATATTGTTGTTCTGTGTTGACACATGAAACACTGGTCATGATGAAGCATGTTGAGTGTTTGTGTGTACACGGTTCTCAGATATCATTTGTTATCTGAAAATGACGCTCTACGACTACTGGCTTCTGAATCGACACTCTTTACTGAGCCATTATGGTCACTGCCCTACACTTGAACACCAGACGGTAAGCCTAAAAGGGACCAGGCCAGAACACCTGACGTAGGACAGTAGAGGGAGAGCTGAATAGCCTGCCTGCATCACACCATGGGGTACTATAAAGACACTGACCTACAGGCAGGAGTGGAAATCTAATTTTTATTATTATTTTCCGTCGATGGCTGCAGCCCACCCTAGCCCAGTCGTAAATCCGGCCCTGGGTGTAATACTGGGCATTCGAACCCAGGCCTCCCGTGCAGGAAGGGACACTAAAGCTAAACATCTTATCCACTACCAGCCTAAAGGGGAATTCCCTCTAGGCCATTAGGTTTTTGGTCTTTAGGCAGAGGCTCTGAGTCACCACAGGAAGTAATCATGGAAAAACTACTGTGGAACTTCCAGTCAATTTTAACCAAAAGGTATCTTATGGTCCCCAGGGGAGGGGAAATTTGGCTTTTACAGCTTGACCTAGCTTAGGTCTTCTCAGGCGGCTTAGATAAGCGCACGGCAGGGCGCAACGCCTCGCATTAGGCGATGTGAGCTTGTAGATCCAAAAATTCCAAATATGATTATTTTGGGGGGGATCACAACTTGAAAAGGTTTGAGAACCACCGAGCTACACTGGGCCGCCCCACAAGTTAAGTGTCACGTACTGTATAGACTGCAGTGTGTGACACTTGATGCGGCGGAGACGCTGAGCGATGTGCACCATGCCACTGAGCATTCAAACCTGTTTAGTGACCCGGTTGAGTTTGTCCCTCTGAGAGGCCAGCTCTTTGTTGAGCTGAACAATGTGGGACTGCCTCTGCTCTATCTGCTCACTCTGCACGTTTACTTCCTCCTGCGCCACACGGTCCAGTGTGCTGTTCATCTCCTGGATGTGGAGGAAGGCGCACGCACGCACGCACAATTATCCATGAGGACATCACCATTTTGGGACAGCAATTAATACAAAATGTCTAGTACAAGCTCTGAGCTTCGCAACACGGAAGCATGTACGGTAATTAAGTATGACTCAGGCTTAACTCTTAACCCAAACCACCTAACCTAACCTCTGAATGTGTAATCCTATAACCCCGACCTGAAACGTTTTCTAATTGTAAGCCTTAACTCTAAACATTTTCTCAAATTACCTGGAGGAAATTTGGCTCTCGCGAGTACACACACACACACACACACACACACACACACACACACACACACACACACACACACACACACACACACACACACACACACACACACACACACACACACACACACACACACACACACACACACACACACACACACACACACACACACACACACACACACACACACACACACACACACACACACACACACAGGTACAGTAAGTACAGGGAGTTGCCAGTCTATTGTCAGGCTGCCCTCTTATTTCAGTCACAGGAGAATGTAAACGATCTAGCACAGCAGCGTATTGTAATCCTCACAAGAAGATGTCAGAGTAAAGACAAAAGCTAAAATGAGGGCAGAGGACATTCTAGTGCACTACTGCATGTGAAAGGCAGATAAGAAAACATTAAATTCCTTTTGAATTATCCACTTAGGGCACGGTCACACCAAAGTGTAAGGGTGGATTCTGGCAATGCTTTTCAATGGGAACAGAGCAACAGAGCAACAGAGCAACAGAGCAACAAAACAAACATTGAAAAGCATAGGCAGAATCCACCCGCATAGGTAGAATTAAACTTCGGTGTGACTGCGCCGTGACTGAGTATTTCACTTTAAAACATTTTTCCTGAAGTTGAATGGGCTTAACTCGGACTGATCAAAAATAATTAGGGTCTCCTCACGCATTAGAAGGATAATATCAGTTACCAGAACCAAGGACGTGTGAAATATCTCAAAATGTAATCAAGAAAAAACTGTCTGGGGTCAATTTTAGAAACACCTCTAAAAACCTGACCTAAGTTTTCAGAACATTTAGATAGCCAATCTACAAGCTTACAATACAGCGTGATGTGACACGTTGTGAACTTGTAGATCTGCTATTTCACATTGGTTCTGGTCTGGAACCAATGTTTGGTAAACCCTGTCACAATGACCTGTATGTCTTCCTGCAGTTCTCTGATCTGTCGTTTCTTGTATTTGAGTTTCTCCTCGGCTGCTCTCTCCTGCTCCTCTAACTTCAGCTTCTTCTGGTATTCTTCACCTAGGCAAGGTAAGGCAGTTTGAGTTGTATAGCACATTTCAACAACAAGGCAATTCAATGTGCTTTGCACAGAAAGCAAAGGAAAATGACATGAGGATGTCAATATAATAGCAAGGAGATTAACTACCACCAACCCCCACAGTTGTATTAGTTGTTGTTATACTGTAGTAACATAACATTAACATAACATTTTATTCAGTAAAGCCCAAACCACACCAAAGGGTCAGGTTGGGACAAAACGGTTTTTAAGGTACTCAATGAGTTGTATTGGTGTGGTCTACCTTAAAAACAGTTTCCGACCCTTTGGTGTGGTTAGGGCTTTAGACTGTGTGCATCAAGGTGTTCAAAATGCTCAGCCAAACACCCCAAATAGAAAATATTCCAGCTCTCTGAGACCAGACAATAACGTTGTGTGAACGCAGAATAGACGAGTAGTACCTCGTCACGTCATGGTGTTTCTAACATAGCATAAATGACGTGGCACTTTTTCATTGAAAACTATTCAAACGTACAGTCTGAACTCAGGAGCAGACAAAACTCTTTCTGGACACAGCCCCTAAAACAAGTTATGAATTGCAGCTTTAACACTTTACAATTTAGTCTGAATGAAGAAACCACTCTGTCTCGGAATCTTTCCGCCATCTTGGATCTTTCCTCGTCTGTAACTGGCCGGATGGATGAACGATTCCAAAACAGAATGGATTAAAACAATTGTATTGAAAACTACGGACCTACAGGTTTTAAACTCTAGGCACAGATAAACCGGACATGTGGGGCAGCAGGGTAAGCACCTTAGATGTATTTGTACATGTTCAGAGCCATTAGGGAAGGGGATTTCGGGCTCCTGACCATGGGGCGAGTTCACTTATACTCTCGTAGATTGAAAATGTCAGAATCGATAAATACATCTACGAGAGTCTAAATCTACTTCCTTCATCCAGTACATACTAGACTTGGGCACTTTGCTGAAGCCTTTGCAGTAGGAGTTGTATACTAGACTCAGGTACTTTGGTGAAGGCTTTGCAGTAGGAGTAGTATATAGTACGTACTAGACTCAGGTACTTTAGTGAAGGCTTTGCGGTAGGAGTAGTATATAGTACGTACTAGACTCAGGTACTTTAGTGAAGGCTTTGCGGTAGGAGTAGTATATAGTACGTACTAGACTCAGGTACTTTGGTGAAGGCTTTGCGGTAGGAGTAGTATATAGTACGTACTAGACTCAGGTACTTTGGTGAAGGCTCTGCGGTAGGAGTAGTATATAGTATATAGTACATACTATAGACTCAGGTACTTTGGTGAAGGCTTTGCGGTAGGAGTAGTATATAGTACGTACTAGACTCAGGTACTTTGGTGAAGGCTCTGCGGTAGGAGTAGTATATAGTACGTACTAGACTCAGGTACTTTAGTGAAGGCTTTGCGGTAGGAGTAGTATATAGTATATAGTACGTACTATAGACTCAGGTACTTTGGTGAAGGCTCTGCGGTAGGAGTATATAGTATATAGTATAGTACGTACTAGACTCAGGTACTTTAGTGAAGGCTTTGCGGTAGGAGTAGTATATATTATATAGTACGTACTATAGACTCAGGTACTTTAGTGAAGGCTTTGCGGTAGGAGTAGTATATAGTATATAGTACGTACTATAGACTCAGGTACTTTGGTGAAGGCTTTGCAGTAGGAGTATATAGTATATAGTACGTACTATAGACTCAGGTACTTTGGTGAAGGCTCTGCGGTAGGAGTATATAGTATATAGTATAGTACGTACTATAGACTCAGGTACTTTGGTGAAGGCTCTGCGGTAGGAGTATATAGTATATAGTATAGTACGTACTAGACTCAGGTACTTTGGTGAAGGCTTTGCGGTAGGATGCGTTACAGCTGTTTATGAGCTCCAGTGTGTTCTCGAAGGCTGTAATCTCCTTCTCCATCTTGCGGATTTCTCCATCCAGGTCGTCTCCCTTCTGCTTCAACTCCTCCCTCTCTTGGGCAGCCTGGAGACCATGGAGTCACATGTTATAAAATACTATTTAAAGTTAGTGATATTCTTTTGGTTAAAGGTTTTCTTTTCAGTTGGGTTTGCAAATTTCATCCAATCAGGAGAGAGTACCCATTTATCAGATTAAAATGTATAGTGTTCCAGTTTCAACAGTCTGCTCATTTCTTTGTGTCATCACTTCTGATTTCACTTGTTTATCCTTATAATAAACAATCAGGACTTCTCTCTCCTGATGGCTAAAACTGGTATCCCGACCTGAAAGAACACGTGAACTTGTAGATCAGATTTTCTTTTTAAATGCTCACCCATAATGACATGCACAAGATAGGGACACTGGTTGGAAAGAGACAAATGATACTTGGCCTGCAGAAGAAAGCTCATTTTTACCTTTATGACATAATACGCTTGTGACATCTCCTCTTCACCTTCAGGAGCGGCCATTGAAAAGGTCAGAATCTCGTAGCGTTTCCTCATGATGTCGATCTTAGACAGTCTCTCGTGCACCTCCGCACTAAAAACGTGTGTATAACATGTGAGCTTGGGCGGATGTTAATATAATATATGATATTTTTGTAATACCTGGTCGACTAAACATTTGTTTACTAAGTACAATTCACTGTCAAAATCGGTCAGTCTTGTTCAAGGCTATAGATCCAAGCCCTAGCACGTCTGTGTGAAAAGCAGGTACAGTAGGTGTTCCTGTACCTGATGCCCTGTCTCTCCTGGTTGTGGATCTTGATGTGCATGGTGAGCACCTCCCTGTGCTCCCTGATCTCCTCCTGTCTCTCCTTCATCGCCTCCTGCATCTGCAGCCTCCTCTTCTCCTGGGACAGGACGCCGTCGGCGTGCTCGTACAGCTGGTCTCTCTGGCGCTTCACCTGCAGCCTCAGGATCTTCTCTTCCACCATGGTGTCCTGATGCCCCCCATCAGGAGAGAGAGGGGTCAAGAACAAAGCACTGGTTAGCAGATCTACAAGCTCATAGCGCGCCACCGAGTGGCGCACTATGAACTTGTAGATCTGCTATTTTTGAAAAATCGTAAAAATGCGGCACAAATCTTTGAATATGTATATATTCTTTCGGAGCGAACGTTTTTCTTATTTCGACTAAATGGGTTAAGACCTGAGGCCGATTCTACAAATGTCTTCTAAATCCTATAACAGTTTTCTGAAAAACCTATGTTTCTTTTCTATGTCAGTGCTTCTCAAACATTTTCATGTCATAAATTGCCAGTAAGAATGGAAATAACAATTTTCATCCAGATCCCTACTAGCAGCAGGAGGCATTCATCCAGATCCCTACTAGCAGCAGGAGGCATTCATCCAGATCCCTACTAGCAGCAGGAGGCATTCATCCAGATCCCTACTAGCAGCAGGAGGCATTCATCCAGATCCCTACTAGCAGCAGGAGGCATTTGCAGATACCTGTTTGTTGAGTTTGAGCCTCTTCAGCTCCTTGTCCGTGGTGTCGTTGAACAGCTGCAGCTCCTCGATCTTCGTGGTCAGATCTCTCTTCTCCGCTCCAGTCTTCTCCGCTGATTTCCTCATGCAGAGGATGTCGTCCTGTCGGAGCGGTGAACAAAGTCGATCATTAACATTAACATCAGGAAGCAGGAAGACTAGTGTCTTGTTCAGATTTGTTCAGATTTGTTTAGCTGTGTCCACACACTGTTATTGCATTAACGGCCATGCAGTCTTATGCAAAGGTTAAAATGTAATTTAGATGGCATGTTATGTAGAGAGATGCCAGGTTCATTTTTTGACCTGACATCCTAAATGAAGAGTGGTTTTCAGAGCGTTGGGGTGAGGTTGTACCTCCAGCTGCTTGAGCTCAGCCTTCAGCACTTTGTGCGTCTTCTTCTTCTGGTCGACGGCGTCAGACAGCTCGCTGACCTTCTTCTCCAACGTCTCCTTCTCCTCCGTGCTCACCTCGCCTTGAAGCCGAGCCAGCTTCCTCTCCAACTGCTGGATCTGAAAGTCCTGCGCGAGGACAGGGGAACGAAGAGGGGACAGCGATCTGAGAGCAGGTCTGGGACTCGGAGGCAAACCCAGAGTCTTCGGAGCAGACT
Organism: Protomyctophum bolini; assembly: GCF_963924005.1. Taxonomy (NCBI): domain Eukaryota; kingdom Metazoa; phylum Chordata; class Actinopteri; order Myctophiformes; family Myctophidae; genus Protomyctophum; species Protomyctophum bolini. The sequence continues at coordinate 18,717,213 of NC_137873.1, read as the reverse complement.
TCATAACAATTCCATAATCACGCCTGTTTTTTTGTGTCATGGATTTGTTTTCTAAACCACAAATGTTAAAAATGCCAAATACCGGTAGTCAGATAGTGTCTGTGTTGTTTACACAGATGCTGCTGACCACAATGGAAACAAGTCCCCGGGACTTTGTGTTATGCTTTTAGCCTTAATGTCTTTCGGACTAATAAAGTTTAAAAAAAAGTAGGTTCATTGTATACTAGGTATCCTACAGTTTCAAACATACATGTAAATACAGAATATACAGTAAATAAATAAATAAAAAATAGCAGGGAACCAAGTGGGGACCCCTGGGGGACCCTCATCAATTAACTATATTGGGTTTAAGTAGTGCAAATATTGTGCAAATATTGCACAATACTGCTTTAACCACTTGAACCCCATTGTCCCTATTAACTGTTATAACAGTTAAACATTCCAAAGCTTTCCGCACAACAGAAAACTGTTTTAAAATTGGAGAACTTAATTTCACTTGCTCGCTTTAAACAGCTTGTGAAGAATACTGTGACATCTGTCTGTATTTGCATTCTTTAAAATCCTGAAACGTCTATCGTCTTGTCATTTGTTTTGTTTTAATTCTTATGCTACGTTTACTGTAATCAGGGAGAGATCATTGGAAAAGAGAGATTGCTCTCAAATTGACCTTCCTGAATAAAAATAATGTTTAAGACTTGTGTCTTTTCTGTTGGAGCCCTGTGGAACACTGGTCAACCATGTGGGGTGTAAGTGGCCGTGCCTGGTTATACTATACCTGGTTGTACATGATCTCCTGCTGCTGGAGCAGGTTGTGGTCCAGTTTGTTCAGGTGACTGTCCAGACCGGCCAGTGTGGCCCTGCTTCCCGTCAACTTGGCCACAGAGTCCTTCTCTTTGGTCCGAAGAGCCTGCAGCGCCTGTTTCTCACCAAACAGTGCCTCCCGCTGGCGCTGGAGCTGCACATCCAACTCCTGCAACATGAGTGTGGAAGGATAAGTTTCAAACACTTGTTCCTGTTTTGCACATGCTGTGAGTGAACCTGTGTTCTTCTGATTGTAAATACGAATCTGTTTGTTACTTGTTTTGCCTTGTTAAATAAAGGTTATAGAGATGCGATGCAGACTGCATGCTTGGATTCACTTGAAAAAGGTACATTCTTATTAGCTGATTTATTGGGCCAACTGATGCACATTCAGTTCAAACAACTTCAATGTAGCATTTTTACTACTAGTATTTTCTAACTCGTTTACCCTTTTGAAAGCTTTCCCCACTAAAGGATTTTTCAGATTCATACACATACGTGAAGAATATTATGAAATTATATATCGTCTCTGTCGGGTGGAAACCTCATATGTCCCAAACTGTTGCTTTTCAGGATTCAAATTAAAACAATAGAAAACATGTAGATAAGAGGTTTCTGGCCATCAGAAATATTATTAACATTAGCGATAATTTTTTAGCTCAGTTCCATACAATACTGAATTCTTACGGCAGATACAGATCTATAGAGATATGATGACTGATGAATGCTCCACACACACCTTCATGGACTCCTCTTCATCCTGCAGCATCTGCTCCATCTGAGCGGCTCTCTCCTCCGTGCTGAGAGCTGTCTGCTGCACCGTCTGCAGCTTCTGCTCCAACGCAGCTGTGTGGAGCTGGGCCTCCGTCAGTCTGCAACACACACACACACACACACACACACACACACACACACACACACACACACACAGTCACACACACACACACACACACACACACACACACACACACACACACACACACACACACACACACACACACAGTCACACACAAGAACACACACACACACACACACACACACACACACACACACACACACACACACACACACACACACACACACACACACAAGAACACACATATTAATGTTTACGCTTTATAGCGAAGATATAGCCGAACTACAATCTCTCATATTTTGTAATGCCTGATGCCGTTGTACAGTACTAACTTGTTGGTTTTGTCCTGGATGCTTCTCTTCTGGCTGGAGATCTGTGACCTCACAGACTCCACGTCCATGGCCGTTCTGTCCACCGTGCGCTTCAGATTCTCCAACTGCAAATTAAATGTCCAATAGTATGACTTTATTTTAAACCAATTACTGATCATTTAGATTATAATTATTGTTAACCTTTTGAATTATTTAGTAAAAGAGTGCTCGATAAATCAATCGATGATATATGTAGCCTAAATTTTCATGTTGCACTGCCTTTAAAAACTTCAAAGTGAGGGGCGCCCACTGTATCTATATCGGCCACATGGCTGTCATTTAGTGCCATAAACAAACATTAAAGCGTGTAGACTTGCATGGCAAACAATTTACATTCATGTCATTAGTACTCTAAACAAACATTGAAATTTCATCAAAGTCCATAGACTTGGCTGGCAAACGATTTACATCATAAGTGCTCTAAACAAACATTACAAATCACATAGACTTGGCTGCCATATGACGTAATCCTCAAAAGCCATGCATTGGAGGGGCTAGCGCCCCTCAAATAGAAGAGAAATCCTAGTATGGTACCGGACCTCGTCTCTGAGCCTAGCACGGTTCTTCTCATGCTCCTGGTATTCTTGTCGGAGTTTGGCTTCCTGCTTGTTGGCTGTGGTGATCTTCCTCTCATGTTCCCTGTTGTTCTCTATCTCGTTCTCCAGAAACCCCTTCTTCTCTTTGACTGTGGTGCTCCGCTCCCTGATCTGCTGGTTCACCTCTGCTAGTTGCTGGGTGGAGGATGACACAGTACAAACAAACACACATTTACATTTGCACTCAAAGCGATCATCATGTCAAGACCCCCCAAATTGTAGGGCAGGCCTGTGTCGCCACAGACCACATCTGAAAGTATTTTGTGTGAAATATTTTTTTGCTATATTAACACATTTTGCTGGGGACCCCCAGGATCCTACTCAAGGATCGCACTTTGAGAACCACTGGTCAAAATTGAAAAGCTGTGATACAGGGTAATTGTAAATCATACCTCCTATCTGAGGCTATCTCCATATTCTAACTCCCCCCCCCTGTAAATGAACGCCCTACTTGATCATACTACAGTGTCACACAAAAGCATCAAAAGTAGCAGATTCACAAGCTAGAAACACTACGCCAAGCAGCGCATTTTGAGATACAGTAGATCTGCTACTTTTGATGTTTTTTAATTCGAATCCTGAACAGCAACGGTTTTGGACAGACAGTCCAAGTTTCCACCGACAGAAACTAAATATTAGCACATGGTCAATGCTTTGTGGCAGTATCTCAAGTTGATTGTGGCCTAGTGGTTACCAGTGAACACTGCTGCATCTCAGCATCTCGTGTCCTCATCTGTGCGATGGTCTTTTCCCACTGACATATCAGCTCCTGTCTCTCCACGTGGGCCTGCCGGAAGTTCTCTGCTGTCTTGTCCAAACTGATCTGTTAAGAGAGTAGAGGAGAATCACACACCGGTCCTCAATGGTATGTCTGAGAGTGTCTGACATCTTCTATGCCGGTTTTGAACCCGGTTTCCTGCGCAAGTGCATGTTTTTTTACCATTGAGCTCATAGAGCCAGCCTACTTGCTGAAGGGATAAATTTAATTTTGTCAGGTCCTGTGTCTAGGTGACCTTTGACATGATCTAAGACGTGTCTCGATACAAGAGCAGGGAGACAAACCATCCCAATTGTATAAGTTATTATATTGTATTATAATACTCTACCATAAAGATTTGACAAACATTTCATTCATTTAACAAAGTGAGGAGAGGTGTAATGGTATTACCTGTGCCAGCATGGTCTCGGTCACTGCATTGTCCAGTGTTTTGTGCATTTTATTAGCCTCGATGGTCTTCTTCTCTATAGCTACTGTGAGGGACTGAAACAGGACACAATTATGGATGTTACATTCACAAGATTCACTGACCCCATTGGAAGTGAACATCAGATTTAGGACAAAAGAAAGCCTATAACTGAAATAAAAGTAGATTAATGTCAGATCTTCTAATGGACATCAAAATCAGGGGTAACGATGTGGTTATGAGTGCAATAACACACTAACTCACAGACAAGAAGGGAATTCTGTTGGAAGAACAGAACTTGCTTCTTAAAGCCCTGGTTTGTACTGTTATTTAGCTTTGTAGACTATGGGCATCGATCTAAACAATGAACCATGGACATACTTGACTCATGAATAATGTCCAATACATCAGATGATATTTGGAATTTGAAAAGAAAAATAATCAGTGAGCTATTTCTGTGTTGTGAAGGTACAGATAGAAACAGTATACATACATATTACAAGCATCTTGTGGAAAAGAATACTGCAGAACTCGACCCGCCGACTCTTCTTCATCTTTGGCGAGATTTCTTCCCCTTTCGGCGACTCTTCGTCACTTTCCGGGTCGAGTTCTGTCTGAGAACTCGACCGAAAGTGACGAAGAGTCGCCGAAAGGGGAAGAAATCTCGCCACTGGAGCGCGCATCTAGCTACTGCATGATGATCATGCACGCTGACAGACAGCAGATCAATAAAAGCATGCAAAAGCATTGGTGCTGTGCGAACAGTGAATAATTATATAGTTTCTTACCTCGTGGCTCGTGCCATGGTTTGAAGAAAGAATAATTAAATAAATCCAATAAATATAATCCAAGGTTTGTTTGTCTGGAGAATGGAGATCCAACACTATGTGATATTATTAAAGTATAAGTAAAGAAGAGTCATTGTGCTGCAGAGTGAGAAGCTAATCCGCTCTGATAATTGATCTGACCTATATATATTTGCGCAACTGACTGCAGGCATGAGGTAGCCTATAGTAATTATACTTATTTGGCAGCACCTGCAATTCAGTAACCTATACACATTTCAAAAGGCTTTCATAGAAATGTGATGATTTTTGTATAGTTTTGGATATTAACAAATTAATTATTAAAGCACAGCCTCGCATTTCTCCCAGGCAGCTATGATTGCGAGCCATGCGTGCGCCTCGCATGCAAGCACTGTCTTGCTGCTGTCATAAAGGGGAAAGCAAGTAGTGTAGTGTACACTTCCATTTGTATAAAAATACGTGGTTTTATTTCTCGTTAGTCATAGCCTATTCATACTGTTGTAGTAGGCTAGCTATTATTCAGTTTCTCAGAAGAAACGTGTCAGCTCAGATCGACTGAGAAACTGAATGAATAGCTAGCCTACTACAACAGTACAGAATAGGCTAACTAACGACTAATGTGTTCGTGAGCGCGCGTTGTGAGCTGTCCATAATATCGCCACGAACGGCCAACAAAAGACATCTGTGAATGAAGCGCAGTGATGCCTGATTTATTCTTAATGTGTTCGTGAGCCACCCCCAGCATGCGGAGATGCAGGCTCTGAGAACATTCAGAAACGTGCAGCTGCAGCTGCTGAAAGTGCCCGAAACGTGTAGAAAACTCGCCAGAATGTGAAGAAGAGTCGTCCCGCGGCGATTCTTCTTAACAGTCTGGCGAGTTTTCTACACGTTTTGCCGACTTATCAAGATAAGTCGGACTTATCAAGACTTATCAAGATAAGTCGGCAAAAAGGGTAAATGTGGCGAGTATTCTTGTTACCATGGAAAATATGGTGAAAACGCATACAAAATTAGGGATTCGTCTCACCTTGATCTTGCTCTCGTCCTGCTGGGCGTACTTGACGATGGTCATGGTGTCGTCGTCTTTGCGTGCCGACTCCTCCAGCCAGGCGTCCAGGGTCTGCTGGTCCCAGTTCAGGCGCTTCCTGAGCTCCTCCAGCTTCTGGTTGGCCTTGAAGATGTCATTCTGGAGACAGAAAACACTACGTCAGTACTGCAACACAAAAAAGGTAAAAGACCAACTTTTTGGTTTCCTTGTGGAAAACTTTAATAGCCTTTAATTAATTAAGACCTGAGGCCGATGCCTCAGATGCAAATGCCATCTAAATCAGTGGTTCTGAAACATATTCGTGTCAAGGCGCAAAGACCCCCATCTGAAAATGTTTTGTGCTAGGGACCCCCAGAAGAAAAGATGGTGTTCAAAAAAGATCTAAGAAAATAATCTAAGTCATTGAAAATCTTTTCAAACACACAAACGTGTTAAGAAATAGCAGATGTACAAGCTCGCAGCGTGTCACTTCGTGCCACACTATGAGCTTGTATATCTGTTATTTTTGTGAACCACTGTTTTAAACCAGTTTTATAAAAATATTATGTTGCTATATAGCTCAAATCTAAAATGACACAGATGATTTCCCGGTTTTAATGGGTTAATATTATTTGTATTTGTGAACATGCATTAGGCTTTTTTAATTGTGTGCCTTGGTCTCTTCTCCCTTCTGGCTCCAAAACTGTGGAATGCACTTCCCATGGCAGTCAGAACTGCAGCATCACTCCCAATCTTCCGCCGTAGTCTGAAAACCCACCTTTTCAGACTCCATCACGGCCCATAGCACTTACTCTACCCTAGATAGCACTTCTGTAGACTTAGATAGCATTTAAAACAGACTTATAGCATGTTATGTAGACAGCACTAGAATTGCATTGTATATAGTCATAGCACGCCATAGTACATATGTATAGCATAGTAGTATATATGTATAGTTTATACGTATAAGTTTCATTATATAGATATTCCACTGTTACTTTCTTAGCTTACGCATGTTTCATGATGAATGTTTTTATGTGATGTATTCCCATGCTTTTGTTCTTGCTTAATGTAAGTCGCTCTGGATTAAGAGCGTCTGCTAAATGCCTAAATTGTAAATTGTAAATTGTCTCTTCCCTTTTTTTGTCCTATTTTGTCACTGATTTGTACAAAGATCACCTTGATGGGTATTTTTACTTTGCCAAACTGATGTGCCCCCCTCTCTCTTTCTTGGAACAGTTAATAAAACTTTATTGATTATAAAAGATGATCTGAAATCGATTTTAATAAGAAATAGTCGATTTTGGGGTTTGGGGTATATGTTATGGTTCTTCATGGAACCATCTAACTATAAATGCACCAAGTCTCTCTGTGTGTGTAATCCGTGTAACTTGGGAACCTTTCCCCCCACCCATCAAATTCGACACACGCGTTCCACACCACCACAGGGGTGCACGTGCCCCAGAACTGCCACAAAAAGACCTCTGCCCGGGCTCTGGACAGGGCCCAGGGTCCATATATGGAGCTGGCCTGTTCTGACATCACAGCACTCCATATTTGGGCATGCCTGACACATAAGGCCTCTGCCCGGGCTCTGGACACAGCCCTGCCCATGTCCATATATAGAGCTGGCCTGTTCTGACATCACAGCACTCCATATTTGGGCATGCAGCCTGACACTGACTTCATATATGGACCCAGGGTCCATATATGGAGAAAAGGGACACAGACATAATATCTGGGTGGGGCATGCATTTCCAACTTGCATCGTTCCAAGTAGGCCAGTGCCCAACGGTAGCCTTTTAAAGAACCATAGTTTTCTGTGTATAGGCTATATGCGAGTCTGGTCATTGGGATAAGGACATACACGTGTGTTATTTGAGGACAAATGGTATTTGGTTACATTTTGTACACTCTCAGAGTTAAGGAATAACAATATGACCTCTTGGGTGTTTTTCTTCTCCCTCAAAGCTCCCAGCTCGGCTTGTAGACGTCTGTTCTCCTGTCCTAGTCGACCTGCCTCTCGCTCTGCGACCGCCTTGAGGTGCTTCTCTGAGTCTGTCTCTCTCTCCCGGGCAATGTGCAGGGCCTGTAGATAGGGAACACATCTCATATTCCGTGGTGAAAGAACTCCGTTTTTCACTTCAAAGGGGCATTCCACTCATTTTCAACATTTTACTATGTTATTAATATACCTTAGAGCTGTTGGCCTGGAAAAAAATCATTAACATGGTTAATCACATTTTGATGATGTGATTCAGCTCTAAGGTATATTAATGACATAGTAAAATGTTGAAAATTAGTGGTATTCCACTTTAAGAAAAATAGCCACAAGAAATACTTCAAAAAGTTCTTTTTTTTCTATTTATTTTTTGTACTCTACTTATTTTTTTTCTTAGTTACTTTCACCAATACCTATTATATTTAGACATTTAAATTACATAGGCCCACATCATGTATGATGGTAGCCGGCTACTGCTGTATGCAGACAGACAGTCTGTCTGCAGACCTTTTTTTTCCTTTTTACAGTCTATGGTGCAGACAGACAATCCAGACAGGTGCCACCTACCTACCTGAGTGTGTGCTAGCTCTTGGTTGACGTTTTTCAGGTGTTCAGACATGGCTTGTATTCTGTCCTTGCATTCTCCAACTTTATACTCCAACAGTGTCCTCTCCTTTTCCTTCCTCTCAATCTGTTGGAGTTTAAGAACATAAACTTGTTTTTGTAATTGTGACCAAAGCTTGATTGAATTGTAGGCTACAGTACAGTTTATCTTGTATTGCATTAATTTGTTTGTGTATGATCCACTCACCTCATCTTGCAAAACTTTGTTTTCAGCGTTTGCCATGGGGAGGGCGAAGCCCTCACCCCAGCCTACCTCAGCCAAAAGCATGTTCGACATTTCTCCTGCTGCGCTGCTAAAAGCTATAACGTTTAGAGTAGACGGTTATAAAACGCTTTCATTTGTCATTTATAATAATACACTTTAAAATAGCAATGCCACCTACCTGCTAGTGCTTTTAACGTGGTCTTGGGGAATTGTTCCAGAAAAGCATACGGTACATTTGTTTGTGTGTTGCTGCTAGCAACCAAGAACCAAGTCAGCTGAACAGAACGCTAGAGGGCAGCGCAGTACAGCGCTCGCGTTTTTGATTGGCTGGTTGGTTGTACGTACGTACTGTTCTAACTGTAGCCTACAGTAAATCTGCTTCAGCTCTACACTACACAAGTATTCTATACAACTGCAATAATTCATTTATTTATTCATACAAGTATATTGCAAATTGCAGGATGTAACATGTTATGTCATTTCTATTCATAGACAACTGCTAGCTCTGCCTCTAATGCGTTGCATTTACACATTAGAGCTATGGACCAGAGCTAGACAACTGCTATAGGGAGGTATCTTTATTGTAACATCTTGTGTATGGGTAACAATTTTATTCTTTGTGTACACTGCAGGCTATATTGTGTATGACTATGATATCTGATATTTCTAACTTTTTTTATGTTTCGGTTTTCTGTTGTTCCTGTTACCATTGCTTCAACCTTACCAAGATGAATCACTTATGTAAACATAATGGCAACAAATAATCACTGATCGTGAATGACAAGAATTCTGATCGTGAATGACAAGAATCCCAGCAAGAGTTCAAAAGTATATCCATAAGCACATTCAGATTGTGTATGGTAAAATAAAAAGGATTGGTATTTTTATAACCGATTTGTGATCATAGAATTATCTCAGTAAACATTTTCAACAAGAAATATAATACGTTCGATTAAAATATACAAAATACAAATCTGACCCACTCGGATAGGGATGAGAAGTGGGGAATTACGGTAAATGAACTCTGTGGTTGGAAAAGTAATCTGTAGGAATTGATCGATCACTGGGCTCTTCCAACAGTCTTCAGGATGCAATGGACAAATCCAGCAGGTATTTTATCATAATTAAACTGGCTGCATTATCCATAAAGCAATCATAATGAAAATCATTGCACATTAAGTTAGCCTAAAATGCTAAGTAAATATCTCATAGTAATTAGACAGATACAAGTATATCAATTAAAACTAAACAGCCCCCCACAACCCACCCCCCCCCCCCCCCCCAAAAAAAAACTAAAACTAAAACATGAAGAGGCATGGAAACATTAAAGATATCAAATTGAAACATTTATTATCTTAGACATTTGTGTGTGGAATAGCATTATGCTTAAAACAAAAAATATTACAATCAATGTTTTGTACTCATCTGTCACACAAATGTTTCATAAAACAAAACAAAATCCATAGCAGGAATGCACACAAAGTACTAAAAGTTGATTCAATATTTGAAAAGGATGACATTCCCTCATGGTGCCATTGTGTTTAGATTAGGGTTTAGCAGTATGTCTATGTGGGCGCCATTTGCTCCTGCGAGGAAACCCTAAAAACTCAGTGGTTCTCAAATGGGGTCCAGGCGGGACACCCACCTCAAGGTTCCTTGAGGGGGGGGGGGGGGGGGGGGGGTCTGCAACTCTTTAGAGTGTGGGTTCCATTTGTACACTCTCAGAGTAACAGGGGGGGTTCTTGAAATTAAAAAGGTTTGAGAACCACTGAATGACCTAAACCACCATATCACCTAAACACTGGCCGTAGGAATTATTGACGAGGTCCAAAATGTGACTCATCTCCAGTTGGATCGAGTAACCACAAAAAAGCCCCCATTGTTAAGATAAAAGCCCCAAACCACCACAAGTCGACCGAAGAGGAGATACGCCTTTCTATATATATACATATATATGTATATGTATATATATATACATATATATAGTCTCTGTTGTGTAAAACATCTCAGTCCTGAGGGTTGTAAAGGCAACGTAGATCTCATGTCAGTGCAGCCCCCCGCTATCGGTTCGCCACCTTGTTTGTGTGGTTTTCTTCTCCGTTATCAACAACGTTGTGGACGTCTGTTCATTAAACGGCCGTGCTTTTGGTCCCGATGTGCGGCCGCGCAAACTCCACAAAGTCGTCAATGAGGACTGGCCACGCCCCTTAGAGTGAGACAAAGAAGTTGCGGTTAGATCAAATATCCTTCATATCGTTGCTGTCGGACAAAAACCTCTCATCTCCATGTTAACTTTTTGTGTTTTTGTCTTTTTGTAAAAACACAAACGCAAGATAGGGCCCTATATAGTATTCGGAGATTGTGGAATAGTTGTCTGGCTACGCAAGCCTAGTGTGCAACAGGTCACAGAGAATCGTGACCTGTTGCTTGTACATTTTTGGCAACTAAAGCAAAACACCCACCTTCCTCATCATAATTGGACATGTCGTCTGTGATCATTGTGCTGAAGTCTAACAAAAGGTTCCATGTGTCCTTGGGGATTGATCTTTTATGATGCTCCTACATGACAAAGTGACAGCAAAATAACACAGCACCATAAACAACAAACAAAAACAAACTGCATGATGGTAATATAACAATTAATAATTGGCCTGTAATAATGATCGGCTTACAACTAAAAATTTGTTCCAAAGGTCCAAGAACTTGAATCTTCCAGCCAGTACTAAATTCCAATATGCAATTGCCATTTCTAGATCTAGAAGAAAAAGAGAATAAAATGAAATACTGTCAAAAACAACAACAAAAATAACTCCATATGTATTCAACCAAAGAAGAATGACACAAATTATACTTACCCAAACCTTTTTGGCCAGGATTTTTTGCAAAGTTAAATGTAAACTGGTAAAAGTCCTTAAACCTTCCTTGGTCTTTCAGCTCTTGCTCCATTTTTGGTAGCTGAGCTTTTAGTTTGTCTATACTGTCACACCTGCAGAAACAAACAGGAGTAGAGATACATTTTGTCTCTGTCGGGTGGAAACCTTGAACTGTTACCTTTCAGGATTCAAATAAAAAAAAAGAATAGCAAAAGTAGCAATAGTTTCTAGCCTGTACATCTGCTACTTTTGTGTGATACTGCCTGTAGTATGATCAAGTAGGCCAGTAGGGCATTCATTTATGAAAGAACAGAGGTTTCTGGAAGCCTGACAGCAACACATTTCTAAACTGCAAAACTAGGCTTATGTACAGCTGTGGCTCATGACGACATTCATTATTGAAGTTGAACTCCAATAATTAATTATTAGTTGTCTACAACTTAGTTATCAAACAAACACCACTAGCGTTGTTATGTTTATAAACTCTAAACCCTGTGCAGGCTCATTCCAAGCGTTTGAGTTGGGGAGTGCTCATTTTTAAATCACTCAACATTGTGCATATCAACCGTTTTGAAAGTGCACATATGCAGGACATTGATAGATTAAACTGAGCACCTTCCAACTCAAACAAAAGAATCATGGCTTGTTTATTCTCAAAATAAACTCACATTTTATTTATAGAGCACATTTCAAATGACTGAGGCCAAGGCCAACCTTTGGTTGCCAATTGGCATAGGCCATAGGGGGTCAGATCAACATATGGAATGAATTCTGTACTGGCCATATATGGAGCTTGTCTTGAGTGTACAGGGTTTGATGAGGTCAGATCAACATATGGAATGTAAAAACAGGTCAGCTCCATATATGGAGATAGATCTAAGGGTGGCAGTGGGGCAGTGTCTTCCATCCATATAGTATGCAGATCTAGGTGATGATCCAGTCTTCTCCATGTATGTATTCAGGGTTTGATGAGGTCAGTGTTGTGATCTTCATATGGAGACGGCCATATATGGAGCGTGTCACGAGGCATAATGGACTGACAACCATATATGGAGGCGCATGTCACGAGGCGTAATGGACTGACAACCATAAATGGAGGTGTGACCTGACTGACGGACAGGTTTCGCAGGTTTTCATAGTAGTCGCAATGCAGCAATGCAACAATGTAGTCGCAATGCAACAATTGAAAAACAGGTTAAGATTATTGACAGAGTTGCGGTGGATTTTCTTTTCAAACGAAGCCTTGATAGAGACAAACAGGATAGCACAAGCTGTCAGTAGAGGTACAATATCGTTGTTTAAGGTTTCATGTTTCATGAATGGGGCTGTCAATGGAGGTTGGGTGGCCGGTTAAGACTCACTCTTGGCTTCCGTGTGCGGTTAGGGTTAGTAATGTCGCATTATTGGGACATCGGACTAATACTACGCACCCATGGAGAGTCGCCTCTAAGGGGGCAGTAATGTAAATAGGTTTTCAATGTAATGAGTCCCGGGATGGTCTTTTAGATGAGTCCCAGGGACATTTTATGAGTCCCACTTCAATGACGTTAGGAGTCATATTTTGCCATTTTTACAAATTGCAGCATTTAACTCCCATTTCATTTTATATGGATATAATGTAGTTATATTCATGTAGAAAACAGAAGAGGAAATTATTATTATAACTAAAGCTAGCAAAATAAACTAGAATGAAAAAGAAAAACAGTACAGTAACACATCCCGTGGATGCAGAGGTTGTTGTTTTATTAACTATAAACTGCGTTTTGGGATGCAAAATGCACCCCATTTTAATCTCTGAAGGGGGGATTCACACTATGGTCCCGGATGTGCATTCGGGACCACTTGGCAGATGTTGTGGTAGTATGAATGCTGTGTACCGTTCCCGGGAGCGGATCACCCAACCGTTCCCGGGAACACATCGGGATCGATTGAAGTGTACTCGGATATGGATCACTGCAATGTGAAAGCATTGAATACAATTGAATGAAATGTACTCCGGTACGGAAGAATCAAGGCCAATGTGTATCATGGCCAGTAGTGACCAGGCAACCGTATTCGGGAACAGTTTGGATCAAATGGACTCAGTGTGAATCCCCCCTAAGTTTCTTGCTGCTAGGACCGCAATGGAACATAGAGGCTCTATTTTCATCCATTCTAAACCCCTTATCCCTAAACTACTTATAGTTCATATATCAAATCTACAAGCTGTAGATTGTGTCGATGTTGATCAGCTAGTTGAACTACTCAAAAATGTTTTTCAAAATTGTAAAACAAAAAAAAAAGGCAAAATAGTTTAGGGGTTTAGCATGGACGAAAATTAGAGCCCTTGGACTTTTTGTGTTATCCTTTTAGCCTTAATGTCTTACTGGCACTGCCACTGCACCACTTGTTTACATTTCTGACTAATAAAGTATTCAATAAACCAATCAATCAATCAAATCAATCCCGGCTCCCATTCTCACCCTTGTTCTGTCATGCCGTCCATGAACTCCTGCTTCGAGAACTCGCACTGCGTTGCCGCCCGGAATTTCCAGGCGATGAGGAGAACACTTATACTGGCCGGATCCAGACCTAGGTCATCACAGAACTGCTGGATCCCGTCAATACCAATCTTATTGTCATCCTGGGGATCTGAGTACCACATTGACACAGGTGTATGGGTTAATAACAGAAGAGAACACTTTTGTTCACAAGGCAAATTGTTTCAGTGTCATACTATCTTCTTTATTAAAGTTTATGTCCAATTAGATCAGTAGTTCTCAAAGTGAGGTCAGGGTACACCCAGGGGCCCTGGGGGGGGTTTCAGGGCCCCCCCAGCTAAAGTAGTTATAGAATATATATATATATATATATATATACACATATATATATATCAAAAAAGGAGAAAACCCTTCCAAGGAAGGGACTGCACACTCCAGGGAACAGAGACGGACAACTTACTGCATCAAACGTATTTATTAGCACGACGTGTTTCGCCGTGAGCTTAAGCTCATGGCGAAACGCTGTGTTCCCTGGAGTGTGCAGTCCCTTCCTTGGAAGGTTTTTCTCCTTTTTTGATGTCTATGCCTGCTAACTAGACTTGCACCTCCTACGGGTCTTTTTGGATGTGCAGGAGTCCCTTTTTTGTCTCAATAAAAATAAGTTAAACCACTTTGACCCAATTTTATACTCACTATAACTAAAAATACATCACATGCATGCACCTGGGACGTATCCTCAGTGATGTATCCTAAGGTCAACAGGGTTTCGGGTCTACCAACATCATACCCCTCACTCAGGCGACCCAGCCGGGGTTGATCAAATCCCGACTTACATCCCAGTAGCTACCCTCGATCAGTCCATCAGGGAATGAGCAAGGCCACACAATCCGTTCCTCCGGAACTACTCTGCCGGGACTGGGAGAACAAGATTCTGGCTCGTGGAAGGACTAGGCTCTGTGGGTTGACTACTGTCCGGGCCCCTCCTACGTCTCACCAGGTCCACTCCTGCTCTCACCAGGCTCAGGACCTGTGCGTTGCACCAGACTCCCAGCACCAGGCACTTCATTCAGGAGTGGTGGATTATAATGGCCCTCCTAAAGGCCTCACCGAGGTTTGTTGGGCTTCCTCCTCACGGAGGAGACAGACTGGGGCGCTAACCCATACTGCTCACCCGTGTGAGCAGTATGTGTTGTCACATAGTCTACTCTGGTTATTTAAGATATAGCTGATCTACAAGCACACAACACATTGCTTCACATCGTGTTGTGAGCTTGTAAATCTGCTAAATTACCATTGCAAATTTGAGTACATGAACATAAATATTCTCTTATGGGAGTCCCTGGCACAAAATACTTTCAGATGGAGCGAGGTCACGTGATTTCTTTCTACGTCCGAGCATAGACATGGTAACGCCCCGCCTACCAACACTGCCGACGTCTTGCCTGTCCTCCGAGATGCAAGGCTACTCCGTGGTGGTAAATAATACATGAAAAGTACACGAGAATGGCAACACGCGACAGTAACTTGTAACTTTAATTTTTGTAGAAGAGGCAAACTAATATTGTTTGTGCCGTTTGCTTTGATTGAATAATTGATTGAACTATGATTTGATTTGTCTGTGTTCTAAATTAAAGTGTTGAATATCGTGTATTAATCTAATTATAGTAAACTAATACTAAAAATATATTTATTTATTTCCCACCACGGAGTAACCTCGTAGCCTCGGTCCCATCCCATGCTTACTTATCTGCAAAAAGAAAACCTTGCGGCAGACTATCCAGCATGTAACCTTGCCTCACCAGGCTTTCCACCACCTCGGAGGAAAGCCTGGTCTGTTTCAAAAGTCTGTATGATCCGGTCGGGAGCTCTTCTACAAAAATTAAAGTTACAAGTTACTGTCTGTCGCGTGTTGCCATTCTCTCGTATTTATTTATTATTTCCCACCACGTACCCTTGCATCTCGGAGGACAGGCAAGACGTGCAGTGTCGGTAGGCCAATCAGAGGCAGGCGGGCGTTACCATGTCTATGCTCGGACGTAGAAAGAAATCACGCAGCGAGGTCTGCAGCCAAAAACTAATCAATTTGGGGGTCCTTGGCAGGAAAATGTTTGAGAACCACTATACGAATAGGAATGCAGCAGTCACGATGAGATGTATTTTAGAGGTGCTCTGACTAGGTGATCGGCAATTTACTTCATCTGGAGATACCAATCTTTTATACCATTGAATTACTATAAAGTCAATCAGATATATAGTATATCATCATTTTGCATCTTTGTGACAGGCCTAAACATTCTCTCCTTCCATGCCACACACACACAGGAACAGTTTTGACGTGGGTTTTGACATATCATTTTGGAAATATTCAAATGTTCCCCTTCCGCACAAGATCGGTATCGGCCGATCGTGAGAGACAATCGGGATTGTCCCAAAAAACCCGATCAAAGCATCTCTAGTGTATTTTCTGATGTTCCCTTGTGCACGTGAAGGAGGCTGAAACCTACCTCTGTATCTGTTGTAGAGCTGCTCAAGCTTCTTCTTGTCAAACGACCCCTTTAGGTTGGACACGTAGAGCTCTGGGTTTTGGAAGAAGTTGTCTGTGGCCACGTCTAGCTTCCAGTCATTCTGTGATAAGCAGGCTAACGCGGTCTTCTCGTTGGATTGCGTGAAGATCATGAACTGACGAACTTTATCCTTCTGTGAGGATTTCAGCTTGTTCTGCAAACAAAAGGCAACAAGTGTGGCACAATTTTATTACCTTGTTTACTTTCAGGTTACAATATGTGTGGTATACAAACAAAGTCTTTACATCTTCCTACTCCTACATCTTCCTACTTTTTATACATGATTTTAGTATGTATCAATGATCATATTTGTCGCCGTGGTCAAAGTTTATTTGTCCAAAGCTGCATTTCGAGCTTGTACATCTACCTTTCAGATTTTTGTGTGATGCCAGTAGTGTGATCAAGTAGGGCATTAATTTACTGAAAACACACACGCACACACAGTTAAAATATGGAGATAGGCGGTTTCTGCCTGACAGCAACCATAATGATATAGTATGGCATTCATTGTTATGCGTTATTATCAAATCAAAGTGGGTCCAGGTCTACAGTGAATACAGGAGCCGAGAAGTGCCATACTGTAAATCAGTTGCTAAGATGTAGTGGTCCTGAAGAGGATGGTGGGTTGATCTGCTTTCTGTACTGTATGCTTTACATCTCTTTTATTGAAACATGTAAAGGTCTATCTAGGACTGCAACTATCGCTTATATTGACATTTGAACGAGGTTAGACTGAGCAGAGAACTTTTTTAATTAATCTAATCGAGAAGTGTTTTTATGTTTTATAGAAATCCACACAAAATGAAATTATACCTTGTCTTACAGCTATCGGACAATAGTCCCACACAATATTATTTTTCTATTTTCGTACTAATTTTTAAATTAGTATAAATCAATTATCATCATCGACTGTGTCACTCCTGTCTTTCTCTCCCTGTGTTTCTCTCTCAACCAAAAGCATTGTCTAGCAAGCAGTCTAAAACCATTTAGACTGCATCCATTAACAGTTGGCATCAGTGAACTATTAGCATAACAAATAGTTCAAAAATAATGTGCTTATGTCTTGTCTCCTTCTAGGAGAACACATGGATGTTGTGAGAGAAGCTTACATTAAACATCCCACATTAAGCACTTGGCTTGTGTTGATCGGCACTTTAAATAGAATGTTACAGGTAAAAATGTAACTAGTAAACTGATTTAAACTGATTTCCAACGTCTGACTGGCAAGGCTAGCTGGCTATTTTTTACGGTTAGCTTGTTGGCTAATGTTGGTAGGACAGCTACATTTGTTTTTGTATTCTTTAGCGGGTTTAAAAGGCCATCAACGCTAGTTTTTGGCTATAGTGAGTATGTGTGAGTGTTTGATCAGTAAATTGTACACCTTGTGTATTCGTGGAGCCTGTATAACACTACATTGAGATGTTTCTCACCATGTTTGTAAATGCTCGACTCCCTTTTTCCCATCCAGCTGGTTAACCTGTGTGTCAAGTGTCAGATTGAGGAACACGAACATTTCCGGTATCAGTGTTTTTCCCTTCAAAATAAAATTCAATGAAGGCATGCCTGGGACTTTTTTTTAAATACTTTAGTCAAGTGGATGGATTGGAGTCTATTTCGCTATTTTTATA
Source organism: Protomyctophum bolini (assembly GCF_963924005.1). Lineage (NCBI taxonomy): Eukaryota > Metazoa > Chordata > Actinopteri > Myctophiformes > Myctophidae > Protomyctophum > Protomyctophum bolini. The sequence continues at coordinate 18,699,196 of NC_137873.1, read as the reverse complement.
CTTGTGCGAAGATGTCAGCCGATACAGCTCACAAATCCCAGTGCCATCCTACAATTTTAATATCCTAACATTGAAGCTGTGTTCTGTAATTGTTCCATTATCCATCTGAATCAAGGAAACAGAACACTGAACCTGTGTTCTGTAGTTCCATTTTCCATCTGCACTGAAAGTCACGTTTTCTATTGTGTGCGTGTGTGCGTGTTTTGTGTGTGATACAGCTGCGCCCTATGGTGGCGGGCGGGTGGTGTTACAGCGTGACAGACAGACAGACAAGCCAGGCTGCAGGCAGGCTTCCATCACTCAGTGCATTCGCAATAATATTTGTGTGATATATATAGTGATATTATTTTAAGAGACATATTAATTCATAATTAGGCTATAGTAAAAATGTCAAGGGAAATGTCACCAGCATAGGCACCCATGTTGGCAAGACATGTTGGCACGAGCTAGTTGGCACCAAACACGGACATCTGGGCACCATATGTTTTGGATGACTGGGCACTTGGACATGTTTATGAACATGGTGGGCCCTATTGTAAACAAGTGTAATGCTTTATGGTGTCGTCCACAGTTTTGTTTTGAGTTGTGCTTGAAATGTAGGCTACTGTAATTCTCCAATCTGTTAATAAATCAATCAATGGACATTTGGACAACTGGGCACGTGGCATATGTGGGCACTTTGACAACTGTGCAGTGTGCACCCTGACTTAGGGTTCATTATTATTATTTATTATTATTATTTTTGCCTTACATACCTAATATGTTGCTGCTTTGTTTTTGGCAAGTGTGTGTGTGTGTGTGTGTGTGTGTGTGTGTGTGTGTGTGTGTGTGTGTGTGTGTGTGTGTGTGTGTGTGTGTGCGTGTGTGTCAGTGTGTGCCAGGGCTGGACTGGTACAAAAATCCAGCCCGGTCATTTTCACACGAATTTGGCCCTGACCAGCCCACCACAACCAGCGTGCAGATAGCAGAAACTCTACTGCCCAGTGCCCACTCCGTCGAGGCACACACAAACAAACAAGCCCTAATACCACCACTTTTACAGAACAACATAAATGATACAAACCAACAGACAACTGCACAACCCTTTGTTGCTCTCACAAGAATGCTGGCAAAAGGATTCAAGATAGAAAAGGGTTTATTTGTCACTCACTTTGCCTGCCTGTCAAAAAAAATCATATCATAACTTGAGCGGCCCCCTACGGTCGCAGCCCACCGGTAATGTGACCGGTACGTCCTGTGGCCAGTCCACCCCTGGTGTGTGCGTGTGTGTGTGTGGTAAATACCATTTCATGTGCAGTCAGACTCATTGATCACCCCTTGCGATGTTTTTCTGCTTTCATAATGTTTGGAAAATGCCTATGTATAAGCCTGCAAAACATTTAGGCTATGTGAAACAATGAACACCATTCATTTCACCCCTTATGCACCAGATCTTATTTTAATGATGTTTAGGTCGGACACAAGAAACACTTTCCTGGGGGTTTTATGTTTGTAATATGTGTTTTTAGATATTTTAGTATTTCAAAGAGGCTGTGATTAGTGTGATATGTCAATTCCTCACTGGGCTACAGTTGTCTCAGTACCCCAAATCTCGGCCACTCACTCACTTATTAACACTTACACTTGCTCACTACAGCATGGCATGCTATGGTGACATTGGTGACCTACTGAAATAGGTGACCATCTTGTGCCGGTCACCATTTTCACCGTTACATGACCATGCTGGAGTGACCCAAGTGTGAGTGGCCGAGACACCGTCCTCCAGGCGACCCGACCAAGGCTGATGAGACCCCGGCTTGTGTCCAAGTGGATGCTCCAGGAGCTGTGGGTGAAAAGGTATAAAATATGATAAGAATAGCCTGCCTTGATTAAGCACCAACACAGCTTTCTTTCATTGTTTACTGATTGACCTGTAATGACAATGTACAATAGCACAGTTATTCTCAGATTGGGTCCAATAGCAACAGATGTTTGTTTTGTTTTTTGTAATAGGCTATAGCATAAAAAAGCCACTTTAAACCCTATATACCTCAGCTATTTGAAAATAGCAGATCACAATGTTGGGAGCTTGTAGATCTGCTATTTTCCAAATTAAAGTTATAGGGTTAATTATTAGGATGTGAAGAGTTGTGCCATACTGAGCATGCAAGTACAGACATGGTGTTGCAAAGCAAAAGAAAGCGCTGGTAGAGTACTATCCAAACTTCTGCCTTGCTATAAGGTTCGAAGCTCTACAGCGCTGTGACCTGCTGACTGCCTCACCTTAGTCCTGTTGTATGTTTAAATTAATATGAAATTCACTATTTCACCAGTGTTAAGATGCTGTGTTTATTCTGACTCCTCTCATTCCAACACGGAAATGGACAAGGAAGAGGTGGAGGAGGTGTAGGACATTTATACGGAGGACAGGTGGAGGAGACTTACTGTAAAGGAGCTGTGACCACTAGAAAGAGAGTTCTCCCATTGTAACAATGGAATGCGGAAGTGCTCATTCTATCTCAATGGGATAGTTCCAGCCATAGGAGCAATGTTTGGAACTAGAGCCCATAGGCACCCGCTTTGTCTCAATGGTATAGTTCCAATGTTCGGAACTATAGCCCATAGCGCCCGCTTTGTCTCAATGGGATTGTTCCAATGTTTGGCTATAGTCCAAATGTTTGGAACTATAGCCCATAGCACCCCGCTTTGTCTTTAATTTATAATTGTTGAGTTCACTCTGTATATCCATGGGCATAATAATAGCATGATGGCGCTACATGGAGGAAATTGGAAGTGGAAATGTTTACACAGCAGTCACCGTCTCTGTCTCATGTTATTCTGTCTTGCTTTTACAGAGTACAGAGATCGACTACTATACAATCAAATTTCTCAATAAATCGGTATACAAGATCATTTCAGATTTCAGCAGCCCAGAGGGAGGGAGATACTAAATGATCTATGTGTTCAATTAACAGATAATGGTACTGCATTCTTTGTGAATTAATTGCATCTATTGACATTACAATAATTACAATAATAATAATAATTCTAATTCGGTTGCCCCTTGCTGGAATTTGAGGAGTTTAACTACATCCAGTGCAGGCTCAGTTCTCTATCTATGGCTCAGTTAAGTTTGTATAGGTAAATGTGGTAAATGTAGTTCTTCTGGTCAGTGGTCATGGGTCTGACGGTGACTGACCTAAGGATCTGACCCGTCCGAGTCTCCGTAGGGACCTAATCACCCACTGGACATGCTGCAATATCCTTCCGCTGAAGAAAGTAGTCCACGTTCATTACACCGTCATTACACGGTCATCGATTATTATCTCATTTTCACCGTTGTTAAAGATACGTTTTTAAATAACACTCGGCAGCTTTTTTCCCCCGGCCGACACCGTCAATCTAGTATATATATAATCGATACATCAATCAGAGCGTATTGATCCCGTGTGTGAAAGTAGTCATCATAAAGGCACTCTGCTCGTCATCAACGATCTTTCCAGTGCATGCCGAAGGTGGGAACGGATCATGTCTAGCGATTCTGCTGATTACAACAGGTAAACATGGATATACCGTCGGCTCAATCAATATAATTAAAACTATGACATTTAAAAACGTTCCGGTGTGTATTTATGGGCTCGTGTCGCGTTATTTGATCGGTTTTGGTGTGTTTAAATAATCCCAAATCGCGGCCGGCTGGCCGCTGGGGTAGGCTACTAGGCTAGTGAGAAGAGCAGACCTACAACATCACCACGCGTAACGTCAGAGTCGCGTGGTGATCTTGTAGATCTGCTCTTCGCCATTAGCAGTGCTAGCTAGCATTCCCTGGGAACGGTGGATGTGATTTAAAACTGATCGAAAAGGAACAGTTATCGCTTTAACGGACACTTTTTTATCATATGGCACTTTTGCATTATTACCCTTTTAAAGGCCATTTTATCCGCTGATGGATGTTTCTATGTTGGAGGGAAACTTACATACTACACGTCCAAGGCCCTGCATGTCCTGCATCTTGCGGCCTGGTTTCTTGTCGGACATGTTGGCTGCCTTGCTGCTGCAGAATGCAGAGCTCCATGTTGAGATCACTATAGTCCCGGAAAGATGATGCCGTTTTAATTAAGGCTAATTGTCTACTCTGACTGGTCGAATCAAAAGTGGGGTTTAATTAAGGACATGTCTTTGTTACATAACAAGATTCTTAGGGAGAGTCGCTAAAGCGTGGCTGTGTGGAATTTGACACGTGTGGCGCCCATTAAAAACATGTCTGGGGCGTAGCAAAAAAAAGTATTTACTTTACTCCCGTACTAGGTGTCGCTTGCTAACAAGAGCGGATCGGCCGCAAACTATAAATTAATGGTAAATGAATGCGGAGGAGTCTAGGTTTTAAAATCGTCAAGGAAGCACGTGATGTGACGTGATGTTTCATATACCATCTTTCGGCTGAGCTATAGCAATGCTGATAGCTTTACTGTTACTGATCACATCTTCTGCCTTCTTGACACATGGATTATTTTCTTTTTTTATTAAAAGGCAAAAAGGCAATACATTTGTATTTATGTTGAAAGGCATAGTTTTCCTGTTGATAAGCTTTCTTTATTTCCTAGCTCAAGAGATCAAGACCATGGGGGGCCAGAGGGAATGGAACCTGATGGTGTCATCGAGGTGACAATCATTTTATTAAGATTAGTAGTACATTTGCCAATTATTATGATCACTGTAATACAAAGCACCAGATGATGTAGTGTGCACATCACTAGTTTTCTGCAGTCGTGAACTTAAGACATGTGAAATGATGTTTTACCATCTTTCGGGACTGATTTTGCAGTGCTGATAAACTTTCTTTTTGCTGATCACATGTTCGCTCACATGATAAGGATGTGTTCTTGTATTTAGTTGGGGGAAACTACAGATCCAGGGGTCCTTGAGGGATTTTCAGAGAAATTCATAATGGGAAATGGTTGAGCCCAATTTCTAATATAGTGAATCTTTAAGCTTGTAATGTGTTGTGAGCTTGTAGTTCAACTATATATATATTTTTTATTTGCTTAGGATGTGTAAAATTAAAATAGCGATGCCAAATTGGAAATGTTTAATTCACCAGCTGGATTGGGATGATAAATCTAATCGACAACCAATATATTGGTTGGTTATGGGGGTCCCTGCCACATTATTTTCAAATGTTGGGTCTGTGGTGGGATGTGTATAAATGTAGGTGTCCTTGACTTGAAAATGTTTGAGAACCACTGCTGTACACATCTGGTTACTTACACTAGTGTCTGTCTCTCTTGCAGAGCAACTGGAATGAGATTACAGATAACTTTGATGATATGGCCCTAAAAGAAACCCTTCTGAGGGGAATCTACGCATATGGTTTTGAAAAGCCATCCGCCATTCAGCAGAGGGCAATCATTCCTTGCATCAAAGGTGAGGAAAGTATGCATGTGGGGTAGGGATGGAAAATAACTATGTGCGGTGGTTTCATTCTCAGGCATAGCCTGCGCCTGCTTGGGGTTTAGACGGAGCACATGTGAAATGATGGCATATCATCTTTCGGGACTGATTTTTACAGTGCTGATAAACTTAATTTTACTGATCACATGTTTGCTCAAGTGATGAAGATCTGTGTTTTTGTACTTATTTGGAGAAGATTAAGCTGACCTTCGGCACACTAACGGTAACTGTGTTAAAGGGAAATGTCAACTGAAATCTAATAGTTTTGGTGTGATGAGATCTGTAGTGTGGTAACGGGGTCTTCAAAGTTGGAAGAGCTCTTCAGTCTTAGTATTGATCCCAGTCTCTACTCTCCCCCAGGTTATGATGTCATTGCCCAGGCCCAGTCTGGCACTGGTAAGACGGCCACCTTTGCCATCTCTATCCTGCAGCAGCTGGATATAGAGCAGAAGGAGACGCAAGCTCTGGTTCTGGCCCCCACCAGAGAACTGGCTCAGCAGGTATGCTGTTCCTGTGGTCAACCTTAAACTTAACTGTGTCTCAGACCAAGGCGGCATATTGGGACAGTGGCTCAAATACAAAAAGGTACTATTTCCACTTCTATCTGTAAGTCTAAAGAACAGTGATTGACCCTCGTAGGATTGGTGTAGTCCCTGTCCATGACTGCATTGGTCTGAAAGGTGAACTGGCTTTATTCAATACAAATGTTTTTTTGTTTTTTAATGCTTTACATTCAGTAATGATTTTTATTCTGTGCAAAACTGAGTGACATGATGGCATACCATCTTTCGGGACTGACTCTGCAATGGAGAAAAGTTTTACAATTTTCACTGATCACTCTCAAACCTGTTATTTATCTCAGTGGTTCTTAAAATGGGGTTCCCCAGCAAAATGTGTTAATGCAGTATCACAATTTCAAACTCTTTTTCCATATTATGTTGGCTATAAAAATGGCAGACATCCAACGTAACTTCACTTACTGCACACTGCTATTTTTGAGTGGTGCACCCACTCCTATAGACGGCTATGTGAGTGGCTGTGTCTGAGCACAAAAATAGCGTTATAGCGTTTGTTCACCATCAAGTGTCACTGTTGCACAGCCTCACACACAGGCCAGCGAGGAGGGCTTCAGTGCCGGTCTGATATTTTTTTCTTAACTACATCTGGTCTCTGGGCAGAAACATTTTCAAATGGGGGTGGTCCTTGACATGAAAGTTTGAGAACCACTGATTTATCTGCTATGTCTGACTGTTGGGGTTGTTTTTGTTAGTCTTGACCTCTGCCATGTCTTCATGACACGTTGTGGTTGTTGTTTCCTCCTCTTAGATCCAGAAAGTGATCCTGGCTCTGGGTGACTACATGGGGGCGGCCTGCCACGCCTGCATCGGGGGGACCAACGTCCGCAACGAGATGCAGAAGCTTCAAGCGGAGGCGCCTCACATAGTGGTGGGCACCCCAGGGCGTGTGTTTGACATGCTCAACAGGAGATACCTGTGTAAGTACTGGATGTAGTAGGGCTACAACACTTAATTGAACTGATCCATTTAACCAATTACAAAAAATAAGCTCAAGCGATTGATTTATAAAAAGCTGCCAAGATTCATCAGATTGAGCCTAAATGGATTGCATAACGGAAAGTGACACGAACTTGTCAAGGAAGCATGTGATGTGACATGATGTCATATATATACCATCTTTCGGCTGAGCTAGCAATGCTGACAGCTTTATTATTGCTGATCACATCATCTAAGAAAATAATTGATTGTTACTTAGTGAGCAAGACTTTTGTGGTTTTTGATCGTGTGTGGTGGTCTGTTACACTAATGGCATATCATTTGACTTTAATTTTAGCCCCAAAGTTTATCAAGATGTTTGTTCTGGATGAAGCGGACGAGATGTTGAGCAGAGGATTCAAAGATCAGATCTATGAAATCTTCCAGAAGTTGAGCACAAACATTCAAGTAAGCTTTTTCTTCCCCTACCTTTCCCCGATGGGATTGTTCTTAAATCCACTTCTGCTTTAAAAGAACTATGCTAAAATTGTTTGATCCAGGTTTTCTTGTTTCATACAATAATGCTAGCAGAGTATGTAAGCAGAAGGAGATTATCGGGCAATGCGCCGCAAATGAGATGTGGTCGAACCTCTTTCTTAATGTTCGGTGGCCTCCGTCTCGAGGCCCATTGCTACAGTTGAAAATGTGAAGTTCTTAATATAGCGTGTGTGTGGGTTCCTTTTCAGGATTCAGATTTTTTTTCTTCTCCAGAAAGTCATAAGTAGCAGATATAAAAGCTGGAAATTTGTCTTTTGCGTTGCCTTTCAAGCTTGTATATCTATTTTGTGTGGCACTATAGTATGATGTGGGGCATTCATTTACGAAAAAACAAGTTAAAATATGGAGACATTTATGCCAGTCATAACCACAGCGGTGTCATGGTTTCCTCTCTTCCACCCCTCAGGTGGTTCTGCTCTCTGCCACCATGCCGGCAGACGTGCTGGAGGTGACCAAAAAGTTCATGCGAGAACCCATTCGCATCCTAGTAAAGAAGGAGGAGCTTACCCTGGAGGGTATCAAGCAGTTTTACATTAACGTGGAGCGTGAGGTGGGTGCAGCACAACAAACTGCTCTTTCTATTAGAATTCAAACTCTGCTATTGCATTCATAACGCCAACAGATGTCCCCTTCTTTCTAAAGAACCCTGTTGAAACCGCATGAGCCAAGCCTTAAGGGCTCAGCTCGTGCGGCCGTGTAAGCATGGGACCACCATAAGAAGGGAGATCAGAAGAGACGGTGTCGGAAAAGAGACCGGGAGGGACCTCTTTCTTAATGTCCTGTGTCATTCGTCTCAAGATCCTGTGTTACATTTTATTTGACTGTTTCTCTGTAGCCAAGTTGAAAGGTGGGGAGGAGTAAATTGTGAGAACATAATTGCCTACTCTAAATAATAGACAATAAGCCTGATTTGTACTGATGACTGTTTAATGACCAGAACATAGGGCAACATATCAAACTATATACACGCAAATTGCTGCTTTGACATGACTTAATGTAGGTTTCTGCCAGTGCTGTATTTTGTGCGTGTAGTGACGCACTAAAGCAGTCCTTTAGTGTGTGTGTGTGTGTGTGTGTGTGTGTGTGTGTGTGTATATATTCTTATTCCATCAAGACTATGTTTAGTTGTGCAGAATGTCCTTAAATTGTGTGGTTTTTGTTTTGTCTTTTACTCCAGGAGTGGAAACTGGACACGCTGTGTGACCTGTATGAGACCCTGACCATCACCCAGGCTGTGATCTTCCTCAACACCAGGAGAAAAGTAGACTGGTTGACTGAGAAGATGCACGCCAGGGACTTCACAGTCTCCGCTCTGGTACCACTTGACCTACAACCTAATAGTTTAAACCTATATGGATTGCGGGAATAGAAAGTTACACATAACTTGTCAAGGAAGCGTGTGATGTGATGTTTCATACCATCTTTCGGCTGAGCTATAGCAATGCTGACAGCTATATATTACTGATCACATCTTCTGCTCTTGACACATGGAATCACTTGAGTGGCTGTCCAATATTCATCATGACTGTATAATTTCTACACTGTATCGCTTCTCCTGAAACGGCTATTCTTAAAGCTCGCAGCTCGTTCTGTTGCCAGTTTGTAGATCATTTTTGGCAAATGCCGCACATTATTCCCACACTGAAGTTGATGTGTTCTCTCCACCCCCCCCCCCCCCCCCCCCAGCACGGTGATATGGAGCAGAAAGAACGTGACGTGATTATGAGAGAGTTCCGATCTGGTTCTAGCAGAGTGTTGATCACCACCGACCTTCTGGTTAGTATTTGGTGGGGATGTTCCGCTATCAAATGGCTGTATAAAGCTGCCCCTATCATAATATATTCTATTTTGTTTTTAAATACAACTTGACCCTACGACTGTAACTCAAAAGTAGCATATCCTCAAGCTTGAAATGTGACTCGCTTTGAGTTTGCAGGTGTGCAACTTTTGCTATTTTTCAATTTGAATTTGAAAGTACGTTTAGACGAGGTTTCCACCTAACGGACATTATACTCCTTTGCATGACTGTCGCAGGTCAAAAATGGCCAACCTCATTGTGAGCTTGTAGGTTAAGTTAAAGTTGTGTTAATCGGAGAAGCACAGCACATTTTTGTGGTTCTAGAAAGTTGGTTTTGTATTCTCGGGTGACATAAAAAGGTGCTCTGTATTAAACTTGTCTTTCTCTTCCCCAACCCCCCCCCATCCAGGCTCGTGGGATTGATGTGCAGCAGGTTTCTCTGGTCATAAACTATGACTTGCCTACAAACAGAGAGAATTATATTCATAGGTGAGTTATCTGTGACTATTGTGCATATAATGGATTTTATTTATAATAAAAAAATGGCAAAAGTAGCAGATCTATGAGCTCAAAATGCATTGCGTTTCAAGCTTGTGGATATGCTTCTTTTATGTTGTAGTATGATCAAGTCCCTAATTTATGAAAACTAAGTATGGAGACAGGTTCTGTTCGACAGCAACGATATTTATGTACAGTATATTGATCTTGAAAGCTGCAATCTATCTTCATTTCTACTGTTGAGCTCTAACGGAGGCCATTTCAGCAGTGGATAAATGTAATTATTTGACCTTCATGCAATACAACTTGTCAACCAGTAGTGGTGCTACCTGACCATAGTATCAAAATGTCTCAATAGAATAATGGGGAGACAAACTACAATCACCACAGTTGTTATATTGTTGCTGCCGGGCAGAAATGAAACCTTAGCTCTATTTCTAATTGGCACAATTAATGCTCCACTTGATCATACTACAGCACTCTGCTCAAAAGTAGTGGATCCCTATGTTCGAAACGTGGAATGTCCATCTGCCGGATGCTGTGGTTTTCTATAGCCATCGGCTACGTTTGAGGAACATGTGAAATGATGTCATATCATCTTTCGGGACTGATTTTGCAGTGCTGATAAACTTACTTTTTGCTGATCACATGTTTACTTGCGTGATATGGATGTGTTCTTGTATTTAGTTGGGGAGGACCACAGGTCCAGGAACCCCCAGTGTTCCAGAGAGCCTAATTTATAATATAGTGAATCTACAAGCTCTCAACGCATTGTGACATGATGTGAGCATGTAGATCTACTGGTTTTATTAGTGTTTATCCCGTTGGCTGGCACCTCATGATAACCTTATTTCACCAGCTGCTGTTTGGAGTAAGTCATTTTCTTGAATTTATTTTCCAGAATCGGCCGTGGTGGCCGATTTGGCAGAAAAGGAGTTGCTATCAACTTCGTCACCGAGGAGGACAAGAGGATCCTTCGGGACATCGAGACATTTTACAATACAACCGTGGAGGAGATGCCCATGAATGTGGCTGACCTGATTTGAGAGATATTTCGAGATATATATTTTTTTGATAGCGATCGTCCACTTTGCATTGTGCTTATATTATATGAGGGGGAGAGGAGGAAAAAAATAAGTCTCTTCTCAAATGCTAAAACCTTGGATCAGAATAGTCCGGTATGTGTTAAAAAAAATTGAAGTCACTCAAATGCTGCTCCCTCTGGGACAGTTGTAGATTCTAACCTTGTGACAAATCGTCTTGGTTGGAGCTACAAAGCCATGGGGTCTGTAGACATTCATAAGGTCCTCATCAGGCATTTCTTTCAGAGTTCTGTTATGATGCGTGTATTCGATGTTCTTCACCGTTTGGTAATTTACTTGTGGACCAGAAAGTATAAATGCTGTATAAAGTCTGCAAATTATGTTATGCTAACATATGTAGGATTGTGTCGTGAGTCTGCTAGAGGCACTTCACTTGTCATAACTGTAGATTCACTTTGCTTTTTGTTATATTATGAATGTGTTATTTTGTTTTTACCCACTTGCTTTACTTGCTGTTTGACCCTTGTTTTGCTGATGTGGTTTACCCCCTATCAGAATATATTCTCCCCTTTTCAGATGTACTCCTCCCAGAATTGTATGAATGTCTTAATAAAAACCAAAATTGCTGTTTAAAGTCTTATCTTTGTTTTCATTCTAATTGCAGTGGTGAACTGCCATTTTGACTTATGCGAAGAGAAAACTGGGAAGGCAGTGATACTCAACCCGTGGTCTGCATTTGGCCTCTGCTTACATTTTTAAAATCTTAATCCTCCAGTTTTCTGAAATAAATATTTTCACGATTTAAAAAAAATAGCAGACCTCCCATCTGCACCGTCCCTTTGGGACGCCTCGATGGGACTATTGGCCGCTTACGAGCGACTGTCATACAGGCTGCTCAATAGACTGGACGACTATGACTCAAAATGGGGCTTTTACCATTATGCATGTATCAGGACTGAATAGTTTCTAGCTCTGAGTGAGCTCTGAACGGGCTGCAATGTTGGGAAAATATATTCAAGAACTGTCTGGAATTGAGGCTGGGGTGGACTGCGGGATAATTCTGTGCATCTGTAGTTGTGTTTTATGTTTTGTTTTTTGTGCATCTGTAGTATTGTATTTTGTGTATTTCTTTGGTTGTGTCTTGTCAATGTTTTATACAGAAAATAAAGTACAAATCATTATAAAAGCAGACCTGGTGCGCTACGAGCTTGTAGATATGCTATTTTTCAATAGCTAAATTATAACATGTTTAAAACGCAAAGGGGCCACCCAAAATGGATTAATGTATCTGCGGCCATCATGCCAATTATAAAAATATTAGTTATTTTCATTGTTTTGAACATTGTATTTTTCCCAAGAGAAAGTGAAATGGGTTGTTTACATTTATTTACCGGTGATCTGTTCATTATGTTCCCTCACATTTTGTGAATGAAGCCTCATTTTGTAACTAATCACAATGTTTTTGTTCATTGAGGTTTGGCCTTCTAGATGGAAATGTGGCTTTTTACCATTTCCTTAATTTTTAGAGTAGTTGTGTAGTCTGTTACAAAATAATACTGACATTTGTAGCTTGCGGCCCTTGGACATTTGGAATTTTGCTGAGTGGCCCCTGAGCCATCTTAAGTTGAGTAGCACTGCATTAGACCTTAGAAAGATGTGCATCTTGTTTCCCCAACTATGGGTTGTGTTGTGGACCCCATTATGGGGTGCTAGTTTGTTAACTATATTTCCCATCTAGCTCAACATGATACATGGCCTTGTAGATGGGCTATAAATAATGTATTTTTTATAACGGTTATGGTTTGGTAAACCCTTCTGTATAATTTTGGTGGAAAGTATTTACCTGGGTACACATCACCCCCTAGTGGCTCCTAGAGAGAGTGCTTCATTTTTGCTCCATTCACAGAGTTGCATGCCCAAAACTCAATGCTTCCAGTTCCAATGCATGTTTTGTTTCATCATCACTTCAAACTTCACTTGTTTATCCTGTAAGTTCACTCTCCTGATTAGATAAAATTGGTATACCGACTTGAGAAGGCATGTTGCATTGTTATGACCCCAGTAAGCAGGTGCCTGAAGGGTGCCGGCGTAGTTAGTATACATATTACTAGTGATGCACTCATGTTTTTGTTTTATTTGCAGGAAAGTAAAACCGTGCAGGATGTGGTGGAACTTGGAAGGTGACAGTTCTCCAAACAGGATGACAGTTTGTTCACTAAGTCGGTTGCAAACGGTTCAGCGTACCTTTTTGATATAGGTCAGAGGTTTGGTTACTAAACTATATAAAAATAATTTAAAAAGGAGTCAGGACTCAGGATTGGTTCTTCTCACAAGCAGGCACATTAGCTTTTTAAGTTTCATCTTTTGGCTGCAGATTCCCATTTCAAAATAATTTGGTGCCAGGGACCAAAATGTTCAAGATTTGGACAAATAGTGAAGATTTTTCAAAAAAATACTTTTACAACCATACAACAACCATTTATATTCTCAGGATCAGGGAAATTGTCCTCACAATGTCTACTTCTCAAATTCTACTATGTACTTTGGCCCTCATATAGTTGCGACCTAAGGTCGCATTTACTATGAAATCCTGCGTCTCGCGGCCATCACACCACCATATATGGTTGCCAATCCATCACGCCTTGTGGCATCACGTGACCCTTAGATCTCCATATATGGATCTGACCTCGTGACATCACATGACATCATGGATATCCTTAACTCCTCCATATATGGTCACACCTCATGACCTCACGCCTCGTGACACATCACGCCACCATATATGAAGATCACAACACTGATCTCTCCCTGGATAACCATACATGGATACTGGATAATCCTAGATCTATATGGAGCCTGGATAATCCTAGATCTACTGTATATGGAGCCGGCCGGCAACTCTTGTTGATCTGACCTCATCAAGTCGACACACGCTCCATATATGGCCAGTATCCCAGTACAGAATTAATTCCATATGTTGATCTGACCCCCCATGCCAAAGCGCTCGCCCAGCAGTCAGCCGTCTGCCATCACCCAGGCAGATGCGTGCATGCGACCTCGCCCTTTAGGGTGTCTTATTGGTACCACACACACACACACACACACGGTATGTAGGCTATGTATGCAAATTGTTTTTCATAAGTGGATGAGGCTAGTGTACTGTACCTCAGGTGAGTTTGCCAACGGCAGTGTTTGTATTATTGTAAGTTCAAACATGGTGTTATTGTTATATGAACAACGACTTAAACCCAGCTTATGGTTGAGTGGAGTCCCTCAGGCCTTTATTATACTAGTGTATTCTCTGTTTTCTGTTTTTATGGGTAAAGCTTTCGCTGAAAATAGCAGATCGCAAAAGCTCTCAACGTGTTGCAAATCTTTAATGAAGGGGTCCTTGAAAAGGTCTGAGAACCACTGATTTACGTGACTGGAATGGTTGAAACTAAAGTTCCAGTGTATTTTTCCACCTTGACTCTAGGCTTTAGTTTCTTCAGAAGCGTGTGTGGTGTCGGTTTGTGCCTGCATAGTGTACTGTAGACTAGAGTTGGTTGGAAAGCAGGTTGAACCAGTACTGTACTGTATGTATGCAGGCTACATGCATTCATGTTTTTCTTTTTTTGCGGCTTTCGCCTTTACTTTATATTTTGTATAGAGGGACAGACAGTAGGCTGACAGGAAATGGGGGAGAGAGAGTATCATGTCAGTGTCATGGTCACTATATGTCAGTATCATTTCAGTATCTTGTCAGTATATCATGCTAATATCATGCAAGTATTAGGGCTGGGACTTTAACTGATTCATTTAAATTAATTGATTACAGAAAAATAATCACGCTTAGTTCTCGTTTCTCACTGGATGAGCACCAACCTCATGGGCAGGCAACAAACCTCAATGCACGCAAGGGCTGCCTGAGGAGGAGGCCTTAATTCCCAGCCCTAATATTAATAGATATAAAGACTGACAGACATGATTCCCGTGGGCCCCCCTCTGGGAATCTCAGATGTATAGCATGTGGCTCTAATGTCCTGGTGTAGGCCTAGTATCTGAGGTATATATTTCAAAATAAATCATGGTCATTATACAGAAACTCAAGCTGCAATAGCTTGGCTTATTCAGGTTAAAGTTTGTTCAGACTTGTATGGCTGCAAGGGGTGTTTAGGACTTGGTGCAGACAGTTGCATTTACCTTGACTTTGATATACGTATGTAAGAGTGCATTCTTCCAGCTGTCATGATTTATGACCTTATCAGCTTGACTCCATAGATTCAAATGCCCTTTTATAGTGTGTTTCTCTCGCACTTGTTCGTAACGCTTTGTGTAAAGTACTACTTTGCCTGGTTGTGTGAAATGTGCTATAGCCTACAAATAAACGTGCCTCGCCTTTGAGTTAAGTTACAATTATAGCCTGCCTCGTGGGCACAAGTGCTAGGTTGATGTGTCATTGGACCATGGTATAGAATGTGGAATTATATTTAGCAGACCAGATCTGTTCACCGACTCCCACGTTCATAGAAGTAAATGCAATTATCCCAGCAGGCCACGTCTGGGGAGCTAACAGAGGAGCAAAAATCAATTAACTCATTGAATAGTTGGGATGATTTGACGATTCTCCCTGGAACTCTCCCTCACAAAGACTCATCATCCAAAAGCTACATTTAAGAAAACATAGTCTCCATGTGCAGCAGGAAAAGGGACAAGTTACACACTATAGTTTTTTTTTAGATTATGTTTTTGTATATTGTTACAGGGTTAGGGTTAGCATCCAATAGCAGATCTACACGCCTTTTAAGCTTGTAGATCTGTTACTTTGCAGAATAGTTGTGGAATTTGGCATTTGGACCACCCGACAGTAGCCTCATCCACTTATGAAAAACAATTTGCATACATAGCCTACATACAGATATACATCTACAATATGTATGTAGGTATGTATGTATGTATGCCTTACACAGTCACACGCTGAGACCGCATGACAACAACTGTGCCCTGTTCACCAACAGCTGGCCATGTAGTTCACTTTTCATTATACCAGTACTTATCAGTAGAGAAATACTATGGTCAGTACACCTATTACTAGTAGTTTTGGCACTGTGGGCCAGGTGCCAAGGAAAATCAGCATCTCCATAAAGCTTGTCAATGTAAACAAACCAACATACTGTAGGCCTATACGTCAGTGTGTAAAGGGTATGTGCACATTTTTAAGTGACAAAGGAATTTTAAAACCTCTTTAATACCTCTTAACTACTTTTGCTGAGGACCACCTGGAACACCCTCCAAGGACCCCCATAGAGGGATCTTTGGACCCCACCTTGAGAACCAATGCTGTATAGTACACAAAGCATTCTGCATCTCTTTGGGTATATTGTCACTAGAGTAATTGCCAAGTATTTCACTAAGTTGTACACGACTGTCTACATGTAGTTCATGTGACAAATACTACAGTACTGAACAACAGCAACAGGCCTACCACATCTAAGCAGATAGATTTTTGCATCTTACACATCAGAGTTTCAAACTAGGCTACTGTACTATTGACATTTTTATGACGACACAAAAGCATCTAGTGTTTTTTCCCGCTCTAACCCTGTCTTCCACCCTGTGACGGTTTAGAAACCAGACGTGTGGCAGTGGCACCATGTCCCCATTTGCCAACACTGTAAATAATGTCCTGTGAATTATTCAGTTTGCCTTAGAAACAGCAACTATTTAGAGAACAGCTAATCCTTAACAGTAGCCCTGTGGTCAGATATCGGTTTGAGGAGTGTTGGACTATACTAGGCTACTTATTTATATTTATTTATTTTTCATTTATGAGGTATTAAAGAGGTTTTAAAATTCCTTTGTCACTTAAAAATGTGCACATACCCTTTACACACTGACGTATAGGCCTACAGTATGTTGGTTTGTTTACATTGACAAGCTTTATGGAGATGCTGATTTTCCTTGGCACCTGGCCCACAGTGCCAAAACTACTAGTAATAGGTGTATTGACCATAGTGTTTCTCTACTGATAAGTACTGGTATAATGAAAAGTGAACTACATGGCCAGCTGTTGGTGAACAGGGCACAGTTGTTGTCATGCGGTCTCAGCGTGTGACTGTGAGGCATGTGTGACGTCATGTCATAGCAATGTGCCACATGCCTTTCTCTCTACTATGGTCCTCTCACACTTTCTGATGACACACATGGCGCCCCGGCCTGCCCAGTGTCAACTGTGGCTAGAAAAACTGTTGCTGTGCATACCGCCGGCCTGCATGGCCAGCTATTTTAGCTTTGAATAGTTCTGAGAGGGGGTGAAAAAAAAAAAAGGAGAACACATATGGAGATTGTTTCTAGGACTATAGCCTTTTTACATTTGAAATATGTTCAAATTAACTTTCCCTTTTTGTCTGTAGAAAATTGCCACCCATACAAACAAGGTTGTGACCCAAAAAAGAAAACGTTGTCGGCGCTCGAGTGGTGCAGTGGTAAAGTCCCAACCACCTTTGTGGTTGTAGGTTAGAATCGGCCGTGGTGCAACCACGAATGGAATGCGACAAAAGCAATAAAATCTTTGTGAATTCAAGGCTTCATGGGTTGTGTAATTGATAGAAAATACGTATTTCTTTCTTTCTTTGTTATGCGCTCTGTGAACTTGTAGATCTGCTATTTTCACCATTTTATTTCATACTTTTCCCCCCTGCATTTACCGGTATTAATCGTAACCGAGGCAAACACAAGCGTGATACTGATTTATAATATTTCTGAATTTAATCATATCATGACAAAGACCTGTGATGCTTGTGGTAAATCCAGAGACCCGTCCGTCCGTCCGTCTGTCTGTCCGTCCATCCATCCTTCCATCCATCCAAAGCAGCACTAATGAGGCTTGCGTATCACTCTCACCCACTCGGACACTGCTTAATAAGCGGTTGCTATGGAGAGGGAGTGAAAACAGATGAAAGGCCCCAAGCCTTGTTGTTGCTATGTATGGCATGCAGTCTGCTTTGTAGGCTATACAAACTGAGCACAGTACTACTACATTTATACATTGTTGCTGTCAGGCAGAAACCTCTTATCTCCATATTATTTGTGTTTTTGAGTGGTGCAACTACTCCAGGGAACAGCAATGTCCCTATGTCCATCCCTATGCATGTCCCTATGTTTAGAGTACCAACAGGGGGGCGCTGTTGCACCACTCACTTCAGACTGGCCTGATTTTTTGTAAATGAATGCCCTATTACATGATCATACTACAGCATCACACGAAAGCAACAGGTCTACAAGCTCGAAACGTGGTGCCAAGTGACGCGTTTTGAGCTTGCTACTTTAGAATCCTGAAACGGAACAGTTTTGGACATGAGGTTTCCACCCGACAACGATATATTGCATCAGTCGGATACAGTTGAAAACAGCAAAACACACGGTCAAAACCTTAAGTCATTTTTAACTTAACAAGGTTTAACACTAGCACTACAATTTAGAAAATAATCTTGCATGGCATGTTTTGAAAATAACTTCACAGACAATGCTGCCAACACTAATAAGGGTCACTCTTCTTTAATTCACAGGACAATAGTTCCAACCACAGGGCATTAAGTTGACACCGCACATTTTGTTGTCGTTGTGGGTTCCACAACACTGGATTCACACATGTTTTGAGATGTAGGCCTACTGATGTTAAAGGACCACTTCACTTCATATAATTGATCCTCACTATTAATCTTAGCTTGGATTCCCCATCGATGGGGACAGGTTTCTGACCTGCCCACAGCCCTCCTATGAGACACAGACTGAATAGAAAGAAAATGTGGCGTTTTATCTTGAACATTAATAGTGAGGACCAATTATATGAAGATAGGTTGAAAAGTGATCCTTTAAGAGTTCAGACTGGCAGAAAAAAAAATCATTTTTTTTGCACTATCCATATTATTTAATTTAAAAAATAAACATGGGATTTTTGTTAGATCAGATTTGAAACACTCCGATTTGAAATTTGATAAAATCTGATTTCTAAAGTCTCATTCTGGACACTGACAAGTCACTGAAAATAGCTGATCTACAAGCTCACACCTTTTGAGCTTGTAGATCTGCCATTTTTCAGTGAGCGACAATAATAGAGCATTACTCACTCCTATGTCGTTACCACAGCAACCAGTGCAGATACTGGTAAGTTGACGAAGAATGAATGCACAAAATGCGATCTGATCACTTGCTGAATAACAGGGTGGACAGTCGGTTGTAAAGATCAGATCTGATGAACAAGTGTGATTTGCCTGCCCTCTGAACAAAGCCTACATTATACTTCCGTTTTCCGTTTTTACTTCCGGTTCGCTCATCATCGTACAACATATTGTTGCATAAATGAGCGGCCTACTTGATCATACTACAGCGTCACACAAAAGCATCAAAAGTAGCATATCTACAAGCTCAAAGCATGTCGCATCACAAGTTTGTAAATCTGCTTCTTTTGAATCCTGAAAAATAATAGTTTTGGACATATGTTTCCAAAAAATTCCACCCGACAGCAACAATATACAACCAACACTAGGCTTTACTTAGAACTGTAAGTTTGAGAGTAGAGGCATTAAACTCTTGGAAAGTACAATACTGAATGGTCATCATTTGCTTCATATTTCTTCATGTAATAAAGATAGTTCCTACCACAAAAAAAAACATCAAACCAAATGTCCAGACATTTGGGTTTGGTAAGATCATTCATTTCCCTGTACTGCTTCTCAGCAGTAACCTTTAACTGGTTTTCCCTTTTAAATGGTACCGGTAGAAAAGAATATACTGTACATCTGTGGGATGAGTAGCGCTACTCAGCTTGTCGTTTGCACCCATGAAACATTTAGCCTACCAAATATTTTCTGCCAATGGCAACACCTTATCATCTCTTTTGGGTGGAAACCCCATATGTTCAAAACTATTACTTTTCAGGATTCAAATTCAAAGGCAGATCTACAAGCTTGCATTGTATAGCTGCTCATTTTTAAGCTTTTGTGTGACGCTGTACTGCTGTTGTAGCATGATCAAGTCGGGCGTTAATCATGGAATTAACTTAAAAGAGATTTCTGCTCGACAGCAACACTATTCAGCTGTGCTGCTCATCCCACAAATGCTTTCCAAAAAAAGCCAAGGTATTGCCAAGAAGCATCATTACAACAACAAAGACATATAATCTAGCAAACACACATTTCCAAACCTGGAAGTTTTACGTTCATTTTAGCCGGTATTGGTCACCAGCTGGAACAGTTCCTAACACTGGGCCATGTTGACCACTTTAAACCCTGCAGCATCAGTAAAATAGCAGAATAACCCCACCATAACAGAAAGGGCATTTGTATGCATATAGGGAATAGCAGTGGTTTTTTGTGGCACCACAGATGCCATGCAGGCTCCTGGTGAATCAAGCACCATAAAACATTTGATTCTGTGTCAAAACAATATTTGAATATTTTATTATAGCCCTATCTACTATTTAATAAATTAACCTTTTTTGCCGTTTTGAAATATTTTGAGACACATCAAATGTGTTTCACCCAAGCCTGGATGCCTTGGGTCCAGGCTTAAAATAATCAATATAAATATTTTCAGAAATCTCTACACCCTACAGGGTTTAAGTGGTTAATGTTTCTCCACGTTTATAGTTCCTGTCACTAATGCAAACATCAAGCTACTGTATTGGTCAACAGCGAACGCAAGTTACATAAAGTGGTTCTTCTGTGCCGCAGCACAACACTGTTTTAGATACATTTTGCATACAGCAGAAAAAGTTGTTTCATAAAACTTTGTTTTCTAAAACTTCCTTCTTTGGAATTAAGAGTTACCAAAAAAAAGAAAAAAAGTTTAACCACATTATAATACAAATTAATTTAATTAATAAATCCACACATTTATATAAACTGTTCCGCTTCAGTTTTCAGAAAACACATTTCTTTGTAGACAATAAAAAAGTACTGTGAGGCTTCGTGACATGCAGACAGCGTACTGACAGTGAACCAGTCCACATACAGTATCTTCGCTGTCGAGGAAAAACCTTGTATGTCAAATAAGTGTTTTATGAATACTGAACCAATGAAAAGTACTAAGAGCTTGTGACTAATTAATTAACTACAATTTGGATCCATTGAACACATTTCTTCAAAAGTATCAGTTTGCACATACAAGGTTTCGTCAGCGACGACATCACAGATAATGCTTCACACATTAAGGCACATACACATGTACTGCAACTCCTGACACAACGGCACGTCCTTATCGTCACAGTCGTTTCTGACACGTTTCATAAAATGGGCGATATACACACTCGCACCCACACACAGGTTGTAGATCCGCTATCTTTGAACATTTGTAACTAAAATGACTCACACCCCCAAAAATAGGGATGCCAGGGTTCAGTAGGATGGTTCCATTTGTACACTCTCAAGAGGAACAGTAACACACTTTGTGATTAGAAAAGAACCTTGC
Source organism: Protomyctophum bolini (assembly GCF_963924005.1). NCBI lineage: Eukaryota > Metazoa > Chordata > Actinopteri > Myctophiformes > Myctophidae > Protomyctophum > Protomyctophum bolini. The sequence goes on along the minus strand of NC_137873.1, from coordinate 18,677,927 downwards.
ATCTTGTCAAAAGGAGTGCACTACAAGCTAGACAGACGGACAAGCCTTTCTGCTTATCGGTAGCAATTAAGAGAGGAGAACAAAAAATTCAAGCCAGGAGGAGAAGGAACAGACCTACCCCACCCCCCCTCCCCCTCCAATCGCTTTAATTGAAGGAGAGAGCGAGATAGAGGTGGGTTGGAAGCATGGAAAATCCGATTATGATCCCCATTCATCAATAATAATAACAACGAAGACGACATCTGGAGAGCATCAACATCATCTCTTTAGGAAGCATCCGTTTTATATCCATCACATTTTAGTCTCTTGTTGCAATCCATCTGGTCATTTCCAGAGCTATCATCATGGCTGGAACACCTCTGGCTGTGTGGTGTGGGTTGTGGGCACGGTGCCGTGCTGGCACACAGGGTCATTTCACATTTACTGTAACAACGCCATTTCTGCCATTTCTCATCATCCCGAGTCCCTCTTTACCACTTGCAAACACTGATCACCCCCTCCCTGCCCCACCCCTCCCCTTTCAATTGAGTCAGTCTGAGTGAAAAGCAGTGAGGTAATAGATTCTGTAATGACTCCCCCCGCTCCACCGACAGACGTCGTCCGTTCTCTCTCTCTCCCTCTTGCGAGAGAACACACGCACACACCTAGTACAGCATCGATTCTCAACTTTTTTAATTTCAAGGAACCCCCCCACCCCCCGTTTGATATGCATTAGACCACAGACCTTCCATTTGAGTCAATTAGTTTTAACCTCTGGGGACCCCCCATCTTACAATAAGCTTATAAAATACTCAAAGAGTTACAGACCCCCATTAAGGGTCCATTTGGACCCCGTTACTGGTGGTCCCCGACGTCCACTGAGAACCAACTGATCTTACAACATTGAAAAAAAAGCCCAAACTTGAATCCTATACAAAGGCTGCCTTACAGGGGTAGGTGTTAAAGTAATAGGGTTTACACAGGAGCGTCACTTTGACCGCCGTGCAGTACAGCCTCCCGAAGAAGCCCGAGGTCCTCTGCTTGACGCGCGGGTCCGTTGCCGCCCGCCACAGGTCGTGGATGTCCTCCACGTGACCATGCGACGTCATCATGCGCTCGTAGATGCACGGGTGGTACGGCGCCTTGCCCTCGCCCGAGAAGTAGACATGGTCGCGCGGCGACACGCCCATGGCGTTGGCGCAGATGCCCATGAAGACGTCGTCGATGTAGATGGAGGCGTTGAGCGTGAGCGTGGCGCGGCGGATCTTCTCCGCCACATCGCGGGACACCACGTAGCCAGCGCCCGCCGTGTAGTCCGGGTACGCCGACCACTGGTACATCTCGAAGGGCACAAAGTACTTGCTTTCGCGCCGGCGGATGGGCGGCGCACCGCGGTGCACGCGACCAATCCAGAAGTCCGAGGCGCCCCTGGCGGCCTCGTCCTGCCACAGGGTAGGAGGCGTTTAGGTTTTAGTTGACGATCGATTATTGTATAATAACGATTTTATTGTTTTTTGGTATGGAACGTTGGAACATATGAATGAAAATGTCATTTCCGTTTGCCTTTTTGGAACACACAATTGCACAGGACAGATATGACAAATAGCCGAAATACACAAATAAATGACAGGTTCCAAATAATCAAAATGAAAAATGTACTACAACCATAAAAGGCAATGCATTTTATAATCGTACACTCACAACAAGGCGTTGTCTTGTGAGCTTGTAGATCGGCTATTTACGCTTTTTCTGAACAGATGAACATTATCTCAAATGATTGTATCCAGGCCTACCTGCAGGTAGCCCACAAGGTTGGGCATGTGGACGAAGATGTCGTCGTCGGCCGTCATGAGAAAGCGTGCGTGCGCACAACGGTCGTGCGCCCAGCGGAACTGCATAATCAGCTTCAGGGTCAGGTTGTGGAAGGAATCCATGAAGTCCTCCAGAATAAACAAGAATTAACAAAAATCAACTTTATTGTCACAATTTTTTTATTTTGGGGAAGCTCCATAATTCTTAGTTTTCAGGAAAGTGTGGCTGTGCAGAGAGAGGCAGAGCAAGGAGAAACCATAGGAAAGAAACAGGTCAAAAGAAAGAGCTGAAATACCGGTATGTACATTTACCAGATTTTCAGGCCGCTATGTAGTTTGAAGTGTTAGACACTGCTGTATCACTGCTACAGTATGTGGTGCCCCATATGCAAATTCTGTCTATAGAGTGTATGCACATGCGCAAGCACATGCATATCTGTTTGGATGTATGGGCTGTCAGGGCCAGAAAATAGTTTTTTTGACACTTAGTAGGCGTTCCTGCATAACTTCCAGGTATGATGATGATGATACGCACATACCCTCTATTCTGATGGAAGACCTCTGATCAGTGTTGTGCCAAGTGTAGTGCAGATTTGAACAACGGTGTGCCTTAAGTTGCAAGTCTGCATGTTGCGCAAGTGATGTCTGCCATCCACACATTAGGCAATTTTAATACAGGATAGCAAAACAGTAGCAGGTACGTGCATACGGTTACTCAGGGACAGGGTAGGTGGTTACTGGTTAGGCATAAGGTGAAGAAAGTAGCAGGTATACATTTGAGGTTAGATATAAGGAGCAAATTTAAGAGTAGCAGGCATGTAAATGAGCAGCCCCGTTTGGAACCTCACCGTCCTCTGTTAGCTCTGAGAAGAGGTTCCGTGTCAGGACTTCGAATCATAAGTCGAAGTTCGAGACCTCCAAAAGCAGTGGCAAAAACTCTTTTTGCAGTATTTTATCCTAAAAGTAAAGCTACAGATGATACAATTACGAGTAGAAATCCCAGACTTAAATTGCTTATTTCGTCAGCCTGTGGCCACGCAGTCAACCCCCGTTCACATGCGCAGCACTGCTTCCGTATGATTGCATTGGGGAAAACATGGTACTGTACTGTCTGAGTGACGTCATAAGCTTTGTAAGGGGTTGTTTCACCGTGCTCTAATTTCTTTTTAATACATCTCTAGCTCTGTAGAAATACCAGAAATACTTTTTGGATACGATACTGTGCAAAAGGTTCTCACAAATGATTTTGGAGGGCTCGACCCATTCCAACTAATGCAGGTATATCCTGACACGGAACCTCTTCTCTGAGCCAACAGCGGAGGGTGAGATTCCAAACGGGGCTAGTACATGAGGTTAGACATAAAGGTCTTCTACCTGCTGGATCAGGTCGCCGTGCAGGCGGTCCTCGCGGTTGAGCGCCTCCTGGAGGCCGACGCCGCTCCTCTTGCTCCACGGGGGCTCCTGGGGCTCGACGCGCGGCACCCCCAGGACGAACACCACCTTGACTGTGACACCCAGGGACCGCTGAATGTAGGTCTCGTTGCCCCAGGTGGACCGGATGGCCTTCCGGCGGGCCGTGTTCTCCGGGGACGTCTTGACGAAGAGCAGGAGGAGGACGTCCTGTCCCGAGCACTTGTCGGGGTGGTCCAGCAGGAAGCGGAAGTTGCTGAAGCTCTGGGCCTCCTGCCGGGCGATGGTGAAGCTCTTGTTGATGAAGGTGAATCGGTTCACCAGGTAGCGGTAGGAGTAGGACTTGACGTGACTCACCTATAGGGGTGTCGCCGTAATGAAATGTTAGAACAATTCATTGATGTACGAATATTTGCAACAACTGATTTAGTTGTGTTTTGGGCATAAACATCCATTTGTTTCTAAATAAATTATCATATTACAGTGTCACACAAAAACATGAAAAGTAGCAGATCTACTGTAAGCTCCAAAGAGAAGCGACATGTCCCAAGCTGCTACAATTTTTTTATTTAAATCCTGTCTGAAGATCTACAGTATGACTAAAAGCATGCACAAAATGTAAAAACTCTGAGTGTGCGGAGGCTCCTTTTAATTGAGAATTAGAATCCTGGCAAGTAACTGTTATGGATATATGAGGTTTCCACCGACACGACAGAGACAATATATAAACTATACATATGATTCAAAATGGCCTTTTAAGCTTTTTAAACCAAAATTTTACATATATATGAAAAATATGAAAAAACCTTAAATGTACACAAACATTATTAGGGATGTAATGAAAAACTCACAATACGATAATATAACTAGATAAAGTGCCCCTCGGTGCACAGGTCTCTACCAGGGCAGGTCAGGTTGTGGCCTCCTGGTGGCGCTATAATAGGCCAATGTGAATTTCTTCTTATCTTGGATGGCAATTGGATGATTTGAGGCATTTTGTTCAAAACAGGCCAATCCTGCAAACTTTGAAAGCCAATGTTAGCCAATTAGGATGGAATATGAAATATCGGACAGATTCGTCTCGAGCACATGACTACCGGTATAGAGATAGTGTGTAACGATTTGCGGGATTTTTGGACAGAATCTGGAGGAGTAATATCAACAAATGTGTTTTACAAAAGTCAGCCTCCTGGTGGTGCTATAACAGGCCGTTCTGGAATTTTGGGGCAGAGGTTCATTGTTGGCATCCAGGGAGTGTGCAAAATTTGGCATCGACCGGGTTAACGGTGCCGGAGATTAGCTGTACACAAATGGACGGACGGATGGAGGGACGGACGGACGGACGGACACACACACGGACACACGGACGGAGTGCAAAACATACTCTCTCCCCATGCCTTCGGCCTGGTGGAGACAACAACAACAAGTCCATATTTATCGTGATATTAAAAATAACATGCTCGGAATAGAGAGGTTATGGATTATGTGATTAATGAGATGCACTCTGCTCATTTGAGGCTTTGTGCCACTTTAGCTTGGTGTCTCTTGGCACAGAGCTGGTACTGTACAAACACTGATTAAAGCCAACGATTGCGATGATCTAAAAGTTAAAACAGGGGGGTCTTCAACGTTTTTCAGGGCAAAGACCCCTTAGCTGAGAGAGAGATGAAGAAGGGACCCACCACTACATTGTATAAAAGTGTTGCAGATTATACCTTTTCATAGATTTGTATTTTTAGACCGTTTTAAACCCTCAATATTTACTTGATCATGGGCTCTGTACTTCTGTCTGCTTCCCCTCTACACTAATTATAGAAAAATAGGGGGTTGTGAGCTCGTAGAGCTGCTATTTTAGGCCAATGTTCCCCATTACACAAAGAGTTGGCACCTTGGTAGTTACTCTGAGGACCCCCTATTGAAGTAACCACTCACCACACTGCTGTCCAGCTGCTCCCAGCACACCATCAACACGGACAGCACCAGACACGTGGTCATCAGCTGCACGCACTGGCACTTGCGTATGCGCCGGAAGTTCACAAACATCCTGGAAGCGGTTCCGTCAGGTCCTGCTGTGTGTAGTAGGGCCGTCGTCACCATTATGAACATTTTACTTGGCGATTAATCGACGCTCAAGTAACGAGTGATGAAACGATTCAATTGTGTTTCTGTCGTTATGAATAATAATAATAATGAAAAAACAAACATTTCTGGTTGCTTTCAGGCATTGGATTCACAATAGGTGGGCAGGGCAGATATGACAAATAACTTACATAATTGAATAACTTTATGCAAAAAATAAATAAACACGAATAGTGGACAATCTACAAATGAGTCACATGGTGACGCGTTTTGAGCTTGTAGATCTGCAGTTTCCACTATTCTTTTAAATAATATATGAACATCTTTCAACACGGAAATGATTATGACGATTATTGCGCCATGCCTACCTGTGTGCACGTGTGGGGACGAGGAGGGGGAGGGGGTGGTGGCGGGGGTGGACAACGGTGTTCGGGTGACTGTGAGACTTCGGGCTCGCCGGGCGTTCCATCCTATAGGTTCTTTTCGCACATTCAGCTAGGAAGAGGCGATGGGGAGGGGAACGGTAGCTGTAAGGGGGAGGCTCACGGGGTCCGACGGGAAACCGTGTTCATCGTGGTGGCAGTTTTCACTCTTGCTTCATCATCTTCGTCACCAGCATCATAGCGGCAGGGGACTCATCTTGTCTTGTCGGAGCCGTGGCGCCATGCTTCTGAAATGGAACACAGGATGATATCGTTGCTGTCTCTAATCTCCATATTTTAACTTTTTTGTGGGGTTTTCGTTTTCGTAATTCAACAGCCTACTTGATCATATTACGGTGTCACACTATAAGCTTCAAAAGCAGCAGATCCACAAGCTTGAAACGCGGCGAGAAGCGACACAGTTTGATCTTGTCAAATCTGCCGTTTTTAAATTTGAACCCTGAAAGTAAGTGGACAAACAAGGTTTCCACCCGACAGAGACGATTACGTTTATTGTTCGGATGAAACCTGATGACGTGCGATGAAACTCACTCTACTCAAAAAGGAAACAAGAGTGCATCGATTATAAAACTTCCAAATCACTTAACTTCTACCGGTTACAGAATGCAACAAGAGTGCATCAATTATCAAACTTCCAAGTCACTTAACTTCTACCGGTTACAGAATGCAACAGTAGTGCATCAATTATCAAACTTCCAAGTCACTTAACATCTACTGATTACAGCATTAGGCAATGCTAAATTCAGTAGTGGAAAGTAACTACTGTAAGTAGTACTGAAAGTGTAAGTAAGAATTTGGCAAAACGCGAAGGAAGTAATGAGAAAGATGGATCTGATACGCCTCATCTTAGTCGGAATCAAACTAGCAGTTAGCAAAACCCAAAATAGGTCATCTCCAGGGTCTCAATGCATCGCATGCATCTGAATTGAGCCTTGGTCAGACCACACACACACGTGTATGCAGTATGCACTGGTGCTGATTTCTTTACATATCATTGCAGAAATGCATCAAAAGTAGCACATCCACAAGCTCGACACACGGTGTGAAGCGACGCGCTTTGAGCTCTTCGATCTACTACTTTTGCCATATTTGAACCTGAATCCTGGAACAGAGACGATATGCAAGTTATCATTGCAGTAAAGTACGTATGTACAATGAAAAGAAAAACTCAATTAGATTGTCGATTGCAATTATGGGCACAACAATTAATCGTAATCTAAAATGTCACGATGACAACCACCAGTTCTGCTATAGTAGAGCAGCAACAGTAGCTGAGGAGTCAAAAATGAAGTCAGTGGGGGGGGGGGGGCGTGTTGGTACACCGAGTCTGACTGAATGCAAAAGCCAACACAGCAAATGTGATGCTGCAGGCCGCGCTATAATGGAAGGGTTTAAGGTGTGGACCCAGTGAAATCGCTGAGAGCCGTGGAAAGCACTCCGACACAATGGAGAGCATCAGAATAGCTCCGGAGGCACAATGCTGGGATGAGAATAGCCCTTCCGCCCGGGCCCTGGGCTATCCAGGGTGGGATCACCATGGCCCCTGGGCCCTGTGACTCCCATCGCAGGGGCCGAGAGCCTTTTTAAACATCATTAGAGGGCCCCGCTGCCTAATGGGGTCATTGGCTTAGAGTGGCTCTCTCTTTTCTGTCTGCCGGATAATGAGAGTGGAAACATCACCTAACCTCAAGGTTCACCATCAGCCAAGGTCCTACTGCATGCACACAGAGAAAATAAATGGTTCCCAATCTTAAAGAATGCCCTACTTGATCATACTACAGCAGCGTCACACAAAGGCATCAAAAGTAGCACTAGCAGACCCACTCGAAGCTCGATACACGGAGAGAAGTGACACATTAGCTTGTAGATCTGCCATTTTTGTATTTGAATCCTGAAAAGTAACACTTTTGGACACGGAGGGTTCCCTTATGACAGTGAAGTGACAATTCAAGGACATTTAAGACATTTTTAATACCTCGGAAAAGACATACCATTACTGCATCAAAAGTAATCAACAAACTGCACAAACATTGGCCAAATCGTCAATATAAGAAACAGGCTTGCATTTCGAAAATAGCAGAGCTACAAGCGAGGCACTGTGAGCTTGTAAATACTTTCACAATATATATTTGTGAAACCCAGTCAAAATATTATTTTTGGGGTCCACTGTCCACAGTTCAAATATGATTAGTTTTGGGGGTCCCAGCCTGAAAAGGTTGAGAACCATAAAGAACCTGTAACCACTTACTTAAGTCACAACTAATAAATAGTCCATCAGCCAGGGGCGTAGAGTGGGAAATTTGGTGTATATATATGTATTTTTTGTTTGCACGAAAACATTTGGGCAAGTGGCTATGGTCCCTTTTATAGGGGGTTATCACTTTTATAGGGGGTTATCACTTTTATAGGGGGTTCAACACCAACAGCCGGTCAGTAGGTGGATTCATGAATATAGACATTATACCAAACCATTTTGAACAAAGAAAACCTGTTGGCTGCCGGACTATAATGAGACTGACTGGGAACAGAGTATCATATGGAAAATGCGCTTCTGGCAAGGGAACTTGCAAAGCCAGTTTCTGACAAACTAGACGGACGAGACTTTTCAACCATGAACAGTATGTAGCCTACTCTGCATGAAACTGGATACTACTGGCGTTGTGAGTTAACGGTTTTGGACATGTAGGTTTACACCCGACAGAGACGATATATCTGTTGTTGCGACCGAAGGTCGTGACATCACTATGACACAGGTCTCGTTACATCACTATGACATCAGGGATGATAGTAAATCAGGGATCATATCATAGTAAATGCGACCTGCTGTCACAAATAATATATGTCCATATATATATTAGTATATGGATATATGTCAGAACCTGTTCTGACATTCCATATGTTGATCCTTCCACATCCATCGTTCCTCTATGATGTCTCCCTTCTCAACAGGCCCGAAATGTAAGGTCCGACCCTACCTGGGCCCTCATCTAACCCTGTACACTCAAGACACTGCCACCGCTGCCACCCTTAGATCTCCATATGGAGCTGACCCGTTCTGACATTCCATATGTTGATCTATCTCAGGCCTTTAAATTCCCTGAGGAACATAGGCCATTGATGAGGCTCCTCCATCCCCTTTGGTCAGTTGTTGCCATGACAGCCCTTGTGCCTTCATCTCCTGCTCTGTGGTTCTTCTCCAGGTGGCTCTAGGCCTTCCTCTCTTCCTCTTGCCTTGCGGGTTCCATGGTAATGCATATTTTGTGGTTGATCTATTGTGTCTTCGCAGTGTGTGTCCTATCCTCCTGATCTGTGTTGATCTGAGCTCAAACCCTGTAAACTCAAGACACGCTCCATATATGGCCAGTGCACGCAACCTCGCCCTTTAGGTCGAGGTCGCTTCTCACCCTCAGGCGTCTTACTGGTGATCAGTGTTTTGAGAGAGAGAGAGAGAGAGAGAGAGAGAGAGAGAGAGAGAGAAAATAATGCACTTTTTGGATTAATAAAATAATATATAAAATGCTCCATTGGCCACGCCTGCATAGTGGTGCCTCCAGGAAGACTGGAATTGACTAATGAGTCATCCAAAGGTCAAAGTGTCAAGGTGTTCTTCACTGTTACGTCATATGTACAGATACACTACACTACAGTTAAGTGCTTCTGTTCAGGCTCCTCACACCTTGTAGCAGAATTAATAATTAACAACAAGGAGCGGGTGGAAAAGCTATAATGCAGAAAGAGAAGAGTTTGACCATTGTTTTGTTGTTGAGCTAACATTCCTGTTCTGGCACAAACCTTCTGCACAAATGGCCAATCTACAAGCTCATAAAGCGTCGCATGTGCAACGTGTTGTGTTGTGCGACGTGTTGTGGTGTTGTGCTGTATTTACAGTGTAAAGATTTGGGTTTCGATGGTAAAAACTGAGCGGATCTAGTATAGAGCCCTGGGGGATGCCGTCAACAGTGTAGTTTGAGTGGTTTTCAAGGTGATGTGCACAAGGTTCTTACTCTGAGGTTATAAACACCTGAGGTAAACATCTGTGTATGTAAATTGTAAAACTGTGCATGTAAAAGCTGTAAAATGACCTACAGCAAGTGACTAAAGATGTGTTACTAATTATTACAAATGTTTGCCCCCAGAACATGGATCCTAGGGTTCATGTGGTTGACGGGTTTTCCCTGTGATCACCTTGTTAATCAATAACTAGGCTGTAGAAATTTAGATTCAATCAGATTTGCCTCTAAATGCCATCACTATGCCTCTAAATGCCATAGCTATGCCTCTAAATGCCATAGCTATGCCTCTAAATGGCATAGCAATTCAAAAGGAAAATACGGTGTACTTTGTGTTTTTAGTCTAACGATATGCTATAGGTTGTTGTCATTTTTAACCATTTAAACCCTATGTACTTAGTTGACAGGAGTCCCCCAAGGTTCTATACTAGTACCCCTCCTCCCCCCCCCCCCCCCCTCTCATCTGTGCCAAAAGGTAGCCGATCTACAAACGAAAGGTACCGCATTGCAAGCTAAATGTTAAGAAATTTGCCCCAGAATAGGGGCACTGGTTCTCAGAGCGAGACCGAGGGGCCCTTGAGGGGATTCCATGGGGTCTCTAGCAGAATAGGTTAATAAAGCATCAAATCAATCTTGAAAAATGAGAACGCCACAAATCATATGGGGGTCTCTGGCATACAATATTTGTAGATGGGGGTCTGCAGAATATATGAATTGGGCGTTCCTTGACACTAAAATGTTTGAGAAGCAGTTCAAGTTCAAGTTTTTTTATTTTTATGGATCATTTCAAGCTCATCTAGTCTGAACTGGATTGGCGCTGCGCAGGCCCGCCCTGCGGCATTGTGCCATTAATCTGTTCAAGTCAAAAGAGAGAGAGAGAGAGAGAGAGAGAGAGAGAGAGAGTTATATGGTACAGTGAACTGTGTCACTGTGGCCCAGCGGACACTAGACCTCATCACACAGTCTGACAGGTGCTCAGTGTGTGAACTGCCAACAATGTGAGCTTCCTCATCTTACACTGCCTTGTATAACCACAGAACACCTGGAGGCTGGAGCTCTGTGTGTGTGTGTGTGTGTGTGTGTGTGTGTGTGTGTGTGTGTGTGTGTGTGTGTGTGTGTGTGTGTGTGTGTGTGTGTGTGTGTGTGTGTGCATACAAGTAAACACAAGAAATATCATTGCTGTCGGGCAGAACCCTCTTATCTCCATAGAACTTTTTAACTCTTTTTTATAAATGAATGCTCCAATTGATCATACAACAGCGTCACACAAAAGCAGCAGATCCACAAGCTCGAAAGTCGAAACAAGCAATTTGAATGCTAAAGTAACAGAGGTTTCCACCAGACAGAAGAATGGCCTACAAAACACTCAAATATAAACTGTTACTAAAAGGCCTAAATGCTGCCCCTTAACTAATAACCACTTATAGACCCACTAAACTTGACCTGAGTTGCACTGCACTTTGGGTGTTCCTTTTCGATCTACATGAAATCTCTTCACCAGAAATAGCCGTTATAAAAACTACAGTCTTGTAGATCGTCTATGTTGCACATGTTCCCCCCAGAATGGGGGGGATCAAGTGGTTATAACTCATTTCTGGACCAGGGCCCACTTGATAAAACTTGACATCTTGACCTCTTGTCAAGATGTCACCCAGTGGTCACCCAGTGGTCAGATGGGTGGGCTGCTTGCATTGTCAGAGCATGTTTATTTTAAAGAATTGACACTTTTTATATTAATGTTATATTATTGTTATAAATTGTTATTTATTTATTTTACAATTATTTGGTGGCCCACTTGCAATATCCTCATGGCCCACCGTTGGGTCCCGACCCACAGGTTGGGAATTACTGGCTTAACCCATGAATGCTAGCATCCATTTTCTGGGAATGCCATAATAGATATTAAACATAGCATCCATATTCTGGGCATGCCTTAATAGATGAATAATTGGTAAAAAAAAAAAATAGGCACATTCTGGGCAGATCTACAAGCACACAGATCTACAAGCTCACAATATGTGTCTCAAATCTCAATGAGACTTGTTATGAGCTTGTAGATCTGTTATTTTAGGCAATGCAATTTTGTGCAGCAAGCTCTCAGTTAGCTCATAACATTAGCTTCTGTTGCCACTCATGTTCCACTTCTCACTTGGATTCTCATACAAACCCCTTACACAACAGCAGCCGTTCAGACTATGTTAGTTAGTTTAGTTGCTGCGAGAGTGAGGTCTAGCCAACACCAACTCGGGATTCCTGGATCGCTGCCCTCCACAAATTCCTATCCAACAGCTCTGCAGTGTTAGCCAAGCTGTCGCACCGCAGCACATCTACAGGTGGTACGCTTCTTTCCCCTCCTGGCTTTGCCCTGGGTTGGCTCCCATAGGGTCAATTTACTTGCCTCAAGTTCTGGGTGCCTGACGCAGTGCCCTGCAGCCTCATCCTTCTCTCTCTGACTTTGTCCGTGACGCGGTGGTAGGTCCCCATAGAGGTCCACATTTCTGATGCGGTCCGTCCATGTGACACCTAGTGCCATTCGTAGCATTCTTGTGTAGACTCCATCCAGGGCTTTTTCCTGTTGTACTGTGAGGGTCCATGTCTAGGCCCCATACAGCAGTACTGAATCGACAGTAGCTATGAACAGCCGCCTCTTAAGGTCTTCTCCCGTGCAAGGCTTTCCAGGCAAGTGCTCTCCGAACCTTCAGATCCTGTTCAGTTGAGGCAGTCCAGGCCCCGAGGTACTTGAAGTTCTCGACTTGCTCGAGCACCGTCCCGTCTGCAGTGGCAATGGTTTTGTCCTCGGTGTTGACTGTCATTACCTTTGTTTTCTTGATTGCAAGTCATGATCCATCACTACAACGAACAGGAATGGGGCAAGAGTGTCACCCTGTAGGACGCCTGCTAGAATCTCAAATTATTTGGTGTCACCGTCGCAGGTTTAGACCTTGGCTCGAGTCTGGCTGTAGCTTGACTCATCTGGACCAACTTTTCTGGAACTCCGTAGACACGTAGAATACTCATGAGTTTCCCCCGGTGGATGGTGTCGAAAGCCTTTTGGAAGTCAATGAATGTGATCACATTTAAGATTGGTCTAAGACGATTGAGGATCATCCTGTTAGCGGTCTTGGCAACTTGTGAGCTCAGGTTGATGCCACGGTAGTTGTCCGTCTTGGTGAGGTCACCTGACTTTGGTACTGGAACGATGTTCATTGTGCAGTGTGCACCATAGCTCCGGCTGCTCTCCAGACATACTGTATGTGCTTTGTTGATGAAATCTAGCACCACCTCGTCTATAGGCACGCATTTCAGAACCTCTGGTGTCAATAAATCCTCTCCACAGCTGTTGCCGCACTTGATCGTAACCTTGGCCTTCTGGTGGACCCCGATCTTAGACAATAGCTAGGTATAGGTATAATTGGTTGCTATAGTGCAAACAATTTTGCAATAGTAGTTGTCACATAGAGGAATACATCTAAACTACTGTATATTGAGAAGTTATATCTAGATGTACATGCAATACTAATTACGGATCTTCAATATCTTCATATTCATGTCTCTTCATACGGGCCATCAGGCTTGTCGTTACATATTACATATTGTCGTTATATATTCTATGCATTGGCTTTCTATGCATTGGCTTTTATTGATTTAATACTAAACAGTACAGAGTACAGTCAACACTTGAGATATCATCGAAAAACTTCCTTGCAGTCTAGTTTCCATTCAGGTCTTGGTTATTCAATACGATATATACAATGTTATACTACGATATATTTAAATTGTCAGTTCTTTTGTCCGTTTGTTAAAGAAACAATGTATCCATAATTATTCTAGCACACATGTAAAGTTTGTTTATGCTTAAAAATGTACAGATATGGCCCGGGCCGGCCTACCGTTCCAGGCACCTAGGCTGGTAATCCAGCCTGACAGCTTGTCACAGGTTCGAGTCCCGATCCCGACGACCTTTGCTGCGATCCCCCCCCCTCCCCATCTCTCTACCCGTTTCCTGTACACCTATCAATAAAGGCAAAAAGCCCCAAATATATCTTTAAAAAATATATAAAGTACACATAATTATGCTATTCCTCATGCTTTTATGGTCGGATTAATTGATTGAATGCTTACTATTAGTGAATAGAAATGTTAACAGCACATGGTACAGTAAGACATTAAGGCTAACAACATTATTAACACAATAATACTCATTACAAAACATTACAAAGGAGAAAGGGAAACAACGGTGGCAGTGAATGTCAAAAGAAGTGTCATTTTGAAAGAAAACAGTGATATAATGGATGGTGTCAGGGCACTGATCATTGTCACAAGTCAGTGTTTGTCTACTGTTGCCCTGGGGGCTCGTTGTTTAACCTAGAAGGGTGTTGTCTATTTGAGGGTGTTGTCTAATGGTTATGTTAACATATCCTGAGAACCGACACTTCCATGAGGTTATACGCTCTACTCGTCATTCACGCTTAAACCAAAGGCAATGTGAAAGTAAATGCCCGCCCCCTGCACCCCCACACCCATGCTGTGTCCCCCATCCACCCCGCCCGCCCGCCCGGCGGGATCTAATAACAAGCCCTGTGAAAGTGAGCCATCCCGCCAAGCATAGCTCCCAAGTCACAGCTTGTATAAATAGATTTGTAACGGGGGAGGGAGGGATTACTAGACTTTAGTAATTAAATAAATAGTCGTTCTACTAGCTTGTAGATCTTCTGCTATTGGTACATGTATATGGATGCTGGGGTTCAAGCGGTCAAGAAACAGACAAAAGACATAATAAAATACAAGGGTGCCACCACTCACTCACCGGTAACAAGATGATATCAGCCTGTTGTTTGAGGTGTATCCACAACCAGCGCTTCTCCCATCCAGACTCCTGTTCTCTCCTGTACAGATCCACTCCCTGTATCTCTCCCTCTCTCTCTCCTTTAGCCCGGAACTTTCACGTTGACTTTTCCTCTGAGGATGACAGATCCTCAGGCGTCAAATTGGCAGTTGAGACGTCTGTGTGTGTGGAGAGAGAGAGTGTGAGTGTTTGTGGTGTGTATGCAGCACGCGCAGGCATGGGTGCATGTGTGTGTGTGTCACAGTGTGCATTTGCGGTTTTCCATTGCAAACCTTTCGCACTGAGCTGAGCGTCCCTGCGAGGGTGGAGTGTTAAAAGTCCTCTGCTTATTATAATGCATTCTGGTTGCCTAGGTTCCTACTGGCTCTCTCTCCCCCCTCCCTTTACTATCAGTGTGGGGGTGGGCAAGCGGTCGCTCGGCATGTAGGTGGAAGGGGAGAGTGAGGGAGGGAGGAAGCCAGTGACGGAAAGTAACCAAGTAGATTAATTCAATTACTGTACTCAAGTACAATTTTGAGGGACATTTACTTTACTTGAGTACTTAAAAATGTTTAGATCGTTGCTGTCAGGAAGAAACTCTTATTCTCCATATTCTTATATTCCCACTTTTTGTGGGTTTTTTTCTTTTGCAAATGAATGTCCTGCTTGATCATATATGAGTGTCACACAAAAGCAACAAAGGTAGCAGATCTGCAAGTTCAAAACAAAGCACGATACATTTCGAGCTTGTATCGATCTGGTACTTTTGAAGTTGAGTAGCTGAAAAGTTAACAGTTTTGGACACCCGACGGAGACAATATTTTAATTATTCTACTCAAATGTTTTACTTTCTACTCCACTGCAATTATTTGACAAGTTTGGTCACTTGTCACACAAATTTTGAATACAGGGCTTTTCCCTTGTAACAGAGTATTTCTACCTCCGGTATGACTATTTGTACCCCAATAAAATGTACTTTGAGTACTTCGTTCCCGCACTGGGAGGAGAAGGAAGCAAAGGACAGATGAGCTATGAGTGCATGGGAGTCTGGGAGATATCTGGCCTTCTTGCCTTTGTCTCAGCAATTCCCTCAGGCAGTGACTAACAAAAGGTGGCGTGGCGGGCAACATGTCATCATGGGACAAAATAACACAATAAGGTTTTCACTCAACCTCGCTGGGACTTTAATACCAATTATTATAACGTATCTGTCGGGTGGAAAACCCATATGTCCAAAACTGTTACTTTTCAGGATTCAAATTCAAAAGTAGCAGATCTACAAGCTCAAAACACAGCGCTTTGCGCCACATTTTTAACTTGTGGATGATGAATCTGCTACTTTTGATACTTTTGTGTGATGCTGTCATATGATCAAGTAGGGCCTTAAATCATGAAAACCCATAAAAAGTTATAATATGGAGATCAGAGGTTTCTGCCCGACAACGACGATAGGAGGAAGGATATCAGGTTAGCTGAGCTCGCTCAGGAAGAGAGAAAGAGAGAGGGGGAAAAAAGGATTTCCGCAGGTACAATTAAGATGGCTTCCTGCTTGTGATGTTGTAATGATAACTTATACAGCTGGATGAGGATTTGGGGTTATTCGCCGAATATCTATTAGAGCAGTGGTTCTCAAAGGTTTTCATGTCAAGGACCCCCAAATGAATATATGCCTGTGGACCCCCCCATCTGAAAATTTGTCAAAAATATTCAAATGTTTTCACGATTTTTTGACAATAGCCGATAGCTGACTACTAGTCAGTGGTGGAAGAAGTTATTTTAACATAGTTTATTTTAACACAGTTGAGAGTACAAAAGCAACATGAAGGACCACCAAAAAAAATACAAATATTCCCACAACATATTGCATCATGATGCATTGTGAGCTTGTAGACCGGATATTTTGGAATAGCCAAAATATAATATAGGTCTTACTCTTACACTATTCAACCTATCTTCATATAATAGGTCCTCACTAATAATCATGATAAATTGGCACGATTTTTTTCTACTCAGTCTGTCTCATAGGAGGGCTGTGGGCAGTTTAGAAACCGTCTTCCAGTGACATCATCATTAGGCAGATTTGTTTTGCAAAAATGTTTAGATTTTCATTATCGTGAGAACGATGGCTTCCATTTTCGCATTGCAACTTATCAGAACTAGAAAGCCTGCAGTTTCTATTAGCTTGTATTCCCCATCGATTATGTCACTGGAAGATGGTTTCTGAACTGCCCTCCTGAGACACAGACCGAGTAGAAAAGACCTGAAGCTGATTCTACCACACCAATAATTTGCCATGCAAGTCCTTCCAACATGTCACTATGTCCAACTACTTGTCACTATGTCCAACTACTAAATGTAGGTCCAACTACCTTTTCTGAAAAACTAAAATTACAAAACAAATATTTTGCTATATACACACACAGGGTTCCCAGTTCCCACACATTTTTACCAATGAATTTGCAAAACCTTTCGAGAATATTTAACCCAATTTCTAGTCCTATACAATCAATCGGCACAATAATGTACTAAAGTACTGTAGCAAAAATAAAATTGTATAATTCCAGTCAAAATTTCTTGCCAAATCTTTAGCTACACCACCTATCCCAAGGCACAATTACACTGCAGTATGTTGTGAGCTTGTAGATCAGTTGTTTACTTGTATACGCAGTAATGTGTGTATACAGTATGTATGTATCCGTCTGAGTACACACACACACAAACACACACACACACACACACACACACACACGATACAATTTGTCACACGTTACCGTAGTGAAATTTGTTCTCCGCATTTGACCCATCTCTTGGAGCAGTGAGCCGCAGCCAAGGAGCGGTGAGCTGCAGCCGTGCCATGCTCAGGAATCATTTGATTAGTAGATTTGACCCCCCAATCCAACCCTTTGATGCTGAGTGCCAAGCAGGGAGGCATTGGGTCCCATTTTTACAGTCTTTGGTATGACCCGGCCAGGGATCGAACCCCGACTGGATTGGGGGGTCAAATCTACTAATCAAATGATTCCCGAGCGCGGCACGGCTGCAGCTCACCGCTCCTTGGCTGCGGCTCACTGCTCCAAGAGATGGGTCAAATGCGGAGAACAAATTTCACTGCGGTAACGTGTGTGACAAATCGTATGACTTTGACTTTGACCTCCCAGTTTCAGGGCGGACACTCTAACCACAAGGCCACTGTCTGGTAGAGAGATATACAAATTTCCCACTTTAAACAAAGGAAGCCTGTTGACTCCGCACACACACAAAAGATTCACAGAAAACAAAGTAGGGAACAAGGCTGTAAACTCCCGCCTTTGCTGAGTGATACGAGTGGATCACAGTGTTGAGACAGCAGTGGTGTGTGGTGTGGAGTTCTCTCCCTAAACGGGTCAACCGACAGGAAGCTCAAGTTGAAGCGGTGTTGTTGTGGGTATGATGATGCTGGCGGTGGTGTCAAGACAGCATGACTACAGAACGCATGTTGTTCCACTAAAGACGACCGCAGGCCAGCCCCTTATCTCCACTGTAACCATCCCTCAAGAAGACACTGCTTCTCAAAGTCTGTGGAGCCCCAGGGGGTTTCCAGCAAAATGACAAACGGTCTAAACCAGGGGTTTTCACAGGGGGCCCGCGACCCCCAGGGGGGGGGGGGGGGTCACATTCACAACCGATGGCAGAGGAAACCATGCAAGGCACCAACATGTTCATCTGGAGCAGTTAGGAGTTCAGTGTTTTGCTCAAGGACACTTTGACACTTTGCTAGAAGCCGGGAATCGAACATGGAAACTTTGGATTCCAAGGTGGCCGCTCCACCTCCTGAGCCACTGCCGCCCCTCTACTACCTCTACTGTACTGTACTGTCACTGTACTGTACTGGCACACCCGAAATCACCATATATACACTTAATATGTGCGTTTGTTAGGTTGCGCACAGGTGGTGAAAAACAACCATTCTGTTTTCGTGCTCAGACGCACCCAGCCAGCCACCCACCCACACAGCCACCCACCCACCGACACACATAGCTCCGCAAGGGAGTGGTTGCACCACTCAAAAAATGGCTAACACAAAAACACATTTTGTGTCCGTTTGAAATGCTAAGGAAGGCCGACGTGTCAAAACGTGTCCGTTTCTCTTGGTAGACTGCTGCTGCTGTGCATACCTATTAGAAAGTCAAGAACATAAACTACTCAAGAGAGTGCAGATAATCCTTTCATTGTATAAATTCAAGAATCTGCAGCCAGTTTCATTCATTAATTGTAAGAGACACCTAGCCTCCACTTGAGTTGATCGCGCCTTCTCCTGGCGGATTTGATCCGGTAGGAGAGTTGCCTAAAATGCTGATGTCCTGAAGTATAGTAATACAAAACGTGTGTGTGTGTGTGTGTGTGTGTGTGTGTTACATGATGTGTTTGTATACTGTACATGCGCAGTGCTAACTGCCAACTGTGGGATCTATTCTATAGTGTGAAGCCTGTCTGTGTACATACTGTACTACTACCTATAGGCTTCCCAAAAAGGTCAGCCAGGAGTTGAAGAATTTTAAGTGTTGTTCCCAGTTCCTACATGTTAATCAATAGCTAGACTGAAGAAAACTTTAAAAAACAAAACACTGCAGTTTCAATTCCATGTCAATTAAAAACAAAACACTGTGTAATGTGCTCTTTTTCTTTAGACAGTCACTATTCAGTCACTGTCACTATTAACCACACGAACCCTTTTCTGCGGAAATAGAAGAGATTTGGTGTGTAGATCAAGGTTTTCAAATTTGGTACGCCGTCATGAAGAATTACAGACCGCCACGCCCTGACAAGCACTTGGAATTGTAGAACATTTTGTTCAACTCAGTCCCACAAATAAATATGTTGTGAAAATGGCTGATCTACAAGCTCACAACGTCTCACACTGAGAGGCATTGTGAGCTTGTAGATCGCCTATTTGCACAATTGACGCCTTGGCAAAAAAGCTTAAGTTCACGCTGAGTTTCTTCTACAGAATGAAGTCCTGCTTTTCTAATGCTTCTCGCAAAAAGCTCAGGGCTCTTCCTGTCTCAGCTCGATTATGGTGATGCTGTCTACCCCTTTGCTAGTTCCTAAACTCTGAGCAAACTCGACCCCTTGTTTCATGCTGCATTGAGGTTCATAACCAACTCCCCCTATAGGACTCATCACTGTACTCTGTACGCAGGTTGCTACATTGGTATATTCTCACTTATACAGCCATTCTTGGTAATCTCCACTATTGGTTGCGTTACTAGACGTTCCTGTTCTCCCTTTGAGCTTCTTCGGTAGCGGGTACTGTATTTATGAGCATTGTATGTCCTGTTTTTATTGTTACTGGCAGAGCTGTGACACTTATTTTGCCTCTTCTCTTGGCCAGTTCACACTTGTCAATTTGACAATGTGGCCAATTTGTGAAAAGTCATTAAATTGTCACTTTAGAAATGTGCAGATAGTATACCCATATACACTTATACTGTATGTTGGTTTGTTTACTGTTGAGTGAGAAAACAATTATATTAAAAGTTGCGATTTTTTTAAACTTAAGCTGTATGAAATACTTGCCATTATTATAATGGTTGCAACTGTATTAATTGATTGCCCGAGTCCCGTGGTGGGAGTTCTGCCCTGGTTTAGGTCAATATTAAGTAGTTCCGGTCATTTTGTGGGGGGCACAGGGGGCCACGCATTAAAAGTAAATTAATCCACAATCCGTCATTTGTATTGTTGAGCCATTTCAAAAATATTAGTGCAACTTTCGTTAAAAAAAGAATTACGCCCAATTATTTTCCATGTGATAGAGGATTCTTAATAAGACTGGTTGTTAAAGATCCCTAAATATTCAGCACAACAATTGAATGGATTGGAGATGACCTCTTGGGTGGGGTGGAATTGTCAATGATCCCGTGGTGCCACCAGTACTACACATCTTCAGTTGTGTGCCCCGACCTTATTGGATGTTTCGGCCACTTATCACAAGACACCCTCTGCCGAGGTTGGCCCACCACAGGCTGATCAGACCTGGGTGTGTGTCGCATGGTGTCACCATGTGGTCATCTGGAAGCCCATGTTGCGTCCCTACGTTTCAGCCACAGCCAGTGACTGCTCCGTTCTGCCGTAGTGGAAAGCCTTCCGTTGGGCCTGACCTCTGATCCCCACTTCCTTCAGGAGCCTTGTAGTGGAACTGGCTACAAAGCCTCTGCAGCCCACCTCCACGGGCCACACTAAGGTCACATTCTCACCAGAGAGCTTTGCTGTGATTAAAACGAATCCTACTGCGCATTTTCAGAAAGTGCACTTCGTTTGACAGGTGTGAAGGCTCATTCGAATCCTAATGCGTATCAAAGAACCGCATTTTACTCCGAGCAAAAACGGGGGTTTCGCTTCGCTTCCAATCGCACTTGATTACGATTTGGTGCAGGTGTGAATGCAATCCGCAGTAAATAAAGGAAATGAAGCAAACAATGTGGCGGGTGAGGAGCTGAACACAGTTGGAGACGGAGAAGGCATATTTTACGCAGCGCAAAGATGTCCCGTTACCTTGGATAGACGTGGTCGGAGTACATTAATCAATTGCTTAAGAAAACACATAAAAACACTGCAGTTTATTATAGCCTACATAATATTCTGTCTGTCTGTCTGTCTGTGCCGTAAACATGGAGCTGTCACTGTGTGGGGACTGGGGAGCAGGGACTTTCATCTCGACTTGTAAACATTTTGCGCTGCTGTCTGTTATATCGGTGTGCTCAGCGCTGTGCCTCCATGCCCAAAAGTGCGTGGCGTGGCTGCTGCATGTATAGTGAGAGAGCGAGAGAGCTGGGGGGGGGGTCCAGTCCCAGACGGCACGACACATGCACGTTATGAGTATAATTCTATCACCATAGAGTTCACTGTGTTGTAGGCTGTGTTGTAGGCTAGGTTTATGAATGGAACACATTGATAAAGGTCCCCCCTGCTGCGTTTCCAATTGCTACGGATGACAGTGTGAAGGCAAACTGCAGCAAATTAAATATGCAAGAATCCCAAAATCTCCGCCCATACGCATGAGTCTACCGAAGTATTAGGTGAGAATGTGACCTAAGTTGCTAAGTTGGCTACTTCCGCTCGAATAGTCGAATGCCTCATTAGCTCAACAATGAAGACACGCCGACAGGATTTGGACCAGAGGACCAGGTCTGGACGCAGGTTGGTCGCTGCAATTTCGGGTGGGAAGGTGAGCCTCTGGCTGAGGTCTGTACGCATTTCCCAATCCCGGGCTGCGCTGAGTCTGGAGACGATGGCTTGGTCCGCCGTTTCTCCCCTTCCCAGATTGTTGTTTTCCGTGGGAAGGTAGTCTGGGCATTTAGAGGCATGGCATTGGTGGTTGCCCTCTTGGGTCAAAGTTGAACGAAAGTTGTGCTAATATTTTAGAAATAGGTCAACAATACAAATGATGTTAGTTAGTTTTGTGAATTTATTTACTTTTACTGCATAGCCCCAGTGCCTCCCACAAAATGACCGGAACTACTTAATATTGACCAAAACCAGAGCAGAACTCCCACCACGGGACTCGGGCAATCAATTAATACAGTTGCAACCACTATATTAATGGCAAGTATTTCATACATCTTAAATTAAAAACATCTGAACTATCCCTTTAAGCTAATCATCTGTGGCGACCCAGATTACTAACAATATATCCCAAACCCTAACCTCAGTCTTAACCGGCCACATAGGTCGCTAAACCTAACCTTAGTCTTAACCGGCCATGCCTCAGTCTTAACTGGCCACGTAGGTCGCTAACCCTAACCTCAGTCTTAACCGGCCAGGTAGGTCGCTAACCCTAACCTCAGTCTTAACCTGCCATACCTCAGTCTTAACCAGCCACGTAGGTCGCTAACCCTAACCTCAGTCTTAACCGGCCACGTAGGTCGCTAACCCTAACCTCAGTCTTAACCGGCCAGGTAGGTCGGACTAACGGGATGGCGGACTTATGGGCCGTCCCCGTTTGGGTACCACTGGTGAGGAAAAACAGAAGTGGACCTAGTATAACAGTGGTACTCAAAGAGGGGTACAAATGGCCTAATGCATAACAAACTGACTCATGCGCCTCATGTGCCTATAATGCAGTGGTTCCCAAACTTTTTCACCCCCAAATTGACACTAATTAGCCCGCGGACCCCCATTTGAAAATATATGCCAGGGACCCCCAATAAGAGACCCATTTAATTCCAAGGACCCCCAGTTTGACATGCATTAGTCTATTTGGAAACCATTGAATGGCATTTCTATCTTTGGGACCGCCAATATATAAATAAATGTAAATTTAACTCTGAGTGTAACAAATGGAATCAAATGGATCCGTTATTGGTTCCATTATTGGTTCCACACTCTCAGAGTTACAGACCCATAAGGGTTCATTTAGTTCCAAACTATCATTTAGCTGGGGACCACCTGGAACTCCCTCAAGGACCCCTGCGTCCCCAGAACCCACTTTGGGAACCACTGCTATAATGCAGTGGAACAGATCTGCCATTACACGGTGCAAGATCTTATGACAATGAATTCCCATGAGTCCATTCAAACAAAGTACAGTTCAGATTCTGTGCTGATGTCAAATTATACAGTATGGGTATGGTACTATGGTTGGCTGTGCACAAATGGGTACCATATTTTCATTTTGTCCGACACACACACCCTGCTACAGAATCTTTCTCTAAAGAAAGTTGCTGTGTGTGTGTGAGAGAGAGAGAGAGAGAGAGAGAGAGAGAGAGAGAGAGAGAGAGAGAGAGAGAGAGAGAGGGGCAGAGACAGAGAGAGGCCACTCAAGGGACAAAAACGTTTACAATCTAATTTGTACCTCAATGGCAGCAATCAGCCTGTTCTAATTTGGTTTCTATCTCTCTCTCGCGCACGCACGCACGCGCGCACACACACACACACACGCACGCAGTACTCAGGGGCTTTCCTTCAGTAGAGCTATCATCTTATTTCTTACACAATATAGATAGGCTAATCCACTTTGTTAAAGCAATAATTATCTTGATGAATACATTCAATTTAGTTACCCGTAGACTACTCTTGTCTTGTGCTCAAATCTGGTCTGGATCGTAGACTATATGTACCTATTCTATGCCGAGTCTTGCCGACATACTATAATTTATCTTGAGTATGCATCTGTAATAATAACAGAAAACAGTATTCTTAAAGTTTGGACTTTGGTGCGTGCACAACAGAATGAACGAATGAGTGTTGGTGGCGGCGGTCCACCTTGCAAGCATAATCCAGCAACACATTCTTCAAACCAAAAGATTTGCAGCATAACCACGAATCATAATATTAAATTGTCTACTATACCCTCAATACACGTCCTCCATATTCAGGCACAAGTTCAAGGAAACAAGAGGCTGCAGGTGGGTACGTGGTTCCTCTTCATGGTGATTTTAACAAGCGGTATGGTATTATATTATTAATGTTTGTGTGGTGCCAGCTTCGTAATGGGTCGATGCCTTCACTGTCACACTCGATCTGACTTACCAGAAGTCAGAAGAGAAAACTGTTACAGCTGACAGGAGTTACAGGATTGATGAGAACAAGCTGGCAGACTTCCAAGTTCCAACTGCTGCTCACACACACACACACACACACACACACACACACACACACACTACACTCCCAAATAAAAACAAATCGTGTCGATAAATAAATAAATACATTAATTAATTAATTAAATTGTAGAGGCGTGTCATGCCATATGCCACATGACGTCGAAAAATGAATAAACACAATTAAGTAAAGAAAAATAAATAAAGGAAAAAAATGTGTTTACTTTAATAAATTAATTGGGGGCCTGTTGGCACAATTTTAATTAATTAATTGGACACAAAGTCCATGAAATAGGTGTAGTTTAGCTCTTTTGTCATCAGTATTTTCTTTATTAATATTTGGGAATCAATGAACTGATTGATTGATTGATTGATATATTTATTAACAGTTTGCAGAATTAGGCTACATTACATTTCAAGCACAAATACAAAGACTGTTAACTGTGAGTGGACGACCCAATTAAGTATTACACTTGTTTACAACAGGGTCCACCATGTTCAATTCATCAAAACATTTAGAGACGTACAAATAGACACTTCTATATAGTTAAAGAACAGAACAGGAATTCATCATAAAGGAAGCAAAAAGGGAAAAGAAACATATACAGTGAGGGGAAAAACGACTGCACGACTGTAGCTCTAGCTGGTCCATATAGCTATTGAGCTAGCACGACTGTATGATTGTTAAATACTTAAAATCCATTATTTGAATTCATAAGGCCGCTGGCGATGGGTTGGGTTCCCAGATTCCAGCCCCATCATGATTTTCTCTTCGCAGATAAGGCTGCACCGAGGGTACAAATTCTGACCCATTAAATGGGCTGTGTGGCACATTTATTGACGTAACCACTAGATGGCACTCATTCCCTAGCTTTCATAACGTTGAAGCGAGGCTGGTTAAAAAGACTGTGATTGCTCGTGTTTTCATCCGTTTCTGCAGATATAACGGAACATATAGCAAATATCAATATATCAATGAGATAACAAATATCTCATTGATACCTTTAATACTTTTGTGTTGTATTGTGCCAACTTATATTATTTAATGAATAACACTTTCTATCTATAGCCTCACATACAAAACCAGTTTCACAGCACCTCAAAGGCCCTTTAAAAAAGCCTGGCCAGGCACTTGGCCTCACTGATACCCAGGGCCGGTTGTAGCCTGGCCCACTAAGGTGGGCAGGACGAATATATGGGCCTAATGGGGGGGCATCCGCATGAATATCAGCAGTCAAAGGATTTTTATTGCAGATGATTTAACCCATTTTGGGCGGGAACCCCTTTTGGTGTTATGCTTTAGCTATTGAAAAATATCAGATCTACAAGCTCATAGCGCGCCATTTAGAAAAATCAAATCGAAACGGATTTAGAAGACATTTTTAGAATCTGTTCTCAGGTCAAAATGGGTTAAGTACAGTGTCCTTTGTCCTTTTGAGAATGATGCTTTTATATTGTTTATGCAGTATATATTAATCTGTCCGACAGCAACACAGTTCCCTAAAAGATGATCGTCCGAGCCAGTATATATATTAATTTGTCCGACAGCAACAGTTCCCTAAAAGATGAATGTCATGCTAGTATATATATTAATCTGTCTGACAGCTACACAGTTCCCTAAAAGATGATCGTCCGTGCCAGGGCCCCTCCTACGTCTCACCAGGTCCACTCCTGCTCTCCCCAGGCTCAGGACCTGTGCGTTGCACCAGACTCCCAGCACCAGGCACTTCATTCAGGAGTGGTGGATTATAATGGCCTCACTGAGGTTTGTTGGGCTTCGTCCTCACGGAGGACACAGGCTGGGGTGCTAACCCATACTGCTCACCCGGTTGGCCGGTTGCCGTCTACATTCCGGCTGTCTCTCCGGTTGGCACCAGACTATACCCGGTTGTCACATAGTCTATTCCTATGAGTCACTAAAAATACATCGCATGGATGCACCTGGGACGTATCCTCAGTGATGTATCCTGAGGTCAACAGGGTTTCGGGTCTACCAACATCATACCCCTCACTCAGGCGACCCAGCTGGGGTTGATCAAATCCTGACTTACGTCCCAGTAGCTACCCTCGATCAGTCCATCAGGGAATGAGCAAGGCCACACAATCCATTGCTCTGGAACTACTCTGCCCCTCTGCCCCTCTCTCTCTCTCTCTGATTAGGTGGGCAGGACACACATTTGGGTGGCCCTGCTGATACCCACCTCACCTCACCCCTGCGGCCCTGCCCATTTTGATAGGCTGAACAGGAGAGAGAGAGGAGTTGCACCACTCAGTTCACACGGGTGGACAAACAGGTAGTCAAAAGGGAGACATCGAAGAGGAAGGATGGATGGGGAAGGATCAACATATGGAATGTCAGAACGGGTCAGCTCCATATATGGAGATCTAAGGGTTTGAGATTTGAGGTCAGATGGAGAGTTGCTGGCCAATATTGATGACATCAGGGATCTCCATATATATGGGTTTAATATTGATATCAGGGATCTCCATCCCTGATGTTGTCACGTGCTCCATCCCTTATGATGTCACATGCTCTCACCCCGACCAACACACACAATGCACGATTCCATAGTAACTGCGACCTTCAAGTCCAAGTCTTTAGTTTACTCAAGTTAGGGAATAAGACCTGGTATACTTAAGACACGCAAAATACAGCCCATATGTCTATTCTATTTTACGTCATGGTGATGTACGATGATAAGAGCGCCCCTTACGTAACACGGGTGTGATTTTGACCCTTTATGATGATCTCAGTGCTGCACTGTTGCCTGCTAATGAGAGAGAGAGGAGTTGCACCACTCAGTTCACACGGGTGTGATTTTTTATATAGAAGTGTATATTTGTACGTCTCTAAATGTTATGAATTGACTTGTTCAATCAATCAATTTGTATACCGTTGTAGGTACCGCCAACCCAGCACAGACCGTTTCATTTGAGAAAACTGGGAAGTTAAAATGACACTTTATCGTGTCTGGTTGTGCTGTGCATTATAACCAGTGGGGACCGTCCAGGGACCCTTAAGGTTCCTTGAGGGGGTTCTAAATGGATCCTTATTACAAATCTCTTGAGACCTGTAATAAGGGTCAGAGATGAGGGTCGTTGATATTCACAAGTTTGAGAGCCACTGAATCCTAATGACTCATTCACATATAAGACACAAACAAGAGAGAACGAGTTAATGTGAGATGATCAGTGAATAAAAAAGCACACCTTAATATTATCAAAATAGATTTTATTCTAGACTTTTGAGATCTGAGTGATATGCCAACAGTCAGACCGCACCGCAGGGCTGCAGACTGAGCAGCCATGTGAGTGAGAGAGAAAGAGAATACAACATAGGTGAAGACAACACAACATCAACAAACAGAAAAAAAATCTGTAAATTGGTATTTACATGGTCTGGGTGTTATGATACATCAATAATGATGTTTTCTTTTTTCCTTTTTTTTTTCTTCTTTTTTTACATTTTGAGTTCATAGCTACACAAATAATCAGAATTACAAAACGTTTTTTTTTTCTTTTTCTTTTTTTCAAAGAGTACAAAAACCTTTCGAGGGCTTTCAGACCATAGCAAAGATAGAATTAGTTACTTTAGGTATAGAACAAAAAAAAGTAGCAAACACACTTGAAAGCAGTGTAAAAAGCGTCGTCTAAAACCCTTCAACATTATAAAATACCATTTCACCGTCATAGGCAATATTTGAAGTATTAACTGTTGATCCAACAGTACAACATTATTTATTATGTTTCTCTTAAAAAAAAAGATAATCTAAATAAAAAAAATTACAAAAATGGTTCAGAGAAGAAATGTATGAACATTGTCGTTTTGTTTCGTTTTTGTGTCATGGCTATCGGATGAGATTTGGAATGCCATGAAGTTAGCTTGATTCCAATATACTTAACCCCTTAAACCCCAGCATCCTTATGGTGGAGAAAGCTTTCGCACAAAACAGCAGATCGAGAAGCTTGTCGTTCAGCTATTTTCAGCAAAAGCTTTCCCTACGATAACAGAAAACCGAAAATACACCAATATAGAGCCCTGAGGGACTCCGCTCAACCATACGGGTTTAAGTGGTTAAAACCTTTAACACTTTTTAAATCTAAAGTGCAGAAAGAAAACGTGAAAAAAAATCTTAATGAGCTGCTCTCTTCATTCTGCTATGACTGTTTAATGGTATTTTATAAAGCATCCCTGTCAGGCAGAAACCATATTGAAACTTTTTATGATTTTTTTCCATCACTTTAATGCCCTACTTCGTCATACAAGAGTGTTAAGTAAAAACACCCAAAAGTAGCTGACGCCGAAGCTCAAAGCGTAGCGCAAAGCGCTGCACGTTTTGAGCTGGTGGATCTGCTACTTTAGCCATTTCCTGAAAAGTAAAGTTTTTGGACATATTGCGGTTTCCACCCGACAGCGACGAAAAAAGAAAGCCATTCCTCATTGATCCAACACCCCACCGGATGCATAAGAATAAATCACATTTCCAAGTTGTCCTTGAAAAGGTTTTAAAATCCACCCTTTAGCACGAGTGGAATATAAAAAGAATCCCCTGTGATAACACAGATATATATTATATGTAGTTACAATGTTACATCAAGTCATATTTCTGCCTTATCCTCACCACCCTCACAAAAAGAAAATTGAAAGGTAACGAAAACCCAAAACCACAGAGCTGCGTCATAACGTCACCTCCAAGCACACTACAAATAGAAGCGCAGACTAACCCCCCTGCATAGGCTTCAATGTAGCCCG
The DNA here is from genome assembly GCF_963924005.1 of Protomyctophum bolini. NCBI lineage: Eukaryota > Metazoa > Chordata > Actinopteri > Myctophiformes > Myctophidae > Protomyctophum > Protomyctophum bolini. The sequence goes on along the minus strand of NC_137873.1, from coordinate 18,649,042 downwards.
TCTCTCAAAGAGTTTAATACAGGTGCTACACTAAAATGGGTGATATATGGAATTCTGTGACAACTTCTGTGGTCCCAGTTTTGTACATTTAGGCAAATCCATGATTTTTACTGTTGCACAAAGGAGAGGGGATGGCAGGCAGGTTGACCTGAAAGGTTTGACATTATTTGAAGTTATTGTCACATATCGTCTCTGTCGGGTGGAAACCTTACATCTCCTAAACTGTTACTCTTCAGGATTTAAATTCAGAAATGGCAAAAGTAGCAGATCTACAAGCTCAAAATGCGAAACTATGCTCTTGTGTGACACTGACACAAGTGTAGTATGATCAAGTAGGGATTTAATTAAAGAAAATAATGCAAAACATAAAATATGGAGATGAGAGGTTTCTGCCCGACAGCGACGATATCTTGATGGGTATAAGTGCCAGTTTTGATTTGTTTGTATTTAAATATAGAAACAAAAAGCATCGAGAAGGACATGCAACACAGCCCGAATTAAACCAGGGATGATGCAACTGTGTGGTGGTTGACATCCCCAGTGGCTGCATGTTATCGAAAACAGAGTCAAAGAATCTTAATGCCACCGATTGCTGTGTAGCACCCGGGCAACCACCACACAACGGACAGCCAAAGCTATATGGTTACCAAACTAAACAACTGGACATGAGAGCTGCACACACACCAACACAGAGGTTTCTCAGATGAAACAACAGAGATTGAAGGCAAGCTCTGCGAACGCCACAGACGAGCTGCTCGACACAACAGGACTGTGAAATGAAGTACAGTACAGTATAGTCTGTAAAGGTGGAGGCCCTTACACATACACACAGGCACAAATACAAAATGATGTCCTGATTTGATGTAACCACTCAGGCCCCATCTTACCGTTGCTGTTAGGTAGAAACCTCATATCTACATTTAAACTTTGAGTTTTTTCATAACTTAATGCTTGATCATACTACAGCGTCACAAAACTATATAAAGCAGCACATTTACTGGCTCGAAACAGAGCTTGTCAATCTGCTACTTTTGCTATTTTTGAATTAGAAAAGTAACCGTTTGTGGACATATTCAGGTTTTTACCCGACAGACGTTCTATTTTTTGTACGACGGTGTCACGAGGCTTGCACATACGCTATTTTAGCTAAATATGCGCAATGCTGTCTCTCATTTTAGGTCTCTCAAAATTAGGAGTATTAAGCAAGACTGTGTCCATGATCTGCAGGCCCGTCAGCAAGGGTAGTGAGATCGACACCATCAAGTGGAGTCCCACTGTGCATGATGGGACCTTGAAAGTTTTCACCCATCATGACATACACTAAATAAGGGAAGCCGAGGTTAATGTTGTTAATGACCTAAGCCAGTGAGGAGGCGAAAGAAAAACCGTTTAAAGAGGACAGGTCTGATTATCATTTTGCATGTTAGCAAACAAGCCACGAATCAAGGGAATTCTAGTGATGTACTATGTGGTTCTCAAAGTCGGGTCCGGGGATCCCCAGGGGTCCTTGAAGGGGATTCGACAGGGCTAAATCTAGCATAGGAACCAAATGGACCTTTACAGGTCTGTAACAAATCCAACTGTTGGGCAGAAATGTCCAAATCTGTTACTTTTACTGTAGTATGAAAAAACACAAAGTCAGAATATGGCGAGAAGGTTTTTGTCCGACAGCAGCATAATGATATACGAAAGTAACCACTGTGCATTCCTCAAGAGTTATGGGGTTCCGGCATGGACTAATAAAATTAAAAACGTACTGTAAAAAGATTCAGGTCATACAGATGCTAGCTAGTAGTTATTGTGGGCCTGCAGTAGAGCTACGAACGGAGAGCAAACTATTCCAACAGACCAAGTACAGCTGGTACACCTAGAATGTAAATACATACACTACCATCAAGCACCATCTACACTGTAGGGCTGGGCAGTTACTGTAACTGAAAATATATCCAGACAGACATTTAGAACCAATAGCCCACTTAACACGTTGTGCCTCGTTACCATAGGCGGCGACCAGTACCAGCAAAATACACAAACAATCCAGAGAAGAGCCGTTTACTGGCCACATAAGCCGCAAGTAATAATCGTACATTTTCGCAGCTGTTTTCTAGCAATAGAACCATTGATATGGTTAGCGGGACCTCGAATTTATGTTTTATTAAGCTCCCAATATCGTACTTTATCCCATTATGAGCCCTAAAACCACTAAAGACAACACGATCGGAGGATTTGGGATTTAGGCCGTTTCTACCATGGAAGCAAGCGGTGGCTAGCGACAGAAGCTAAAATAAGGTACAAATATTAATTTGGGATTAATGCCGTTTTTATCAAAACTCGTGTTCAGCCAAGATGGGTTTAATAGCTTTCCACGGGATATCTCGAGGTTAGCATGGATTGTGTTCATGTTGCTTATGGTTGCTGTCAGGCAGAACCTCTTATCTACAGATCTTTTATTTATTTATTTTTGTCTACTACAGCGTCAAACAAAATCAAAAGTAGCAGATCCACAAGCTCTTAACAGTTTTGAGCTTGTAGATCTGTTACTATTTTTGAATTTGAATTGAATGAAGTAACAATTTTGGGCATGTGAGAATTCCACCGACAGACGTGCTATGTAGGTTAATTGAATATAAGAGAAGGGTTAATTTTAAAAAAATCCTATATCAACGGATTGACAATTTTTTTTATTTTTAATAATCGACTAAATCAATTAGCCTGATTAACCACTTAAAGCTTGCATAATCTTTCGTTGTACAAAGGTGGCATGTGAAAATAGCCGATCTACAAGTACAATGTGTTGACGTTGTTGTGAACTTGTAGACCGGCTATTGGCTATTTTCACAATAAATTACAAATATATTTAATTGCAATCGCGGGGTTAAAGTTAGAAATATTCAGGATATCGATTTGAAGTAAAAATCGCCCAACCCTAGCAGACCTTCACAGTAAGCCAGGGGAACATTCCTTTCGACCTGAGCACAACAATGATGGGGTGCATGGCAAGTATACAGCTTCTCTGTCTGCCAAAAGGCTGAGGAAAACATTTGAGATTCTATGCGTTAACCTGAAAGCTATTTAACACCTGAAAAAAGCATTATTGAGAAAAAATAAAAAAAGATTGTTGCTTGCAAAAAGATTGTTAGCTGTGCCACAGCTAACCCACCCACACAAACTGCTAAAAAGAAAGAAACTATGGTCAAAATGAAAAGAAACCGGATGCGGGGACAAAATGAGAACTGAAACAAATTATATATATAAAAAAAACATTTCAAACATTTGAAATATAATTGATTTTCTTTAACCTACAAAAAAATATTGTACAGTGCCAAAAAGAAATGAAGGGATTTTTTCTCTCTCTCCCAGTGACAGCTTTGAAGCCAGTTGTCTCTGCCTCCCACCGTGTAGTAATAATAATAATATATAAAAAACCTATGGAAATCAGTAAAATGCTAAGTCAACATAACAATGGCCACAGGACAAAATATGCTGAAGCGTGCAATATGCACGCACACCGACAAAGACCAAAATAAATCCTTTACAGTTTACAGTACAAAGGGTTAAAAAGAGCAAAAAGTCAAAAAAACAAAAGCTGACATTTTGGTACGTGTGTCATGGGTCCTTTTTTTAACGTCTTGAGAGCTTTTTGGGGGCGTGGGTCTGCAGGAAGGCAAACCGTCTGCAACACTGGTTCTCAACATGCGGCTCAGGGACCACCAGGGGTCCAAAATGTACCCGCAATGAGAACCAATGGTCTAGAAGAGGGTTGGTCTGTGTGTGTCCAGAGCCAATCTCACAAACCACTGGACCGATCAGCGCCAGATTTCTTGTACCGCCATGCATGTCTTTCCCCAACATAATGTTTTAGATGTTTTGAAATATTAAAACTGTAAATTTTATAATGTAAGTCAATGTGGGCTCTGGTAGGGGCTGAAACACTAGCCCAGAGTCATAGATGACTGACGTCACAGCCTGGCCAACATAAAGTCCCAGATCCACAATGGAGCCACGCTGTTCCCATGGGTCTGACAAGTGCCCACGAGACGTGTGTGTGACTGTGTGTGTGTGTGTGTGTGTGTGTGCGTGCATGTGTGTACTTGTATTACTATACTATACTACTAGAATTACAGTAGGTTGCGGTAGAAACCTCTCATCTCCATATACTAACTTTGGGTGGGTTTTTTGACCATTTTCCTGGTCCTCATGATGAATATTGTTTTTTGTATGGTTACACCAAAAACAAAACTTAAACTTGCAATTAGGAAAACATTCAAGTTGGAGTTTGGATTAGGCAATTATTAACCTGACCCAGCCAGTGTGCTTTCTGGTCTAGAGGGGTGAGCAAGCCCTGGAGAATATTGGTTCACCGCTCATTGTGAGCTGTTGTTAGTAAAAAAAAAAGTAAATTGTCAAAAAAAGAAAGAAAAAAAATGGCGTTCATAAACTCACCATCCTAAAATGATGATGTCCTCACAAGTATAGTAATACAAACGTGTTTGTGTGTGTGTGCGTGTGTGTTTGGGGGCAGAGCGCTGGGTTTTGGCTGTATTGACAGGCCATGGCGTGGTGACGTGACAACAGCAGTGTGGGGGACAGACAGGCAGAGGGACGGGGGACAGACAGGCAGAGGGACAGGGGACAGTCAGTCAGTCGTTTTGGCTGCTATGTACACATTCGTAGTCGGTCCACGTGTTCCCCAGCAGGCAGAGTGTCATTTCCTCAGGTCTAATACACAAACCTGCAGCAGCAAATGACAGGAAGACAAGACGAGACATCCTCAGGCCAAATAGAACAGAAATGCAATTTTCAGTCCTAGGTAAAGTGAATCATGGCATTATGGTCTGCGTATCGAGTTGTTATCATGTTCCAATTACAGTCGTGTGATGTTACACAAAGTTGGAAGTGATGCATCAAAACAGGAAGCTGATAATATAAGACATACCCGTAAATACGTAGAGGTCTCATTGGCCAATGGACCGCATGTCAACACCGCCAACATATTATATTATATACGGCAGCTTGCCAAAACTCCACTGCAAGAAATTATGCCAATTCTAATACAATTGCCTTATCGATTGTTTTACTTTTATAATACTATATGTCTATAATACTAATCAATTAGTTCTAAGAAATTGAATGCACTTTTTCTGTTTTGTGTGTGTCTATGGAGTTAACATTACAATAGTAGACTTCCAGGTGTGGGTAGAATATTCAAATATGTCTTCCCTGTGTATTTTTGGTTTGTTCCTGAAAACTGAAAGCCTTTGAGTCAAAAGACCCAACCATTATCATACAACACACAGCTGTGGGAGAGGCTTCAGTTCAGGTGGGCGGTGCTAAGAAGAAAACCAGGTATACTTAATGAACTGGTGGGTGTAGCCACATAAAACATAATTTTAACACAATCTATGCCATGTTCGAAAACTCTCGCAACTAGAGCTTAAACCCGGATGGGCCAAGACGAGATTTCTCGTCACGGCGCTCCATCTTTAACTTTTGCACCATTAGAATGAACACACAGGCAGTGGTGGCAGAACTCACCGATCCATCTGATGCACTGGCTCCCACTTTGTCTCCCGTAGCGTTCCAGCATACCTCGAAGATTCCCCCTGTCCCCCGGTAGCTGTGGACTAAAGCCCCCGTCTGAAGAGACAGAGACGACACACCCACACACGTTTAAGAGAATGCAAAAAATTGGATATACTCAATCTGTTGAATAATTCTGATTGGTCAATCACTAAAGTCATCGGTCTGCTATTTTTGAACAATGACCGCTCAAGTCAATAACAGACCGCTGTCTAATCAAAGGCTCAGAGCACCTGGCTCATATCAATCTGCACTGCTTGATTTTGTGCCGTGTCAATGTTATTTACAGCTGCTAAACATTGCTCTCAAGAATGTTTAAGCGAGAAATGCAATGCAGTAAACACTTCCAGTTGCTTTCCGAGGCGACCATTGCATTGGACGCACCTGGCATACAATTATGGACTACTTTCATTACTGTAAGCAATGAAATCCTTCGTTTGGTTGTTACTTTTGGGAAAATGGATTAATTTCTTTATTAACTAGCCATGTAATAAGCGAGATAATCACTGGGGAGCAGTGTAATTGGTAATCATGATCACAATATCTTACAGCTGGAGTGTGCGGTGCCATGGATTGTATACCTGAGTGTTCCAGATGTGGACACACTTGTCGAAGGATCCGCTGGCGAGGTGTCGCCCGTCGGGGCTGAAGGCCACGCTGTAGACGGGCTCCTGGTGTCGGGTGAGCGTGTGGATGCACACGCCTCGCTCCACGTCCCAGAGACGCACCGTCGAGTCAAACGACGCGCTGCGTAGCACGTCGGGGGCAGGAAGAGGAAGAGGGACATTATGTAAAGCGAGTCACAATGGTGAACACTCTCCGCCAAGGATGCAAAATATTACAAGAGGAAGTGAAAAGTAAGCGATTTGTACCTTACCACGGAGAAAAGGAAACCTAATTATTATATGTACTGTATGCCTACTATTTGTCAACATACAGTCCTAATATTTGTCAACATACAGTACAGTACATTGCTGTATACGAATTTTGTTCTCCGCATTTGACCCATCTCTTGGAGCGGTGAGCCACAGCTCGGGACGACACTAAAGGTGTCAAAAGGTCATATTCTACTTAACCCTTAACCCTCCAGGATTAATTAATACATTCGCTGTAATTCGCGCCAGGATTTTTACCCTTATTTTGAAGATGTGCGTCCTTGAACAGTGGTGAGTTGTCTACTACCATCTAGCTTCATGCTATCTGACTGAACGAGTGAAATATTTTATAACCACCAGCAGTCCAGCATCACCACCTATTCCTTTCCAGCATTAAGTGCTAAGTGTTGTCTGTACCTGGCCAGCATGAGGTTAGCGCTGGGGTTGTTGGTTCCGGGCCCTGTGGGACTCCACTTGATGGTGTAGATCTCCTTGCTGTGGGCCTGCAGGTCATGGACACACTGGTCTTGCTTCATACTCCAGATCTGTCCCATGATGAGAGAGCACACAGCAATGTTAAAACACTTAATATTGTTTTATACTTCATCACATTACTCTATTAGTGTTAATGTCGTCGACTAAAACTGTGACTAAATATACTGGCAATTTGATCAGTAAATAAAAACTAGAATAAAGGCTACTGACCTTCAGTGTCATGTCGTCGGAGCAGGAGGCCAATAGGCTCCCGGTTGGATCCCACTTGATGGCATTTACCTCATTCTGAACACACACAAACACAAGAGACCAACATTATAGGTAGCAACAGTGACAGACACGGCATGGAAATGTATCTGCCTCACCACGTCTGCAATTAAATCCCTGCTATGAGAACCAACTAGTGATTATACTGTACATTTTTAAGGCGAACATTTTAACTAAAATCTTTGCTTCTGAAGGTCCCTGTAACAAAATATCTTTGCGGTGGGGGTCCGCAGCCAAATACATATAATTGTGGGTGGTTCTTAACATGGAAAAGTTTGAGAACCGCTGATATAGCCAAAGGGTCAAGACTGTTTTAGCTTTAACTCCTTGCAACCGTTTGGACCCAAGGAGTTGCATGGTGACCCTTTGGTGTAGTTAGGGCTTTAATGGGGTTAAACTGAAGCCTTTACCGTGTGTCCCTGGAAGGTCTTGACGGGCCGGTCCTGGCCTAGTTTACACACGTGGATACACATGTCTGTGCTGCAGGACGCAAATGTGTTGTTGCTCTGCCAGTCCACGTCCAGTGCTGGTGCTGTGTGGGGCAGACAGAGGACAGAGGTGTGAGGTAAGCCTGGATGTCTGGACCGGCTGCTAACACTATAGCTTTTATATCATGCCGTCTTTGTTGTGTGAAAGTGGCCTAATGCATGTACAGTGGAATAAAGCTAAATAAAATCTGACAAATTTAATGGTGATGTTTAGGAATTATCATTCTAAACCCATGTTGCTGCTGTTCTACATAGAGCCAACCGGTTGAAGAAATCAGTTTCGAGCCTTTAACCTTGTATTGTTTATGGAAGAATAAAACACTTCTAAACATCTATTCTATATTGCTAGTTTGACCACTTCAAATACCCTTTAATCTTAAAATAACTAATGACGGAAAATATCCGATCTACAAGCTCACAACACGTCATGTTTCCGATACGCAACATGGCTGCTATGCTGCCTTCTATGGAATCCAAATGACTGAAATCAGTCATGGCGACTGAGAATTTTAATCCATGTATCGTATATCAAACTGATCCTTTTTTTATTGTGGAAAGCAGCAGGGTTTTATGGAAGATGCTTCTGATATACTCTTTATAATCTTAAAATAAAATCTATTATATCTGTATGGATTGACTTTACCAGCCACATAGTGGTTCAGGTCAGCAGTGTTTTTAAGAGGTAGACTATTTAATACAAATGACTGAATGTCATGGTGGTGCTCACCTGAGTGGAAGGGAAACTGTTGCTTGGCCTCGCCTGTATGTGCATCCCAAATGATAGTTGTCTGGGGAGAGGGAGCAACAATTATTTGTGTCATTGGAAATAAATCGAGCCAAACATCAGCAACCAGAATGCATGTAATGAAACAGCAGCGATCTCATTTGTCCAACCTTGTCTACGCCGGCACTGAGGATGAAGTTTCCTTTCTTGTTCCACTTGAGCGCAAATATAGGACCCTTATGCTGCCCCAAGGTACTGGCCAAATTACCTGGAAAGGGCACAAGCATTACAGAGGGATTTATTTAATAAGACAGCTCATAGGAGTTAGCAACAATGTTTTATGGGTTGTGGCAGTGGTTTGCAACCTTTAATTGGATGAGAGAGCCCACTTGTTTATCGTCTCTGTCGGGTGGAAACCTCATAGTGTATGTCCAAAACTGTTACTTTTCAGGATTCATATATATTTTTAAAATAGCAAAGATATCAAGCTCAAGCTTGCAGATGTGATACTTTTATGCTTTTGTGTGACGCTGCAGTATGGTAAAGTTGGGCGTTAATTTACCAAAGAACACAAACCGAAGAATATGGAAATAAGAGGTTTCTGCCCTACAACAAGGATATTTGATTGTGTTCCAGCTGGGATCATGCCATACCGTCACGGCCCACACATGGGAATCAATCAAATGCACTGACAGAAACACAGATTTTACCGTCTTTCGTCCATATTCTGGCGAAGCCGTCATAGGAGCCTGTTGCCAGCAAAGTGCCTTCACTCTGAAAGAGAAACAGGCCGTTATTGTAGGTAGGTTGTAGTACTCAACACCTGTGGTCTATATATTCTAACTGTAGCACAGACAACCATATAGTTTAACCAACAATACATGTTAACTTTCTCTTCTAACTATGTTTGTTCAGAAAAAAATCCTAATTCAGCTAATATACTGACAGAGAGACAGCCAAGGAGAGGCAGACTGAGTGAAAGCAGAGAGGTTTTAATGCACCTGTTTGGGTGGGACAACAGATGGATATTTACAGCGTGGACGTCTAGAAGTGTGCGTATGTGTGTAAAAAAATAAAGATCTGGACATATCACGCTGTTCCCATCTTGTTTTATGATTGGTTCACAGAATTAATTGCATGATTTTTGTGATAACAATGCCTGAAACATGATAACCATATACTGTATCGTCTCTGTCTGGTGGAAACCTCATTTGTCCAAAACTGTTACTTTTCAGGAATTAAAATAAAAAAATAACAGAAGTAGCAGATATTGTTCGAGCTTATAGATCTGCTACTTTCTATGTGTGACACAGATGCCTTTAGAAGGTCTTTGACCGAAAGGTTGCCAATAAAGTTCGTATTGCAAGTGCAATACTTTATGTGCATTTTTCTGAATATGTGTGACACTGTAAAATTATCAAGTAGGGCATTAAATGTTAAAATATGGAGAGGAGAGGTTTCTGCCCGACAGCAACAATATCAGTCAATGTTTACATACCCTAAATGGCAATTCACATTTTGTATTGGAAACAAATTTCTAATGAAATTTCAAATTTTAGATGCTTACTATGTATGAACATAAAAGCCTGAACAGTTTAGATTGGTTAATGTGGATTTCCAGCATGAAGGGAAGGGAGAGTAAGAGACCAGAACACGACAGAAGGATCTGGGGTTTGTATTTTCTCTAAGATGGGAGTGACTCCACCACACATATCCGGTTCACAAGGACAGCCAAGGAATGCCTTTGGCAGCCGCAGTAGTCACATGCATCAACACACACACACACACACACACACACACACACACACACACACACACACACACACAAGGACATCAACATGTTAGGGCGGTGATTTTAGGAATGCTTTTTGGTCCCATAACATTGAAGCCGAAAACAGCCCCACGTACAAGCTCACGTCGTGCAGCTTGTAGATCAGTTATTTTTAGTAGGTTTAACTCTCTCCAACTCCCAAACTCTAAAACAAAACCTCCAAATGCCTATGATCCTCACTCCTCTCAAATTCTACTATACTCGTGGGGACATTTGAACCCTCACATGGTATAGTACCAGCAATACAAGTACACCACTAGATTAGATTACGAGAAATTGCAGTCACTGCAACACTGACACAAACGCATTCCATTTCCTACACACACAAACGCATTCCATTTCCCACACACACACACACACACACACACACACACACACACACACACACACACACACACAGTCACACACACACACACACACACACACACACACACACACACACACACACACACTTGAGAGGACATCATCAAGCCTCATCAACATTTAGGATGGTATAGAAAAATGTTGAAAACAGCCTAAAAATAACTACCGGTAATATAAAATAGGGAAAACTTCTAACCCTTAAATCCGAACCTGAATCTTTTTCTAATTGCAAACGTACCTTTTTTCCCAACTATGAAACAAGCATTTTTCTCACAAGGGCCATGCTCCTCAAAGCATGTATTTCTCATATTCTACTATACTTGTGGGGACATTTGGTCCTCACAGTTACACACACACACACACACACACACACACACACACACACTCACATTCCAGTCCAAGGAGGTGACGTCTTTGTTGCTGGGGACGTCCTGCCCCCCCTCTCGTATGCAGTGTCTCAGCACTAGCTGGGTGGAGCCTCCCGTGCTGGTGTTCTCACTGAGGTTCCATATGCGTGCCGTCGAATCCCCGGATCTGCACGCACACACACACACACACACACACACACACACACACACACACACACATTTTAGGATGGTGATTTTATGAATGCCTTTTTTACCACCTAAACCGTCTAGACTCTAGACCTGTAAACTGGACCTGACAATTTATTTTTTATAATTATTTTGGGAAATTTTATAAAAATAAATAAAAATAAATAAAAGAAAAGAAAAGAAAAGCGCTATTACCACGGCCCCCTCATGCATTTAGAAGGACAAGTCACCAGTCACCAGAACCAAGAACATGTGTTTTCAATGAACCTAACATGGCTAAAATGGGAGTTTGGAGTTATGCCCAAACAGTTTTAAGGACACCAATGCAACTCAAGTTGCCATTGGGGATATGGTTTCATGCAACTACATTAAACAAGGAGTTCATAGCGAATCATTGGTACGGTTTGGGCCTTACAATGGGTTTGTATAAGAAGGGTCTGATAAAAAAAATGTATATCAAATATTTAAATAAATACTGAATCAAGCAACTTAAAATGCCTGGGGTAAAACAGAAAAGCCTGTGCAGACGTTAAACTGACCACAAAAATGTTTGAAATTGAAATATGCCTTTAAATCAACGCAGCCATGTGTACACTGTACAGGGGGAGAGACAGAGTCAGACAGAAGATCAGGACATGCAGAGACACTGACCCGGATGCGAGCAGGTCATTCACTGGGTTCCAGGCGCAGATAAAGACTTCGGACTCGTGTCCCCGGAGCACCATGGCTTTGTTCTGGGGGATTTCCACGTCGTTGTCCACGTCCATCATCTCTGCGTGGTGGTCTAGAGAGGGAAGGAAGCAAAGTGAATGTTTGTTCACCCGTTCTTCTGGTGCAGGGGGACCAATCAGGTTCCTTCACTGCTGCCCTTTAAGACCCAAGTCTACAAATGTCTGCTAAATCAGTAGTTCTTTTTATTTGTGGCATTTTGAGCCAAAATTATATGCATTTGGCCGTGTGCTTTTTCTCAAATTTAATAATCTTAGTAATCTCGGCACAACTGGAAAAGATGGGTTTTCAGCCCTTGGTGTGTTTTCCGAGAATCAAATAATGGAAGATTTTGTTTTTATTATTAAAATACAACCACAGAGCTTTTTAAACGTGTGTAATTATAAATGTATTGCTTTTCCCACATTTTAATAATTTTGTTGGGACATCAAAACTCCAGAATTATTTGTTTACCTCTGTAAGCTGTTACCTTTCACCCTAAATATTTCTTTTAAGGCAAAAGAGTGCCATCTAGTGGCCAAATGTTTTGTAGTCCACATAGTGGGGACTGGATATCCTCGCCTGGAATGGCAAGACTAATATCACTGCATAGATTTTGTTCCTGTGGCAGAGTGGCAGATTAGTCTAGTTTCCAGGCTAGGGACTGTGGAGTAACATGAGTTGACAGTCGTGATGGACAACGCAAAGAGTTATAACAACGGTTGCAACGTTAACGTACAATTAAAGCACGTTTCGGTCAACTGACCATCATCATCTGCCAACTTCCTCTCCTACGCACCTGTCCACTTATTCTGGGTTTCTAGTCATTACTTAATCTCCTCCTGTGTGCTTGTTCATGTGCAACAGGGTGCGTGTGTATGCCGTATTTAAACCTGGCAGTGGTACAACTCTATGTGGCGTAGCAAACCGTTGCTTCACTTGAAAGAAACTTCACTTGAAAGAATCACACAGTCTGTTCATGAGGAAAAGACATTGCTGGATAAGACTGCTTTTATACTATGTCTGTCTGTCTGTCTGTCTGTCTGTCTGTCTCTCTCTCTAGGTTGAATAAGATAGATAGCTAATTTGTATCTGCATTTGCATGACAATATTTTCTAATTGATGTTGACAGGGAAAAGTGGTTAAGTGTGCCTGTGTTAAAAAAAATGTTTTTCTTTTATCTATTTCATGAAAAGTAATAAGATATCATCTGTTGGTTGGAAACGTTGTGTGACGCTGTAGTATGATCAAGTAGGGCTTTCATTTATGAACAAACTCAAAACGTTAAAATATGCAGATAAGGTTTCTGCCCGACAGCAACGATATAAGACAGCGGTGTGTGTGTGTGTGTGTGTAACAAGTGCAGAGCTCTGCAGAGGATGTGTGTGTGTGGAGACAGTGTTCTTCTCAGGAAATGAAACAGTGAGGAGGGAGGCCTCCCTCTGCAAATGTCAGCGTCACCTCAAGAGGTTGTGACTTGGTTAACAGGGTCATAACGATGCCTCCCGCGTAACCCGCGTTGTCATTACCAACGGTGTCAAAGAGCCAGAGGAGATTCAATAGCATCCGTGATCACACAGCACTGTCGCTGCATTTACCACAAAGAGATTCATATTCGGCACAAAGCATTTACACCAGAGGCCGAACGCTTTCTAAATAGTTTTCCAGAAAAACAACTTGACTAAAATTGCCATTGTTCACTTATTATTTCTCAGCCTCTGTAGAGGATGGCAATGTTGAAATGACACGGATGCTTTCCCAGGTTGAAATGTATGAAGAGAAGACGTATAGGTTACAACAGGAAAGCATCCGTCTGTCATTTTAGAATGTATGAACTTTAACTATTATTCTATACTACTATTTTATATGTGAGCTTTTAGATCCGTTTTTTATTTTAATTGCAAACATTTGTGACAATTCTTTGAATATATACATGTATATTTTTAAAGTGAACATTTTAAACTTAAATCTTTTCTTCAGGGCATCCATACTGTTGTTGGTCCTTGACATGGAGAAGTTTATGAACCACTGATATAGAGTAGTAACATGTGTTTTTCAGAAAACTGTAAGAATTTAGAAGACATTTGTATAATACAGGTCTTAATGGGTTAACAGAAACCAATTTAGAGGAAAGGGTAAGGGAAAATACAATTGAGGTCAGCATGCCACGTTGAAAATGGTAAACAGCTGAAATTAATTTGACGTCTAAACACAGGTTTCTCCGGGGAACAGCCCCCCAGGCAATTCTCCTAGCGAAGCTGCATGTTGACAGGAAATTTGACTGAGTAAGCATTGTGTAAGGTGGCAATGCTTTTAGTCCGTCATTCTGTCGTTAAACAAGCTATTCAAATATCGTCGCTGTCAGGTGGAAACCTTATGTCATGTCTAAAACGGTTTTCGTTCAGGAAATGGAAGAAAATTAACCTGTGTTCCAATGGTGGACGTGGTCATTATTTAGTTGCACGGTCTTATAGGTTCAATATATTGTTGCTGTAGGGAAGAAACCTCTTATCTCCACATGTTAAATTAAATGAATGCCCAACTTGACCATACAACATACAGTGTCACACAAAAGCATCAAAAGTAGTAAAGCAACATATCTGCTACTTTTGCAGTTTTTGAAAAGTAGCAGTTTTGGACATGCAAGGGTTTAAAAATCAGCCTGCTGTAACTGGAGTTGCACCGAGGCTGAGATGTATGCTGTTTGACACGTTGTGAGTTTGTAGATCAGCTATTTGAACTATTTTAAAATGTTTTACAATAGTAAATAATGACAAATGGGTTTAGCGATAGGGTTAAGGAGGCGTGGCACAAGATATAGCTGATGAGGTTTCCACACGGCAGAGATGGGGGGAAAAAAAGATAATGTCACATTCCCAGAAATCATTTTCTATGACACAGCACAAGCCTTTCTGGAAATGTTTTCATTTTGCCTGCACACACAACAGGGTGGTAATAATTATGTCTTCTTCTGCTTTTCCTGCTGCGTAGGTTAAGCCTGATTTACGGCTCCTTAACGTACGACCAGTGACGTCTGCCAAAAATAACCTCTATACCTATTCCTCATATATATATATATATATATATATATATATATATATATATATATATATATCATATATAAATATATATCTTTCTTTGCCATCTACGTACATATTTGTACCCGAAACCGGAAATGAAGATCACCAAAAATAGCCGCCTAGCATGGCACAGAAAGAAGAAAATCACAACTTTTCATTATTGAAAAACAATTCCAATATTTTTCAAAAGAATTTCATAAATAAAATGAATCTGCTAATTTCCATAAATAAATTAAAACAACGTTCAAGAAGTAGTGAAAATATCTACAAGCTCACAACGTGTCGTGAGCTTGTAGATATTTTCACTAGTTTGGGTCCCGGGCAAACAAGCTATAAAGTTTGGGAACCACTTATCTACAAGCTGTAGATGGGCGACTATAAGCTGCACCGTGCGCCAACTAAGTATAAATCAACCTTATGCAAGTGCGGGGTGTGGGGTGGGGAGGCCTTGGACAGAACATTTTCCACAATGAGGTCAACTTTTCTTCCTCCTCCTCCAAAAAAAAAAAAAAAAAGGAGTCCTGTTTTTGCTTAAGTGCTGACTCAAGGAGTCCTTACTGCACTGGTTCTCAAAGTGGGGTCCGGCGACCCCCAGGGGTCCTTGGGGAGGTTCCAGCAAAATTGGAGCATCGAAATCAGTTTACCACTTTAGCCTCCTTTTATATGTCGGCATTTCAAAACTAGCCAATCTACAAGCTCACAACACGTCACGTGGCAGCTTTTAGACCTGCCATTTTATTATTTCATTAATCGTTTTGAAGTTTTGGTCCCTGGCAAAATCATTTCGGATTTTACGGAAACCTCATACAGTATGTCCAAAAATGTTACTTTTCAGGATTCAAACTCAAAACGTGTCACACTTTTGTGTGATGCTGTAGTATGATCAAGTAGGCAACATAGGTTTTATACCCGACAGCATCAACGTAAACTTAAAAAGCGTTACACAAATAAAGTTTATAATTATTGACATGAAAAGGTTTAGAAAATGGGCTGCCGTCCTTACTGGCTAAGGCGTGGGCTCCGTTCTCCTCGCCGTTGGCGGCCCCTCCCTCGCCATTCTTGGCTCCTCCTCCTGGTCCCTGGGGCGGGGCTACATTACCGCTGGCGCTGCAGCCCGCCGCTTCCTGCTGCCTCTGCTGCTGCTGTGCCAGCTTGTCTCTGTAGGCCTGCTGCCGGGTCTGGACCACGTCTGGCATCACCGCGTCGATCAGGGACAGCGACTCGATGGGCCGCCCGTCAAACAGCGTCCCGTCCTGCACATGATTATTATTATTATTATTACACTGTTCATTGTCCTCGAAGAACTAGGACCACAAATGTCCCTCGACTGGCCTTAAAAACTAAATAAAAACTAAGCTATGATGACAAAAACTAAGACTACATATACCGGTATTGACAATTTCGTCAAGTAAACCCCAAAAATGGACTAAAATGTTAGGGAGGGACTAGTTGAGAAGAGATCCAGTAGAACTAAAAGACAAGTCAATTTTAGTTTGCTTTGGTTGCGCTTGGGTGAAAATAGCAGATCTACAATCTCACGTGCTTTGACGCGTTGTGAGCTTGTAGATCGGCTATTTTCAGCCATCAAGGCCTGAAAAAAAAAACCAAAAATATCTCTAAAAAGATTAACATTGCTGTACAATATGACACGGGTAGGGATGTCACGATCATTATATGTTACTTGCAGATTAATTGTCACGGAAATAATTCCGATTAACGATTTAATTGTTTATTTGGCTTTGAACGATATAAATAGAAATTACATTTATGTTCTTTTAGGCCTTGTAAAACACAGATTGCACAGTGCAGAAATGACAAATAACTTAAATATACACAGAAAATGACTGCCAATGACTAAAGAAAGTATCATTCAGTAAACTCAATGCCAATATGCTGCGTATGGTTGTTCGGGGGGACTGACCTCGTTGATGCTGACTTCAGCCTCCACATACTGCAGACCCTTCTGGATGATAGAGATGAGGGCAGCGGGGGGGACCAGCGCTCCGTTGATGTTGGACTGGCTGATGTGGCTCTCTATGCCAAAGGTGAACGCTGAGTGGGAGAAGCCTGGAGGGAGATCAGGGGCAGTGTAAGGACTAAGTAGCCAAAATTTGTTTTTTGTTTGCATCATATTTTCTGAGTGATACCACCACTCCTATAGGGTCCCTGGCTGTGTCCCTGGGTCCGTGCAGCCTAACACACAGACACAGAGGCCAGGGATGAGAGCTTGTACAGTACAGTACAGTACAGTACAGTACAGTACAGTACAGTACAGTACAGTACCACTCACTTCAGACTGGTCTGATTTTTGAGGGGCGCTAGCCCTCCTATATACAGGATTAATGTTTGTTTTTAGGTCAATGTTTGTTTTGAAAATGCCATTGACAATAAAGAGAAATTAGAAAAGTGTGTGGGTACACTCATCTCTGCTGTTGGCCAAGCACAGCACGCACAAAAGCAGGCCTTACACCAGAGTCACCCTACCTGACTCTTGCAGGTATCTGTACACCAGGAAATTGACCTCATCGCTGCTTATGCTCATTTTCACTCCTGGTGGTTAAACCATCTGGTCAGCGCAGGATACGAGCCTAGGAGACAGACAGAGATATAGAGAAAGACAATATATAGCACATTAATTTGTTGCGCAGATACAAAATGCATTACATTGACTAGCGGTCAATAGACCATGGTATGTGGCTAGATGTAAGCAGAGCTGTTGCACACACCACGAGCACGATGATATAACCACACTGCCAGAGAGAGGGACGTCACCTTGCTTGACCTAGATCTGGCACTTTCACAACGGGTGTTAGATTCTAACAACCCGTGTTTCCCAACCCTTTTGTCCTCGGAGGACCCCCTTCTTTTCTTACTAATAAAAGTGCCCCCTCCCCCCACCCCCCAGTGGAACACACACACACACAGGCACACGCCAAGCACGCACTATATACTTCTACGACAAAAGCAAAAATTACAGATCTACCACTAAATCGTGGCTGTCGGGCTGTGTTTATTTTTTCGCCATACTACATTACTACGGTGTCACACGAAAGCATCAAAAGTAGCCGATTTGCAAGCACGAAGTGACACAATTTGAGCTTGTAGATCTTCTACTTTTGACATTTTTGAATTTGAATCCTGAAAAGTAAAAGTTTTGAACATGAGGCTATTTATATATTTTTTTTAACTTTTTTTTTAAACTTTTAACAGTTTTTGGCAATTTAATGAAATGCCTAAAATAAGGACATTTTGGGGCTACCATCAATCATTTAACTGGAGGGACCTCCTGGAACCAGCTCAAGGACTCCTGGTGGGGGTCCCCGGGCCCTACTTTGAGAACCCCTACATTAATCCAAAACTGGTAATGATTAGCAGACCCTTCCTCGCCAGGCGGATCGGCTCGGCTCTCGTGGACAGAGAGAAAAAAAATCCTCTGAAGGAAGACGGGGCTTTTTGAAACTCCTGCAATAACAGAAACTCGCTGCATAGTTTGCATCCACTGTGTCGTATTTCTTCGAGCAGAAGCCGCAGTGTTTTGAACCGTGGGCCTGTGGAAATAAACGAGAGGGAAGGAGGTCTGCCCTGCCAGCCCACTGCAGAGTCAACATGACCACCCCCCTCGCCTTACCAAGAGCTTAGATCCACAACTATAATCAAATCATGGACCCTGGGATCTAACACAAAAACTTCACCCAGCCCCGACCACTAGGCATACTAACTAGTGGTTTTGAATTCCGTTGCTGTCTGGCACAAACCTCTCGTCTCCAAATTCTAATTTTTTTGTGTGGTTTTGTACGTAATTAACGGCAATAATATGCACAAATAATATGTGAGTAGGGCCATCAAATCGTCAGTGACGTCCCTGGGATCTGTAAATAGCACATTTGACACGTTCTTATTGCACTCTCCCCATTTGATGCGAGAAATTGCAGATCTACAATCTCACAAAGCAGTGCGTTGCAACGCATGGGCTTGTAGATCTGCTATTTTTGGCAAAAGTTCCCTCTAGAGTAGGGATGCTGGGGGTTCAAGTAGCCTTTTAAGATTTAAGCATATTTTGATTATCACAAATATATCGTTAATCTCTATTATTTTTGCCACAATAATCCTGTCAAAACAAATTCATATGGTCCCATCCCTATTCAAAACCAGAAAAAGGACATAACATATGGATAGCCGGGGTGGAAGTTGGAAGCTGCATGCAGTTCAGGCCAGTCTCTGTCTATTGCATTAGATATGAAACTCAAAGGATGGCGTTACAAGTGTAACCAACATCCGAGAGACAAAACTCATACCACTGAATATGAATAAATGTAAGTCTTAAATGAGTCTGCTTCTGAAAGGTGTCCCCTAAATCAGTGGTTCTATTCAAGTCAGATTGATATTTGGTCATGGACCACCCTCGTCTGAAAATGTTTTGTGCCAGGGACACCCAGAAGAGAATACTCATGTTAAAAATATTCAAAACCATTCAAAATCTTCCAAACAGTTTTGATATTTTTCAAAACAAATCTAAAATGGTTGCAGTGTCTCTAAATGGATGTTACGCGCATCATGTGAAGTGATGTACATTAGATACTGACCATGTGATCAAGGTGTCTTCAAATGCTCATCATTGCTCTGTTGTCTTGAGCAGATAAACTTGGTGCCTCTAAAAGAAAAAGAAAAGAATATATAATAATTTCAGTCAAAATTACTGTAAGTAACTGTAAGTAAAAGTGGGGCGGCAGTGGCTCAGGGGTAGAGTGTCCCATAGAATGGCCAGATGGGAAAACCGTGAGGTTCCCAGTTGGGTCCCGGGCTCCCCCAGAGTTGTCCAAGTGTCCTTGAACAAGACGCTGAACCCCTAATTGCCCCCGATGAGCAGGTTGGTGCCATGCATGGTTTCCTCCGCCATCGTGAATGAATGAATGATTTGATTTATTCAAGTGTCATGACACCTTGTGGCCCATCCCTCATGGGCCACATACTTTTCAGTTTGTAAATACATCAAAGACACAAATATAATCCATTTCTAATGGATGAAGCCTTGGCCTGGAAGAGGTGGTCTCCAACCTTATTAGAGTGTTTCAACCCTGACTACACTCTCCAGTTGGCAGGTCAGCAGTGATTGGCCAAGTCACTGCCCCTCTCCTCCAGGCTTCCAGCTACAGACGAATCCACGGAGGGGCGCCCCAGGCGCAGCCATCACTGAGGTGCAATCAGCACCGCGGGGAGGGCCACACCTGGCCAACAGGGAAGGGCTGCACCTGACCGGCCAGGTGCAGCAAACCAGTGCCAACCACACCAATCATCCACAGCCTGGAGTGAGGCTAGACTACAGATATGAAGGGCTATCACTTCCGGGTCGGACGGATGAGGGCTCTTCTTAGATTTTTCGCGCATTTCACTGGCCTCACGATCCCGCCCATGTTAATAGTCAGGGAAGAGAATATTATCAGAACAAGTAAGACGCGCAAACGCGGGAAGCGAACGCAGCTCGTACATATTTGGGGTTTTTTAAGATTTTTATTTTAAGTTAAAAAAAAAATTAAGTTAAGTTTTTTTTAAGTTAAGTTTTTTTTAAGTAATATCCCACATTGGATTCTATTGGTTTCATTGGAATTTTTGACAGCTGCTGAAAGTCGGGGTACCATCAACAACCAATATAAGGCAAAATTTTCTAAATTTCATTATGCTTTAAGTAGCATGTGATGTGACAAACTAGAGGGTTTTCATGATTCTGAATCCATGATTCTGAATCTATTCCAAGGGTTACACTCCTTGGGTTAAAAACGGCCACGTGACAAATGGGCACATGGCTATGGCCGAATTTAGCCCAAGTAGAGTTTTTTGTGCAAAACTAATGCTTGGAATGGGTTCAGAATCATGAAAAAACCCTAGTTTGACACCTCACATGCTACTTAAAAGTATAATGAAATTTAGAAAGATTTTCCATATATTGGTTACTTTCAGCAGCTGTCAAAAATTCCCCTAGGGTGGTTGAATAGAAACCAATGTGGGATATGTTAGTAGACACCCTTACCAACAAATTGGTGAAGAACATTCTTGGTAAGAAATGTATTCCCAGATTGTATTAATATCCCCCAACTATAACAGGAGGGATTCGAGGGAATGTGTTAAGCTTCACCCATTTTCAACCTTATCATCATATAAATTGGTCCTCACTAGTACTCATAATATGGTACAATTTTTGTCTACTCCGTCTGTCTCAGAAGAGGATAACGGACAATTATTCTCTATACTTCTTTTAAGTATTAACTATTTTCACCATTTGACTTTTTAAGAATGCTTTGGAAACATTGAGCCTATGTCAAAGATAGGTATTGATTATAAAGCAAATATTGTATCTTATATTGTGATTTATTATCATTGACTAAATCGATTAGTTCTAGTTGGTGACTGTTGCACCCCATAATATAAATGTATAAATTGTCCTGATTACATAGGCTACTGTGCATCTGTACATCTTATTACTGTAGTATTAGTTAAGTAGTGTTTGTTTGCACGGAAGGTCTAAAAAAGAACTTGTCACGGTCAGAAAGCAGAAGAGAACAATGAATGAACAAAGGGGTGTGTCTGTCTGTCTGTCACTGCTGTCTAAGAAACTGGGTCAGGGGTGGAGAAGCCAAAACAGTGGCCACTTGTGTACCAACAGGTCAGTCAGCTTGATGCTACGTGGCTGACAAACCAAAGAGGAAGATGAAATGGTTTTTAAAGGACTAGTATGTAACTTTGCCATTCTATTTATATAACAAAACGATATATACACTTTGTTATACCCATCATTTCCCCAGAACTTAGCTAGTGTGCTGGTTGTCCCGATATAATTTTTTTCAGACAGAGTACAAATACAAGTACTTAATTTTTAATACTCGCCAATACCGAGTACCGATACGAGTACTTTATTTTTGTTGAGTAACCACTTATTTTACCGCCTTAGATGCCGATTATCTCCGATCTACACTTGTCAGTTGTCATTTATGCTTGTACAGTAGATCAGCTGTTTTTGGCATTTTGCTGCAGTATTGGGTTAGACTTGCTCCCGTTGCATTCGTTTAGCCTAGTGTTCAAGGTTCAAGGTTGTTTATTAGTGTCCCCGAAGGGCAAAAGGTTTTACAGCAGGTCATAAGGCTTGAAACACATGTAAATACATCAGTCAGACCAAATTTATTGCTGCATTTTGGATGTTTTGGTACTCGGGTCAAAGTATCGGGGCCGGTTCCAAGTACTCAGTAAGAGTACTTGGTATCGGCCCAAGTAACCGATACCAGTATCTGAACAACTCTAGTGCTGGTGTTTACTGTTCACCTGCAATACACAGCACTCTCGCTGTATTTTTGCCGTTTGTTTTGGTTGCCCAAAAACATCTACGTCTTCCAAAACAAAATACAACCACACCACTCCAGTGCCTCATAACTGCTGGTATAGACGGAAATTATATATATCGTTTTGTAAACACAGAGCAGTATGCTAACGGTACCAAAGCATTTTCAGTTACCTAGTTTCATTTCAGTTACCCAACTTGGTAACTGAAATGGCTGGATCAACAATTGAGGTCAAGGACTACAGTGGTTAGTTTCCATACACATACAAATACATATACATTATTATTTCTAATAATTGTGATGATGAAGGCGGTACAGTGTAATTTAGTTCTTTGTTCTGGTTTCATAAGTTGTTGTGTAGGCCAGACGCATGTGTGACTCACAGCTATAGATTTGCTGCAGGCAGATTGTAGTACATGTCTGTTATGTCACCATGGTGTCTATAATAAACAACCAGCAAGGCTTAAGTTGCCACTACGTGCCCTCCCACCCCTTCTACACCATTAATGGGCTCAGCAAACCGCCACAAATAAGACAATGACTTCACTATCGGAAGTGTGTACAGAACACTGTACAGAAGAGTAGTGGTTCTCAATATTTGCCTCTTTCTTGCGTAATGTACTGTATGTTGGTTTGTTTACTGTCGAGTGAGAAAACTTTAAAGGTCCTTTCGAACAGCCAGCGATTAACGCGCCTAGTAATTCATTTTCAATGAGACCTTTTTTGTACGCGCAGAGAAGTCGAGGGGCGACAACGCAAGTCGCAAGCTCATTTACGTGAGCACGGCCCTGTGAAATTGTCCCGCGTGTGCTTGTTTCGTGCACACACCCGCGACTGACCAGACCTGGATTCTGTTTAGCTTTTTTTCTACGCTTGCGTCGTTGCGCCCCTCATGAGCAGAGCTGGAGCAGACCTGTCGATCCAGGCGACGTCGTCTGTGTTAATCGATGCCCATCTGAAACTCGAGTGACTATTCCTGTGCCAGTTGCCATGGGCTCCCCCTCGCCTTCCCGCTCCTCTGGCTGTGACCACGCGATAGACTGTATCAAATATATGACTGACTGACTTATCGTAAACGATACAGAAACACCTCCAACAATATCACAGAGATGGTTTGTTTATTTTTGGACCACAATTCTTATATTAGATGATTTAAGATGACCCCATCCCCATGTTATTCTCCATAGAGTCTAGAGAAAAACTTCCGTGAACCAGGGGATGAGCGATTGCATCAGGACTTTGGCACTATACTAGTAATAGTATAACGCTTTACAAACACATCAACCAGCACTGGACCTACAGTATATCTATATTATTATTATTATCATCTAAATTATTTAGCGCTTGTTGTGCCTCTTCAGCATTGCCTATCATGCTGCAGATTCATTTTCTTCTCTCTCCGCTCGCAGCTCGCGCTGTCATCCTGTCGAGAACGGGGAGGCGGGTGGGCGAGGGGGGGATTGCACGGCAACTGGTACGAGAATTAGTCACTCGCGTCTGAAACGGCTATTTGGCTTATAGAGCGTCGCAGTCCCTCCCCCTTTCAGAACAACGAGTGGCCCAGGAAATGAATCGCAATGCATTTGTGCTATAGGCATTTCGTGCTTTATTTATTTAAAGACCTTTTAAGCGTCGTACAAAGCCAACTCTTGTCATGACAAATCATGACAACACACACAATATTTCGGGCCAAACAAATAATTAGAAAGTAGAAAAAAACACTTTTTTTTGTAGTTTTTCTTCTTTGTAATTATTTGTTTGGTCCAAAATATTGTGTGTGTTGTCATGATTTGTCACGACAAGAGTTGGCTTCGTACGACGCTTAAAAGGTCTTTAAATAAAGCACGAAATGCCTTTGGCACAAATGCATTGCGATTCATTTCCTAGGCCACTCGTTGTTCTGAAAGGGGGACTGGGGGAGGGACTGCGACGCTCAATTGCATCACGGTATAAGCCTAAACAAAAAAGGACATTTTACTTGTGACCCATATAAAAATGAGTCTGTGACCCAAACATGGGTCCAGTGTTTGGGAAACACAGTAGTACCTTAATTTGGCCTTCGAGTCACGTCCATAGCCTTAAGGACTCCTTAAGGCTATGGACCAGAGCCAAGTACTGTATATAAACTTGCTTAGTAATAGTAATTTATGAAAATGTATTATCCACAACGTCATCCTGGCTGTCAACCTCACAACGTTGTGAGCTTGTATTTCGGCGCGCAACACCGTCGTACGACGCAGCTAGTGACGTCACTGACGAATCCTTTTCATCTAGGCAGCAATCTGAAGCTTTTACTCCAATCAACGCAATCCACAAATATAAGAACAGCTGTACTACAATCTAACGGTCTAGCCTGTAGCGATGGTATGTGTGATTATTTTGTGCACGACACAAACGGGGTTAAAACTACGTCCACAGCTTCTACTAACTGAAATGAGATACAATTCCACCGGAAATTGACTTTTTTGGATTTCAAAATAAAAGCAATGATCACTATTACAAAAATATATCTACCGTATATATATATATATATATATCACGCATAGTTGTGTGTAACAATTTTTTTTTATCAACGGCACCCAGAGGAAAGAATATAATAAGGATACATCACAGAGTGAATCCAGGGTGAAAACGAACTACCGGTAGCTCCCGTGTGCTAGCTGTTAGCTTCACCGTCAGATCACATGCTGAACGCCGGCAAAGCAAGGCGGTTTAAAAGTGTCCCACTTGCTGCAGGGTCAGTGGGTGTTAGCTAGCCTCACACCACTGTCAAATAACGCTTATAACACCGTTATTAGACAAAGATGGACCATTTAAACCTCACAAAGTTGAAGTGGGCCATCGGGATAGTTTAAAAACAAGCAATAACACATCCAGCCGCCGATCACCAGCGAGCTACGATTTCAAAGCCTTTAGCGAACGAGCTAGCGGTTAGCACAGCGCGCTAGCTCGTTAGCCGAGGCTAAGCTAAAGACAAGAAGAAGTAATCCCGTACCTGCTTGTCTTATTTTAGCCCCCCTGTGATCGAAAATCTGACGGTGTCTCTGTTCTGCGGTTGTTGTGACGGTGTTCGATCAGACCATGTTATCTGTACGTATCGATCGCAGGGTTGATCAAATGAACGCTCATAATTAAAAGGCTTGTTGTATGTTGAACACACACAGAGCAAGCAGAACAGGCGGTGGAGAAGCTACATCAACGGACGTTCCATCCACACAGCACTGAGTGACCCACACTGCGGAAATGAGCTGCCTTCATTGCCTGCATGTAATTTGTAACACTACTGTATTTATTATTTCAAAATATCACCAACTGTAAGAATTTAGAAAGGTCGTTATTACATTCACAAGTATATTGTTATATATATATATATTTTTTATTTTATAATTCTGACTGGCAACGGTTGAATAATGCAGACTAATGTTAAAATAAGACAACCAAATGCATGTTATATAACATTAAAAAAAACATTATTAAAAACCCAACCTATCATAATTCATAAATAATTCTCAAATAAAAGAAGTCTTTCTCACTTTATTTGTATTACCACATGATTGAAGTAGGCTATAGTCTACAGTCAGATAGTCCTTTAAGACAAAATATTTAAATATAGTGCAGTAGCTTGACAAAATTGGTTTGTATGATGGCCAAAACCCAGCTATTATTGAGTTGATTGTTTTTATACTTTTTAATGTTCCCTTACGAAAGCACAAGCGGTCTTGTCTGCAATGCATTCACTCACGAACCAATGACCATCAATTAAGATGGAGCCATATTCCCTCGCCAAACTCCACCAATCGTCGCTTGCAAAAAGAAAAAAAAGAAAAAGGAAAAAAATAACAGATCTACAAGCTAACAGGGCGTCGTTGGCTTGCAGATCTGCTCTGTTTGGACCAGCAGCGACACCGTCCGTACTACGTCAGCTTGTCCCGCAGCCAAACACCAGTCATAACAACAGCGCCTCGCCCATCCCCCACTTCACCTCATTTCTGCCTGCCGGGTCACCACTAGGCATAGATTAATGACCCCCCCCCCTCCTCCGCTCTGCTCAGTCATTCAGACTGGGAAAGTCAACAACTCTGACATCACCAGCTCAAATGGATGTTTTACACTCATATTTTGTACGTAAATACATAATCCATGATTGCATTTTGTATTCATATATGGTGTTTGACCACATAACATAAAGAAAAACACTTTAGAAAGCCTTGTCACTTAATACCAGGTCCCTTTGTATGTGTTTGTGTACAGTATGCCTAAACATACTGTACATTGATTGATTGATTGATTGATTGATTGATTGATTGATTGATTGATTGATTGATTGATTGATTGATTGATTGTACAGTCAAACACTTAGTCCAAAAGGGATAGCACCAAAAAGTCCTTGCGGTCCTGTGCCCTATGACCTATGCAATCAATTCATAGACATGACATGAAGAATAACAACAAAATATCAATATCGCAATATCATCAATATCAACAACCAAAATCTATATGATTACAGATAAAAATAAAACACTGTGTGTACAGAGTGGGGAAAATGATAAGGGGGCCTTGCAGAAAGGTGGATTTTCATGCTTTAAAAGACTAGACCTGCAGTGCCCGGCTGTAGAGCACCCAGTTTGTAACTTTGGAAGTTGGAGATCCATGCCCCACCTGGCTATGCAATAGCCATAGGTCAGAGTACCCATGTCTGTGTCCCTTTTATGCACATATATGGAGATTTCTGTATCTGTCTCTCTGTGTTGTGATGTCAAAACAGGCCAGAGCCCGGGGAGAGGCTTTTGTGCTGCAGGTTCTCGACAACCGGCTATCCGTCGGACCTGACACCTGGAATGTGTGTGTTGAATTTGAAGTCGGTGGGTTTTCGAGTTACGTGGATTACAGACATACACACGTACGTACATACATACTGTATGTATGTACGTAGAGAGACGTGGTGCATTTATAGATAGATGTAAGTGATCTGCATTTTTTGAGGGAGCGGGTCAGGGCATTCCACGCCTGGCTGGGTGGCCATGCTGTAGATTCAAGGAGAATTTACTCTAGGCTATTTGTTTTGAAAGTGGGAGGTACGAGTTGGTTGTTCTCACTCCCTCTAGTATTGTGGCTGTGGGTGTCGCTCACTTACAGCAGGCAGATTCATCAAGAGAAGTGCTTCTTAACGTGGGGTCCGGGCGGAAACCCCCTTG
>NC_137873.1:18421554-18616554 GCF_963924005.1 Protomyctophum bolini | reverse complement strand
AGGCAGGCAGGCAGGCAGGCAGGCAGGCAGGCAGGCAGGCAGGCAGGCAGGCAGGCAGGCAGACAGACAGACAGACAGACAGACAGACAGACAGACAGACAGACAGACAGACAGACAGACAGACAGACAGACAGACAGACAGACAGACAGACAGACAGACAGACAGACAGACAGACAGACAGACAGACAGACAGACAGACAGACAGACAGACAGACAGACAGACAGACAGACAGACAGACAGACGTTATGGCTCCACTGCCTGCTCAGCAAGATCTATTTTTAGATGTAGAAAAACAAAGAAGAAGAATGGCCTTTCATATAACAATGCTGTTCCACCTCCAAATGTGTCTGAGAGACACGGCTTGTCATTCTTCTGGGACTATGTTTAGGACAAATATACAAATGCCATTCCATCTGCACACAGATGCCATTGTAACTTACAGTATATATTTACTATATAATATATAGTATCATATACAGTATATACAGTATTATATAGTATACCAGTAATACACCTGAGGGCAAGAAGCGACCTCGAGGTCGCGTGCACGCACCCGCCTCGTTGACGGCAGACTGCTGGGCGAGCATTGGCATTTTGGCATGGGGGATCAGATCAACATGGAATGAATTCTGTACTGGCCATATAAGGAGCATGTCTTGATTGTACAGGGTTTGATGAGGTCAGATCAACATATGGAATGTCAGAACAGGTCAGCTCCATACAGTATATGGAGATCTAAGGTTGGTAGTGTACAGGTGTACAGGGTTTGATGAGGGCCCAGGTAGGCAGGACCTGTTGAGAACTCTAGTTTTCGCCGGCTGCCGGGCACGGCTGCACTAATAACTTTGGGGCCGGCCCGTCTAGAGTTTGAAATTTGAATGGACAGGTATAAGTCAACACACACACGCACGCACGCACGCGCGCGCACGCACGCACGCACGCACGCACACACACACACACACACACACACACACACACACACACACACACACACACACACACACACACACACACACACACACACACACACACACATTATAGGCTATAGTTCTTCCATTTCTCTGTCTGGGCCACATCCTAACCCCTGACAGGTTACATATTTTTAATGTTCAGCTGTTATGGGATAACTCAACATGACTGTAATGAGTTTACCAACTCTCACCTGGGCTGGCTACTGTCCATGCCACTATCTAAATAACATTATGAGAGTGACCCATCACACTATATAGGCTATAGGGTTGAGAATGACCAGATTTCCACCTCTTCTTCTTTATTCTGACCTATATATTCTGACCAAAAAAATTATATAATGACGGCATTACCATTAAGTCCACACAGATCATTAGCCTACTCCACAACAACAACAACAACAACAACAACAACAACAACAACAACATTTAAACAGTTTAGTGTACCTACCTTTAATAAAGATCAACAAACAACATGTACCGTACATTGTAAATTTGTACATAATATTTAAATAAATCTAAATGGGACTGCCTCTGACTTTGTAAGGCTACAGTGACACCTTGTGGCCGAACTAAGTAACAACCATTTGATATTAATGATACAGCGCTGACCTGCGGTTGTTGTACTTACACAACAGAAGTTTGAACTAGAGGAACACAGGGGTTGTTAGAAAGAAATATGTCTCTCTCAAACGTCGCTGTGGGCATGCTGTAGTGTAGGCTATCTATTCTACTAGAAGTTTAACAACCTACTCACTCACACAGGACAGGCAGGGGTCGCCTGAAAGCCAGCTGTAGCCTACAGTTGAGTTGAGATTCATTGTAGCCTCCTTCAGTTCACCAACTCACGCAGGAGGGCATTGTGACGGTGCATTCCTATTACGGCATCCTGTTCACAGTCACTTGAGTTTAAATAAGAGGTACCGTAGCTGGCTGCTGTTCCCGAGAGTGCAGAACATGTTGGAGTGAGAGAGAGAGCCTTCATGCTGACAGTTGAATCCCCAAACTGGGATTATTTTAACAAGCTCCCAATAAGAGGTAGGACCTCACACTGTCACACATCACTCACAGTATGTCTGGCTAGTATAGGCTACAACTAAAGGCCGTTATTTTACTCTGACTCTGATGTAAATTACTCTAGATTTGAGATTTCAGTGTCTGTACCACATGGCAAACAGCCAGGCTATATGAGAAAGAAGACAAACGATTCTTTATGGTTTATGGTTATGTTTTTTCTTCATTTTAATAGATTCAGGAAGGCCTGAGGCAGCTTTTAATTTCAAAACACATTTTACAATGCACCTTTAAAGCAAAACAACACAGTGTCACATGCCTAAACTGAATTACAAATGAATAGATTTAGCATTTGAAGATTAAATTGATTTAACCTTACACTGTAAAAATAACAAAATCACACTCGTCTGAAGTGAGGGGCCGGGGCGTCCAGATTTTTGGGGACATGTTGATGTTCTCATGTCCGTGAAAAATGACACAGCCTAAATGTATTACGAGATGTATTTATATCAGCGAGAGGATGTACTGATTTACCCTAAACAAACATTAAAGTACATTTGGCTGGCACAAATGACATTATAATTTACCCTTAAAAAAACATTAAAGTCCATAGACTTGGCTGGCCTATGTAATTTTGGAAAGCCATGCAAAAAAATGAAACAAAAAAACATCATTGTTAATTTAAATAAGAGAGAATAGCCTACAAATGGAACTAAATGGCCCTATGTAAAACATGTAAAATATGCACAGCATATGGGTCACATGCATGCTGTGCATGCAACATGCATACAATGTTCCCTCTATGAAAATGTTGTGCATGTGCTATGTGTAAACTCAGCAGCACCATGCAGTACACCTGGCCACACACTAATAATCACGTCACGTCAGGCCAGTAAATGCTTCCCAAGATATTCTTCATCAAAGAGTCGCCTGATGGGAGCTAAGCTGTGAAATCCACTGTGGTCCCCCCTTGCACGTAATGTCATTGTCATGTTACAGTTACAGTTACATTCACTGTTGTCTTGGCAAGCTAGCCTGTTGCCTCCCACAATTTTCAAATGCTTCCGTCATACATATACTGTATATAGGCCTAGCATTCGGAAATTGTCGAGTAGTTGTCTGGCTACGCAAGATTACTGTAGCTTGTGCCTCAGCCAATTCACTGCCTCACAGGGTGTCTGCCCACTTTACGAGGGTCACAGATCCTTGTTATGGAGGACATTGGGACCCTGAAGGCCCCTAAAACCTGGGTTCTTCTTAAGTTCATCTGATTCTTGGATGTCAGGCTACCACAAAGGGATGGACCTTTGACCTACACATTCATTTATGTATTTGTGTTTTTATTTTATTCATGTGTTTATTTAATTTTGTTTATTTATCTAATTGTGGCAGAAATGGTCCTCCATATTAAAGCTCCACTAAGGAACTTTCCTCTTCTACACCCGATTTGACCTGGGTTTCCTGCGTTTTTTTAATTTATTTTTACCATTGAGCTAATAGAGTCTGACTGCTTGATCAGGGGATAAATTCATGTCAAACCAGAAACAGGATTGTGTCAGGGTCATGTCTCACCTAGACAGAGGGCAATGACTCAATAGAAGAACAGGGAGACAAAATACAATCAACCCAATTCTTATATTGTATTAACATAGTACATACCATACATACATACATTGGACAAAATTAAAATGTATTCCTTAAACAAGTTACATAATACCGCTTCATCCATAACTTGTGGCCTAGGACATATAGTTAATTTAAAGATATTATGGGACTATGTGAACCATAGCATCCTGCTAGCAGTACTGAGAGTACTAAGCATCTCGCTGCTCGCTCAGCCACAGAAGGTCCCTCTGCAGTGCCTTGTGAACATTCAGCCACAGAAGGTCCCTTTGCAGTGCCTTGTGAACCTTCAGCCGCCGGAGTACGAATGCATATGACGTCAATCTGTGATTAGAATAGCTCATACTGACCATGAAATAACCAAGTTTCACGTCATTTGCACAATTTTGTCCATGCCAACCCTTTCATCCACAATGTTCACAATTTTTCATTTTCATATTGTTGAAAGAACATTTCTGGTGTGTTTTCTTTAATCACATAATGAAATGTATATCAATGTCAGATTTAAAATAATAATAATAATAATATAATTATTATATATATATATATATATATATATATATACAGTATATTTTTATGTAATAGAGGATATGCGCGTGACATCATCATCATACACGGATGTTATGCAGGAACGACTACAAGTGGCAATAAAGTACTTTCTGGCCTTGACAGCCCATACATCCAAACAGAAATCTGATCTGATTGCATTAAGCTACATTAAACAACGTTAAACTCACTTTGCCACTCACGTTGCCACTCAATTTGCCACTCACTTTATGCATGCACATACCCTCTATATTTTATAAATCTCTCCATTTAAGACAAACCAAGGCAGCCGTGCCAAAGTCATGCACTGAGCCCAAAGTCATGCACTGCGCTTGAAAGTGACTCTACCTGTTCCAGCTTTCACACGACTGCCACATGGTCGTTCCTTATATGTGATTAGGGCAGAAGGTCACCTGCACCAGCTAGTTCAGCCTCTGTGGAGCGTGAAGCACTCCTGTATCATCTGCTGAACTCAAGTGCCTTTAATAGCAATGCCAAAGTCTGAGAGCCGGTAGACAGAGTCCAGGCAGTCAAACTGACTGTGTGTGTCCCTGTTTAGCTGAAATCAATACAGTTATGTGTGGAACTTGAGGCACTCCAGAGGTAATGTTGTTAGCATGCTTTTTGCTCATGAGAAATGTTGTACGTTTTGATGATACTACTGTCATTAATACTGAATGTACTTGTCATCTTTACTCTGTTGCTAGAAAGTATGCATGCACATGGCCGGCCGTTTTGTTGTGCGATATTGAAGCTGATTCTAAGTATAAGTTGTAGCTTCGGATTTCTTTTGGTAGTATTGTATTACATTGACGTTCTTTTCTCAGCAACATTTGTCGGTAAAGCAGCTGGGAGTGAAATTCAGCAAGGAAATTACTCATCCAAGGGGAACTTGTGTATTTGGCGTGTTCCTCTCTCTCACTCTCTTTGCTGCTCCTGGGGGAAATGTCTCATCCCTTACTAGAGTGAATAAAGTCATGTTTATTATGTTTACATGGGGTTGGACGCCATAATGCAGAGGATGTACAGTGTAAGTAACATAAGACTTTATACTGTATAGCCCATTGATGACAACTGTAAAATAATGATTAGACGAGATATGATTCTTTTCACAAGGTCATATTTTGGATTTATAGGCTTTAATACTAAATTATTATACATAATCATATAATTATTTATAGACAGCACAGCTTATCATCGTTCAAATTTATTTCAGCTAATTTATGTCTTTTGTTTGTGCATTTTTTATTTTGCGAAATGGACAAGTTAGACTTGCAACACGTGGCCATGTAAACGTCTCCTATATTACTTATGAATAACGGCCTGGCAATCTTCAAAGTGGGTTTTCATCGACCCTCACCTTAGTGCTGACCCTGGGGTGAACCAAACCTAATAACTCACAATGCCTGGATCATGTCTGCACATGACTCAGGGACTGAAACCTAATAATTTATGCTTCATCGTATGAACCGTGTAACTGATTTTCATCCATTATTTTTTTTGCGTTAATGCCTTTTAGCCTAACAAAGCTGCTTGGCACTGAATGCTGTGTTCGTTTCAAAACCGCAGGAGGACCCAGACAGAAACGGCAGTGTGGCACCACGAGGGGACCCAATGAGTTTGTGTTGACAGCACTAGGAGCCGTCCACACTGCTGCAGGTATGTCTCTCAGCAGCATTAACACCTTTCATCTGTTGCTATCCATCAGCTTGTCTCAACTTAACAGCATTTCTTTGTGTTTCAAAACGAGTTGTTTGCCTGGTTTGCACTGACCCCGTGAGCCTGGTGTGAGAGGGCTCCGCTCTGTTCCATGTGTTTAGGCTGCATCACATACTGAGGCTTCTTGTTGTAACGGTGGGTCGTTGTTTATATAGGGTTGTAAAAGAGTAAATACATATTGTTTCCTTTGTGCAAACGTGGATTTATTTTACGAGGCCAGTGTTTGATATGCACCAGAGGTACAGTATATTTTGTACCGCTCTTTATCTAAAACAAAAAGAGCTCCTTAGTCCTTATTACTTATTCACCTGCTTACTTTATCTAAATGAAAGTGAGCAGGTTTTCTTTTCAGAAGAAATAGAGGAGAAAATAAGTGCAGTTTATATGTTCAGGTGTACAGTGGACTACATTTACATAAATGTTTTATGGTTTGGGACGGATGGACATAAATCAACTCTATAACTCTTCCCACTCAGGTCTTTTCAACAACCTTTCCACTCCCCCCAGGGGAGCAGAGTAAGTCGTGGGTCATCAGGGAAAATGTTCTTCGTGGCAGGAGCCAGAAATGCTCAGGCAGGAGGACAAAGTAACAGCAGAAGGTAATGTGACTGTCTATAATAACTTTATATCAGTTATCGGCTCTGATCCAGTGATTCCCAACCTGTGGGCCCACTGGTGAGTTGTGAGGATATTGCAGGTGGGCCCCCAAATAATAATGGCAAAACACTTTTTGCCCCCCTTGATCATACTACAGCGTAGTTGCAAAAGCATCAAAAGTAGCAGATCTACAAGCTCGAAAGGTGGCGTGAAGCTATGTGTTTTGAGCTTGTAGAAATCTTGGACATAATGAGGCTTCCACCCGACAGGGACGATATAAAAACAAAACAAAAAACAAAACAATGGTATTTATTCTTTAAAGCCTTGAAAAATGTGTTCCCATTGTGACAGATAAATAGGAACTTAAAGTATACTACGTTATTTCCATTGATCGAATCTGGAACCTAATCGACCCTGATCCGGTAAAGGTTGAGAACTGCTCTAATAACCTTACCATGTTCTCCTCTCCTCCACCACTATACACTCTTTCAGCTCATGCCATTTAATCCCTTCAAATTATGCTTTTGAATTTCCTATCAGCCGGTCATTCTACCAGAAGACTCCTAAGGGTGATGTTTTGGACAAGAAGAAGCCTGTGACCGCCCTGAGGGCTGGTGAAGACCGGGCCATCTTCCTGGGTCTGGGAATGATCCTTTCCTCTGTTGCCATGTACTTTGTCCTAGGCATCACCATACTGCGCTCCTACTCAGACAGGTACCCACACTATGCACTTCTCCTACTCTGACAGGTAGCTGCACTATGCACTCCTCCTACGCTGACAGGTAACCACACTATACACTCCTACACACAGACAGGTACCCATACTGCGCTCCTACTCAGAAAGGTACCCACACTATGCACTTCTCTTACTCTGACAGGTGGCTGCACTATGCACTCCTCCTACGCTGACAGATAACCACATTATATACTCCTACACACAGACAGGTACCCATACTGTGCTCCTACCCAGACCGGTACCATTACTGTGCTCCTACACAGCAAAGATTCTTGAGCCAGTGGGCCACATTTGTTTTCACCCGGTCCTGTGACTCATATTTTGTCAGTCAGCTGAGGTGTGTTTTCTTACTCACTGCTTACAGATGTTGTTGTTGTTACAGAGTTGTTTTGAAATGATATAATGAATGGGGTATATACAATTATATGACACATAAATAAGGAAATCCTTTCCACAGCTGAGC
This sequence comes from Protomyctophum bolini, assembly GCF_963924005.1. NCBI lineage: Eukaryota > Metazoa > Chordata > Actinopteri > Myctophiformes > Myctophidae > Protomyctophum > Protomyctophum bolini. The sequence goes on along the minus strand of NC_137873.1, from coordinate 18,608,886 downwards.
TGACCCTGCTGGGTCGAATCCAACCTCAGGCACTTTTATTGCATCTCTTTCCCACCTTTCGAGTCCCTCTGCTGTCCTAAAATAAACAAAATATACAATGTCATTGAATAAAATAGTCTACAACTAGAACTGCACTCTGCCGAGTGCATACTTGCTTGTTGCACACTAGTAGGCCATAAATGGCCTACTAGTGCGCAAGCAGAGCGCGCAAGTACTTTCGACCGCTGGAAACAATCACATCTCAGTATCTCTGTGAAGGAACGTTTGAAATGTATAATCATTACGTGTAACTATTTGCTACCTAACTACTTTTTTACAGAAAAATGAAAATGAAGTTACAACATTACGTCATCGCTGAGAACTGCGACCATACGGTCCCAGTTCTCAGCGATGACGTAATGTTGTAACTGGTCCCAGCAAACCAGGCACAGACTTACGGTTGAAAAAAACTTGGCTTCACTTTGAAGAGACCAAGTGAAATGATTACTTGCGCGCTCTGCTTGCGCAAGTAATTATATGATGTGCTCGTTTGGGGCATGGCTGCCGTTCAGAACACATGCCAATAGGGAGCTGACCAATTCTGGATAACATGCTCTTCTGATTGACTTCCCACTCGACACAGCACTTCCTTGGGTTATCACTCCTCAATCCTCAGCAATAAACACATGCCAAGTGTTAAGTCCACCGGATGAGCGGTTCGCAAGATAGTGTGCCTGCAACTGTGTGGGCTGATACTCAAGAACCGTTCAACCGATTGACTCCACATTCCACACTTAGCTATTTCTTGAGTCAGTCAGCCTCCAAGTGTGAAGATATGTGAAGGACATGTAGTCCTTAAATTGTTTTGTGCATTAAAATGTGATTCTCATTCCATCCCGCCGCAGTGCATGGACAGAGGAGGGCATATGTGTTGTCGTCAACTCGTCCATCACGGCGGACATGAACTGCTCCTACAGCTGCGGGTCAGACTGCTGGCGGGCCTCCAAGTATCCCTGTCTGCAGGTGTATGTCAGCGTCAACAGCACAGGCCGCGTGGGACGCTTGTCTCACAACGAGGAGACACAGGACTCTAACTCTGAGGTGAGTACAGCGAGCGTCCCAGGGAACCCTCTGAGAGTGGCTGAACCCAGGGGTAGAAGTAGGCTACCCAGGGGTAGAAGTAGGCAATACCACCATGTAGAAATACCGGTAACTAGTCAAATGTTCACCCAATGTACTATGAATCCACCCATCGAATGCACAGGAATTACTATAAATGTCCCCCATCGTATGGGCTCAGACTGCATAATTCAGATAGTCTGAGGAGATGAGATTACCCAAATTACTCACTAATGCCCATCTAATGGTGCGCTTTTTACTATTGGTTTGTTCTCCTAGCCACCCCCGCCCACCCTTTTAGAGGGGGGGTGAGTGAAAATTACAAAAGTATTACTCATCTTTTTTTTGAGTGGTGCAACCACTCCAAGGAACAGCAATGTCCCTATGGGACTATGGGACTATGTGACTATGTCCCAATGTTTAGAGTACCAGTAGGGGCAAAAGTGGCGCTGTTGTGCCAGAAACAGAGAGAGAGAGAGAGAGAGAGAGACAGACAGGGGGAGAGGGCGAGGGGAGAGGTGAGTTGCACCACTCAGTTCACACGGGTATGATTTATTTATGTATATATCTTTCAAAAATAGTATAAAATAAAGCTTCATTGGTTAATATATGTCTTGTAATAATAATCTCAGCAAACTAACTAGTGACGTGAAGGTTTTCAGATAATTGTAGAGTTTTTTGGGGGGGGTTTTTAAGTACCATATTTGCCTCTGAGATGTAATGGAATAGAATTATAAAGTTATATAAGTAAACTTAAAAGTATAGCTCAAAATTGAACTTTAGCACAGTAGTTAAGTAAACGTGTACTAGTTACTTTGCACCACTGGCTGAACCATAACGTTGGCACATGCTGTCAGATGCCGTCTTGGTTGCCTAATTTAGATCAACTCTGGTACCTTCCAAGAAAACTTTATCGGACCTGGATTACTTCCCAGACACGTGAAAGGCCATGAATATTTTGTCAGCATGACAGATCTATTTGGGGTTATTCAACATTTCTGTTCATTTTCAGAGTAAAAATGTCTTGTAACTTTCTGATTTATTTTAACGCCCACACACAATGCAGCAGGTCAATCATGCTTGCTCTGTGTGGTGAAAATGCCTAAGGGGCCGGGTCCACTGAGTGCAGCAGCGTATGTTTTGAATTGTTTCCAAAGGGAGTGCTGTGTTTTTGGAAACGGCAGCAATGTGAGGCGCCGAGCATCTATTTTGCACGCACGTGTTCACATGTGGTTGTTGAGAGCTGATATATTTTTAACCGGTTCTGTAAAGCACTTTGTAAAGTTGTTTTTGTAATTGAGTCCAGAACTCGAACTTGAGTCCTGGCTAGGATTTGAGTCCAACTTGAATCACAGTAACCCATGACTTGTGACCTGACTTGGACTCAACAATCTCTGACTTTGCATTGAAGTCAAGTCTGTCCGAACACATTTTTTAAAGTAACTTTCAGGATTTCACTGTGTAGAGTTCACTTACGGTAAATGATATGGTATGTGTGCCAGAGGAGGGTGATTGGATGAATGACATGAATTTGATTTGTGCCAATAATGTGCACTTTGACACAGCCTTGAAGCAATGTGTATTGGTGGAGCAAACACTTGGTCATCTACACTCTCCCCAGACCAAAAGTAGAGGATAGCCATGACAAAAGACTATACACTTATCATAACCTAGTTTATTGGTGACCTTTTTCCCCAGCTGAAACAAACAAATAACGCTTCCAAATATCTGAGTTGAAAATATATCAGCTCTCAGCACAGGCCTTAGGCATTTTCACCACAACGAGCAAGCATGATTGACCTGCTGCATTGTGTGTGTGTGTGTGTGTGTGTGTGTGTGTGTGTGTGTGTGTGTGTGTGTGTGTGTGTGAGAGGACCGTGTCCCTAGACTCCCCACAAGTATGGTCAAATTTGAGAAATAGACATCAGTGAGGACCACATTTTCCTGGTCCTCATGAGATAAATGGTTATTTTATGTTTAAAAAATTATTTTTACAGATACGTTTACAATTAGGAAAATATTCAGTTTGTTGGGGTTTAGATCAGGATTAGACATTTATTGTCTGCGGTGTAAACGTCTTTAAATATATACTTTTTGAAACGCCTATGGGGAAAATGAATGGGGAATTATTTCCTGGGCCACTCGTCGTTCTGTAAGGGGGCGGAACTGTGACGCTCTATAAGCTCTGCTAGCCGTGACAAGGACTATACACATGGGGGGAAATTCTTATCATAACCAACTGAGTTGAAAATATATAGGTGTGTGTGTGTGTGTGTGTGTGTGTGTGTGTGTGTGTGTGTGTGTGTGTGTGTGTGTGTGTGTGTGTGTGTGTGTGTGTGTGTGTTCGTGTGCGTGCATGCGTGCCACAATCTCCTGTCCCTGCAGTGCTTATATGTGCCGAAGTGCCTGAAGGACAGCTGGCTCATGCACGCCATGGTCATGAACATCTCGGAGCGCCTGCAGGTGCACCAGCAGGTGCCCTGCTACTACGACCCAGACGACCAGCAGCAGGGCGTCGTCCTCCTGACCCGCATCTATGGACACAGTGCCGTCTTCCACTCGCTCTTCTGGCCCTCTTGCATGCTCACGGGAGGGGCCCTGATCATCCTGATGGTCAAACTGACACAGTACCTCTCCACACTGTCCGAGGAGATTGTGAAGTTCAAGCGGTGATAGCCTTGGATCAAGACTATACCACAGATGCATTTTATCGAGTCCAACTTTTGCTTTCTTATCTTCTATGATAATGACCAAGACTAAGATAGTCTTGGGCCCTAGCCCCCCTATAGTCAATGGACATCCATGCGCAAATTCCATACTTCTCTGGCCGCCCCGTCACTACCGTCACTGAGGCATACAGTGAACTTCTGACAGAATCCGACACAGACGGGATTAAAACACATATCTTTTGAAAAGAACAGAATAATGCAGTGCATACCGGTTCCTAATGTCTACATGGCTACAGTGTCTGTCGGTGGTGAGAGTAGAGTAGAGATGAAGACTATCATAAGATACGAAAGAAAATGTCAGACTCGATAAAATACACCTATGATAGTTTCGATCCAAGCTAAAGCAGTGAAAGCGGTGGGTGGCGGAGGGCCAGCAGCTGAAGGGAGCCACCCCCCATCATATGCCGGAGATGACACTAAGACATGAAAGGGATTATTTTAACCAAATGACCCCCCCTCACCTCCTCCTCTTGCAACTTCTCCGCTCTGGCGGGAGACATTTAGAACAGCTGGCTTCTTTTCCACACCGACGATGGAATGGTTTTTTTAAAGAGCACTGAATGTTCGAGACAGCTAACTGTCAAGCGTGTCACCTCGCTAGCGGTTAACGCGGAGCAGCCGTGAAGATGACTTTTAGTGTGCATGCTGTCCAAGAGCAAGCAAAAACACTTGTTAAAATGTTAACAAGGGAGCTCGGTGTACCTTGTTGTGGAATCCTGAACATGGCATTTTACAGACTGAGCATGTGTTTGTTCTTTCACCCCAGGTGATAATACTGAGCTGAATGTGAACCGACAGAGGAAGACTATGTTATGCTTGCTTGCTTGTAGATTTGCTATTTTTGCCCGCGCGTCACGGTCGTACGATGAAGTATAAATCAGACTCATGTTGGCAGTTGATTCTGTTGACTGTGCTAAATGGTGTGACTTTTCCAAATCAGATCATTTTGATACCCTGTGTGATTGTTATGAAACACACAATAAAGCATTGTTTTTTACCCACATTCCCAGTGAAATAATACATTATGTTTTCCAGGCAAATACCCAACATAATCAGTGACTTACTGAACGGATGTATAACTTCAGTGATTTTTGTTACTATCAAGTTGTCATCAATACTGTTGAACACAAGAGATAAATATTAACCACTTTAACCCTAGTCTCTCGAGACAGACTGTGGGTTCTCAGATTGCTTTAACCCTGACTCCATTTTTGGCATGTTTCAGCACATCTACAAGCTCATAGATCTAATCTATAAGATCTGATTTGGGGGAGGGGGGGTATGGCTGGTTACGTGGTTAACATATAGTTTACCAAATTACTCCAATTTGTGCCAAGACGTCTCCAGACATCCTTGGGAATTACTTTTTTTGAGGTGTGCACATAACCAGGTAGAATGCTCACAATGTCACTGGCTTTCGTTCCATGTCATCCTTCCTGTTCCTCTTCATAGTATCTAATAGAACACAAGTAGTGCAAATAATAATTGGCCCGATTTTGCTAACTTTAACACCACAAAACACATGAACTGTATAGGCCTGCATACACATTGGGTACCTAGATCAGTGGTTCTCAAAGTGGGGTCTGGGGACCCCCAGTGGTCCATGAGGGGGTTCTAGGGGGTCCCCAGCTAATTAGGAACCAATAGGACCCATGCAGGTCTGTAACTAAGTGTACAAATGGAACCAAATGGTAGTTATGGGGGTCTGTGGCCCAAACTGGGGGTCCTTGAAATTTTAAAGTTTGAGAACCATGCACTGATCTCAATTAGTAGCTTTTGTGGGAATGGTGGTAAAGATACTGATAGTGTTATAAATGCGGAACTTGAGAAACAGAATTTGGACATGGACCCGCATTTGATACACAGTTGTAACTTGTATCCCTGGTACCAGCGCGGTTTAGATGAGAGAGTTGCGACAACTCCGTTCACTTCGTGGGGCCAGTCCAATGTCTTCTATATACTATTAGACTTCTATTGGCGAAGAGCATGGCATAGTGTCATAAAGTCCTGGGCCGGAAGTTGACAGAATGTACTGGACTCAGCCCAGCTGATCTTAAATCCCTTTATTTTAGATCGTTTTTTGTAATAGTACAACATAAACATTACAGAGACTTTGTTGTCACTGGTTGCACACATGCCTAAAACTGCTGATATCTGCTGTTCTCATTGAAAACAGTGTATTTCAAACTCCACCTTGTCACACTGCATAGCTGCATGAGCAGTGCTCTAGTGCTATTTTCTGCCCCCTCAATGACGCCACTCTCTTAGTCTATACACCACTCTGCCTAGTACTAAGATCCTCTGTGTAAATATTACTCTCAGTCAGAGTGTATTTTGTATACTATACAGTATGTTTGTTTTTTTTTTACTGTTGAGTGACAAAACAATGTTGCCCAATATGAAAATCATCTGGGGACCCCCTCAAAACCACATATTGAGAACCACTGAATTAAACAATGCTACTGCAATACATTTAGGCGAGCCATTTGCTATACTGAATGTAGACTACCTGGCAGCACTGTTAAACACAGCTGTTGCCACATGAGTGATGAACCATTGTATGATGAAAGCTGTTGTTTAAATATTTCATTAGACGTGATCGATGATTTGAATAACAAAACTGCAAAGTGATCTTGTCTCATTTTTCCCCTCTCCTTTTCAGTGGTGTAAGTCGTAAGAAGTAGGCTACTCAGATGTGTTACTGAAGTAAAAGTAAAGTCCTGTATTATAAAGTAAAGGTAATTGGCTTAAAATGTACTTAAAGTACTCATTATTCAGAATGTTCCCTTTCACAATTATTTTTCAAAATATAAAAAAACAATCTCAAAATGTTAAAAAAAATTGCGTATCTACAACCTACAATACAACGTGACACGTGAGCTTGTAGATTTGATATTTTTAATAGCTGAAGTATCAAGGAAGCATTAAAGAATAGAAAGACTTAAGTAAATTAGCATACCTACTTATTTATTTTTTGTAGGGTAAGTGATATTTTTTGGTTAAAACATAAAAGCTAAAGCTATATATTGTTGCGACCAGTTATTAACTATGGAATCGTGCGTTTTTGTCACTCAAAATCCCCATATGGGGCGTTTTTCCTCACTCAAAAGTCTCGTGACATCACTATGACATCATTATCCCCATACATGGGGAAAGCCCCATATATTGTGCCCAGGTCTCGTGACATCACTATGACATCATCAAAATCCCCAATGGGGATTGGGGAAAGCCCCCATATAGTCCTGACGTCACTCGATCATCCCCTGGTTCTTCTCGGTTCACGGAAGTAATTTATCCATGGAGAATAACATGGGGTCATCTTAAAATCTTTTCATATAAGCATTGTGGTCCAAAAATAAACAAGCTGTCTCTGCGTTATTGTCAGGGAGGTGTCTCTGTATCGTTTGCAACAGTCAGTCAGTCACTCATATCATATCATATGATACAGTCTGTTTCTAGCAAAAATGTAACTAATTCAGTAGCAGTGCCAAAATAGCGTTTTCTCTCAGTCAGTCGATTCTTCATATCCATATTGAGTGAAATGGCCAGGATGACATGTTTATTGTTCAAACACAGTACTTATATGAGGCGATCTCATATATTCCTGCATAACTTCCGGGTATGATGATGATGTCACATGCATACCCTCTATTGTGCCCAGGTCTCGTGACATCACTATGACATCAGGGATGATAGTAAATCAGGGATCATATCATAGTAAATGCGACCTGCTGTCGCAATTAAGCCCATATATGGAGATCCCTGATGTCATCAATATTAGGCTATATGGATGGATCTGACATACTGTACGTGTATGTCAGATCCGGTTCTGACATTCCATATGTTGATCCTTCCCCATCCATACTTCCTCTTCGATGTCAACCTTTTGACTGATACCTGTCCATTTAAACTCTATACGGGCGTGCCCCAAAGTTATTTGTGCAGCCGCACCTGGCAGCCAGCCACCTGTGCCCTCATCAAACCCTGTACACTCAAGACACTGCCACTGCTGCCACCCTTAGATCTCCATATATGGAGCTGTTCTGTTCTGACATTCCATTGTTGATCTGACCTCATCCTGTACACTCAAGACACGCTCCATATATGGCCAGTGCACGCGACCTCGCCCTCGGGCGTCTTACTGGTGATACTTTGCTATAGAGTTTGTTCAGTAACTAACAATCATTTTCGCCTTGATGAAGACCTCTCATGGTCAAAACACATTGGCAGTTGCCTTTTAATTCAACAAAGGATATCCCTCTTTTTACTACAGTGTCTGTTTTTCTACATTTTCAGGAATAGGTTGCAAAATTATAATTATCAGCTTCATTTTTATAGTCTTCCAGTTACAATTTTGTCTTTGTTTGTGTCACCAATTTCTCTTGTTGAATCTGTATGCTCCTGATTGGATGAAATTCATGGTATTCTGATCTGAAAATGTAGCCTATTTTCTGTTTAATGATAAGCTAGAGAGACATGGAGAGCTGTTACTGAACAAACAGCTATAACGAGTACTATCAGAATATAGAGCTATTTAACACTTATCAACCAAATATTTATTAATTTGGTTGATTTATTTATTACCAAATAAAAATAGCAAATGGTCTAATGCCTTCCTGGAATTTGATTCCTGCTGTAGAAATATTTGTCTTGGGGCTTTGCATTACTACTGTACCTACAAATAGAACATTGTCTTGATGACTCATGAGCACATGACTCTGGCAGATATACTGTACTGTAGGCTCGAACCATTCAACTTACAGTAGCTGTAGGCTATACAGGCTGACCACCGGTCCACTGATAACGGATACTGGACTGATAACGGATAACGGATAACTGATAACGGTTAATTAATTGACATTAATTAATTAATTGACATTAATTAACATTATTAACCGTTAATGTCATTTTTTAATCATAAATATGAAATAAAATTACAAAATGAGTCCATCACACAATAAGGGTGTTGTAGTAGTCTACAGCAATATCGAAAATGCCAGGGGGCAATTAATTAGAATGCCCCACCGCCCCTCCCCCCCTTTTCCCCTCACTGTATATGTATCTTTTCCCTTTTTGCTTCCTATATGATGAATTCCTGTTCTGTTTTTTAACTACATAGAAGTGTCTATTTGTATGTCTCTAAATGTTTTGATGAATTGAACAATGTGGACCCTGTTGTAAACAAGTGTAATGCTTAATTGGGTCGTCCACTCACAGTTAACAGTCTTTGTATTGAGTTTGTGCTTGAAATGTACTGTAATTCTACAAACTGTTAATAAATATTTCAATCAATCAATCAATCAATCAATCAATCAATCAATCAAATCCATGTCATGTCAAAGCATTGACATGCTATAACAATGAAATTGAAGTGGGAACTGTAACCGAAATTAAACTGCGACGGCCGACGACAAGCTTCAGGCTATTCCTAAACCCAGCGAAACCATGAATAGGCAGAGCAGATAGAGAAGATAATTAAAAACAAATAGGCTACATATGGTATTTTTGACTGAAAACTTTCACTTTTATTGCCAAGAGTAGGCCTACTTATACTTTGAAGTACTGGAGTTGTGTAGCTACTTTTGTCCAACACCGGTGGACTCTTTATTTTATGTAATATAGTATTTTCTACACTGTGGTATGGTTACGGTATTGCTACTTTTACTTTAAGTAAAAAGAGTACTTTCTCCACCAGTAGGTGGTGGGCGGTCCGTTAGGTTATGATGAGCCTGATGCTGCTGCTGCTACGCTAGCCGACGCTGTGTGGAAGCTAAGCACTTCGCTAGCATTGACACCGCTTGTGTTTATGTGGGGAATGGAATGGCACGATGATGATGGACAACAACACGATGGAGCTCCTTTACAAGCGTCTTCCTCAGCGATACACTGACAGTATCATCAACAGCTACCGTTAGAGGGATCAGGGACCGAAGACAGGGGCCCTTTGTCGTGGGGTGTCCCCTGCCCTCCCCGGTGCGGTGGTCCCCCTCAGCCGTGTGGATGGACGCGAGCCCAGCGACGCCCGGCGGTCCAGAGGTCTAGGACGGGACGGGTACCTCCTCCTCCTTCTCTAGCTAATGCTAATGCTAAACGCTCCAGCTGTCTGCATAGTATTGGCGGCTAACCCGGCTAGCTGCTCTCTGCTAGCTTGGCTAGCTGGCTGGCGTTACATTTGGGTGGTTTAGTGTTTTTTTTTCTGCTTGTGAAATTATGTGTCGAGACTGAGTCAGCTTCATATATCCACAACATGGTTTGCGAGATATTATATATATAAATATAGTTTTGTGCATTTTACTGCTAAAATGTAGTGCTAAAATGTAGCTTGTGTTTGTTGCACAGTTGAACTTGGGGGAACATATCTAGCATGTCCCATATTTTATCAAGGAGAGGGAACAGGAATGCAACATGATAGCATGTAGTGTTAGCCGCTGATGCTAACCACTGTTAGCTGGTTTGTTTACATTGTTTCGTATCCGTTTCATGCCACATCTGTATTGATAGTTTACACGAACTGACGCATATGCTGCGTACTTTGGACACACGCTGGAATACAGTTTAGCGCCGTACTTTACCAAATCGGATAGTGTTTATATTTAGTTTTTATTATTTATCCTTTATGACAGTTGTTAGCGTTAGCTAACTTTAGAATGGACGTGGGGACGTCCCCTCCTTTATGGGCAGTTGGATCATTAGCAAAGTTAGCAATGACATTTAAAAATGGGCATATCATGTGTTTGTTGTTGTCACCAGTGTCACACCTGCCACTTTATACGTCATACACATTTTTTTTTGGCTAACATTATGTTGTAAGTGGGGTGGGGGGTGTCTAATGTTAATGCAACCAAGCTAATGTAATTTACATTACAACACACTCACGCCCAGGGGTATCCTTCCATTTCTCTCTATAAAGTAACCAAGGTATGACCCATCCTGATGATGATATTTGGTTACTTTGCATGTACATTCTTTTTCTGCTGTCATCGTGCAAATCTGCCTCCACTCTAATCATGTTTTAGCATAAACATCTTGCACGATTATAATCGGGTCACTGGCTCTGATGTAATAATAATCTCTCTCTCTCTCTCTCTCTCTCTCTCTCTCTCTCTCTCTCTCTCTCTCTCTCTCTCTCTCTCTCTCTCAGTGGATAGACATTACTCAAGCTAATTACCAGGCGTTGTGCTGAAGACAACAGACTAGCGGCACCACCACCATGCCTCCCAGGCCGTCCTCGGGGGAGCTATGGGGGATGCACTTGATGCCCCCCAGCATCCAGGTGGACTGTCTGCTGCCGAACGGCATGATCCTGACGCTGGAGTGCCTCCGGGAAGCCACGCTGATCACAGTCAAACACGAGCTGTTCAAGGAGGCGCGGAAGTACCCGCTGCACCACCTGCTCCAGGAGGAAACCTCCTACATCTTCGTCAGCGTCACCCAGGAGGCGGAACGGGAGGAGTTCTACGACGAGACCCGGAGGCTGTGTGACCTCCGGCTCTTCCAGGCCTTCCTCAAAGTCATCGAGCCAGTGGGCAACAGGGAAGAGAAAATCCTCAACAGAGAGATTGGTATGACGATCATATGATCAATGCCATTTGGCTATTCTGAGTGGCCAAAGAGCATTGACCACGCCTCCAGGTCTTTAGTTTACTCAAGTTAGGGAATAAGACCTGGTACTTAAGACACACAAAATACAGCCCCTTATGTCCAAAACATCAGGATTTAAATTCAAAAGTAGCAGATCTACAAGCTGAAATGGATATTTTTGTGTGACGCTGTACTAGTATGATCAAGTAGGGTGTTATTTTACGAAAATACACAAAGTTAGAATATTGAGATAGGAGGTTTCTACCAGATGGCAGCGATATTGTGTTGGGGATTTTAGTCCATTATTATGATATGACATGCTGCCTTTCAGATCCAAATGGTAATGAAAGTGCATGCTTTTTATTAATATTATTTTTATATTATTATTGGGTTGGTGCCCCAATCTCCATCCTCCGTGAGGAGGAAGCCCAAAAGCCTTCGATGAGGCCTTTAGGAGGGCCATTCGAGCCACAAGCCTGCAGTACCACCGTTGCCCAGGTGGAGCCTGCAGAACCATTGCGGCTCAAGAAACCACCACTCCTGAATGAAGTGTCTGGTGCTGGGAGTCTGGTGCAACGCACAGGTTCTGGCGGTACTCCTGGTAAGAGCAGGAGTGAACCTGGTGAGAAGTAGGAGGGGCCTGGACAGGAGTCAACACACAGAGCCTAGTCCCTCCACATGCCAGAATTGTGCCTCCTAGTCCCGGCAGAGTAGTTCCGGAGTGGTTCCAACGGATTGTGTGGCCCTGGTCTTTCCCTAGTGGGTCTGATTGAAGGTAGATAGTAGACTAGATACTGGGACGTAAGTTGGTACTTGATCACCCCGGTTGGGTCACCCGAGTGAGGGATATTATGTTCGCGAGACCCGAAACCCCGATGACCTTGGGATACATCACTGAGGATACGTCCCAGGTGCATCCAAGCGATGTATTTTCGTTCGAAGGCCAAGCAAAATAAATTATTGGACTCTGGTTGCCGACCGAAAAGTCAAAATCCGACCGAGTCACTCAGACCAAAAAGGTCTTTATATGGATATATATGCAGCCCAACAAAACGTAGCCTACACCTGCCCAAAGCCAAAGTTTTTCAAGTTGTTTAACGACGTACTCGACTTAAGCTACTACGAGTAGCTTAAGTCAGCTTCTCTGTCCCGGAGAGCACGACTGGTGGATTGACAGTTAGTTGACGTTACTGTGTACTGGTTTGTCTTGCGCTGATTTGAATTAAAACACACACGTGGATAAAGAAGAGGGAAAAGTAGGAGCTGTTTTAAGTGCATTGAGTGTCGCGCCTTAATATTCCAAGAGACGAGACTTTTTCTCTCACACTCTACTGCAGCCGCAGTCTGTAGGGAACCTCTCTCTCTCCGTCTGTCCACATGTATGTCTGCCTGGCTGGGTCGGGTCTCTCGGAATGTAACAGATTTATTTTTTATTTCGGAACAATGTTTTTTGGATCCATGAAGAGCTCTACTGTGTAGTGTGTGTGTGAGCTAGCTAGCTAACGTTAATGTGTTTTTTGTCTTTTAACCTGTAGCACTAGCTAGCTATACTCGGGAAAATATTGAAGTTATTGAAAAAGAAGCCTATCCATCATTGCCGTAGGGAAAAAAACAATATATAATAAAATAAAAAATATATAATAAAATAAATTCCCTACAGACTCAGCCCAAAAATGACAGCCAACCGGAGACCAATCATTTATTTTGCTTGGCCTAATGTTGTTATTGACTTGACATTAATTCTGCTCTCTCCTGTCATCCCACAGGGTTTGCCATCGGGATGCCCATATGCGAGTTTGATCTGGTGAAAGACTCTGAGGTGCAGGACTTCAGGAGGAACATCCTGAACGTTTGTAAAGATGCTGTGGACCTCCGAGACGCAAACGGACCCCACAGCAGAGCCTTGTATGTGTACCCCCCCAACGTGGAGTCTGGAGTGGAGCTGCCCAAGCACATCTTCAACAAGCTGGACAAGGGTAAGATTCTAAAAATGTTATCTAAATCTTAATGGATCATTCAGTGATTTGGGTGATTTGGAAAACCCCCCTGTCTGCCCCGGTAACAAGATGTGCACAATCATGCACTACAGTGGGGTGACACGCGACAGGCCAACAGCACATACACCAAGACCCGCCCCCGCTCGATCATGATTAGCGGAAGGCCCCTCTCTATCCTGATTGGATGAAGGCTGTGCCACCTAGCCAAAGTTTTACCCCCAGGGGTTAAATGTTGACAGGGAGGAACTCCTTATATGGTCAGCACACTATAGTAGGGAGGATTATCATAACAAAACAAAAAAATATGTGATTTTTGAATTAAGTGAAATCACTGAATACGTTCTTTTTCTTCATAAAACGGTTAAAGGTATTTAACCGTTTTATGTCAAATGTCAGTCAAAATGTAAGATTGAGTACAAATGTTCGCTTTAAAAAAAACTGATTTCCACACATTTTCACTATATAAAAGAAATTGCTACAAGCACTAGAAGAAGTGACGCACTATGAATTTAAAAGTTAAAATATGGAGATAAGAGGTTTTCTGACTGACGGTAATGATATAGGGCTTACACAGCGGTTAAATAGAAATGATATAGGAAGGATAGTGCACACTGTCACATCCAAGTGCTGAGGTGCAGGACAAACAACAATACATGGAATGCAAATTAAAGTTAAATGAAAACGAAACATTAGATTACTTAGACATTAGATTATTTCGTGGTTTTTCTGGTGGTGAGGCCCTTGACATTGAGTTGGGGCACTGACAGGCCTTGGTTTTCAACGGTACTGGGGATGTCCCGAAGGGGAAATTCTCATGATTCACATGATCTTTCCCCAGCTATTGCTACTTGTGTGGGGAAGACTGCATACAGGCTGTCGTCTTGTTACCCAACAGGATTTATTTGTGTACATGTGTACTTCTGCAGAAATAAGATACAAACTAGATAAAATGCCCCTCGCGGCACAGGTCTCCACCAGGGCAGGTCAGGTTGTGGCCACCTGTTGGTGTCGCTATAACAGGCCAATGTGAAAAGGGTGGGATATATTCCTCAGCCTACTAGGAAAGTCTGTGAAAGATTTCACGTAAATTGCACGCTGAATTCATGATTTGAGGCTTATTGTTCAAAATGGGCCAATCCTGCAAACTTTGAAAGCCAATGTTGGCCAATTAGGATGGAATACGATATATCGGAAAGATCCGTCTTGAACACATGACTATAGAGATAGTTAGATAGAACGTTTTGCGGGATTTTTGGACAGAATCTGGAGGAGTAATATAAAAAAAGGTGTTTTTCTTGGTGGCGCTATAACAGGCCGTTGTGGAAAATTTGGGGCAGAGGTTCATCATTGGCATCCAGGGAGTGTGCGTGCAAAATTTGGCACCGACCGGGTTAGCAGCTTGCCTGCCATTGCTGGGGTTATTGAGTTTGACAATATCGATCGAGTTTCAGTATCCAGCACTCTGGTCTGACATTACACACAACCTCCTCCTCTCTCCCTCCCCTTCTGCCTCTTCCTCTCTTCATTCCTCTCCCTTCTTAGTCTTTTCTTACATATCGTTGCTGTCGGGCAGAAACCTCTTATCCAAATTCCAACTTTTTGTGTTTTTGTTTTTGTAAATTAACGCCCTACTTGATCATGCTACAGCATCACACAAGTATCAAAAGTAGCAGTTCTACAAGCTCGAAACGTGGCACGAAGTGGAGCTTGTAGATCTGCTACTTTAGATGTTCACGAATCTTGAAAAGTAACTGTTTTGGATTTACATATGAGGTTTCCACCCGACAGAGACAATATATTTGACGTACAGTACATGCATATATTTGTCTCTCTGCAGGACAAATCATCGTGGTGATCTGGGTGATCGTGTCGCCTAGCAACGACAAACAGAAATACACCCTGAAGATCAACCACGACTGCGTGCCGGAGCAGGTGATCGCTGAGGCCATCAGGAAGAAGACGCGCAGCATGCTGCTGTCCCATGAGCAGCTCAAGATGTGCGTGCAGGAGTACCAGGGAAAGTACATCCTCAAAGTGTGTGGCTGTGACGAGTATCTACTGGAGAAGTACCCCCTGAGTCAGTACAAGGTAATATAATCCTATTCTCCAGAGAGATCTCAGCCTTAACGTCATCCACTCAACCTAATTGCAGAAAGCAGCCTGACATTTATGACACGAGATTGAATTTTAATTCGACATCCCGGTGAAAATGCGCTGATGCAAGCCTGTGACATACGGCTCATATATACGATATACTCACAGCATTAATACAAAAATGCAGTTATAGTTCTGCTTCACCTCAGTGCCAAAGATGATGGTACTTGCAACTGTGATACTCCCAACAGCCAATTTCACAATAAACTTGGAAATGGAATCAGAGAGAGAGAGAGAGAGAGAGAGAGAGAGAGATTCACTCTCTTTATTTACTCTGGCAGTAATTTAGTTTAGTTTAAGTTTACCACAGTAGGCAATTGGTGCCCCCAAGCTAGACCTTTTATTGACCCTGCAGGGAAAATTCAGTTTCAGGTCCACCTTAGGGGACTACCTCAGGGTCACTTTGATAAAGGACCAGGAAGATCTTCTGTTTACAAGATGGCCTCTCTGCCCACTCTGTTACGGTGGGCGGTGGCCCATCAAAAACAAAGTACTTGGGCATCTGAGGTGTGCTTGGCATTCGTTGCTTGCTTGAAAGATAGTCCTAGTGTCGTTCATCGTATTTGTTGTCCACCCCCACCCCCCTCCAACAGTACGTGCGTAGTTGCATCATGCTGGGCCGGATGCCTAACCTGATGCTCATGGCAAAAGACAGCCTGTACTCCCAGCTGCCCATGGACACCTTCACCATGCCGTCTTACGCCCGCCGCATCTCCACCGCCACGCCCTACATGAACGGCGAGTCGGCTACCAAGTCACTGTGGACTATCAACGGAACGCTCCGGATCCGGATACTGTGTGCCACCTACGTCAACGTCAACATCAGAGACATCGACAAGGTACGGCTTACAAATAGTTCAAAACAGTGTGTTGTGCACATCCAGTTTGTCACTGGTTCTGGACACACAATGACAGTTTAAATCCCCCCAGCAATAGTAGTTTGGGGGGGGGGGGGGAATGAAGAAAGAAAATAGTACCGGTAGTTAATATAGCATCACAATCGTTTTAAGCGCTTTATCCATTTATATGTTGGCTATTCATTTTTGAGTGGTGCAACCACTCCTACAACCAGCAATGTCCGTGTACCTGTGTCTATGAGCACGAGTATGTTACTTATTTATACCAGTGGGGGGCGCCAGAAACAGAGAGAGGGGTAGTGCTGTGTCTCTAATGACAGAGAGAGAGAGAGAGAGAGAGAGAGAGGGGGGGGGAGGGTGGAATTGCACCACTCAGTTCACACGTGTGTGATTTTTATTATAACAGATGTATAAGCTCACAGCACGCCACTTCATGCCACTCTGCGAGCTTGTACATCTGCTATTTTTTAGAACTTTGGAAAAATATATACAGAATTTTGAATAATCTTAAAAAAAGTATTCTCGGGGTCCCTGGGACATTTTCATATGGGGGTCCACGTTAAAATGTACATCAATTCGGGGGTCCTTGAAAGTTTGAGAACCACTGCATATGGGACTGGGATTTTAGAAGTGAAACCTAGTAATACTGATTACTGACTTGGTTTCTGCTATCAATTGTACTGAACGTTGCGCTGAACGTAATTATCAGAAACCGTCAATACGGTTGAATTTCTACAATGAATCTTTTGTTTCCTTCTGGTTCATGGAATTCCGCACAGAGGGAATCAATGTCTTGTCTTCTGGTTTAACTTAGCAAAACAGATGGTTCATACAGATGTCACTCATAAACCAATTTTCCTCTTCTTAGTATTATGAAATGTGTTCTCAAAAAACAAAACATTAGAATATAAAGTGTTTTGTGTGGAGTATCAGAATTGGATTCCATCAAACTGAATGTCCTTGTCCTTGTGGTTGGCTTTCAGATCTACGTCAGGACAGGGATTTACCACGGTGGGGAGCAGCTGTGTGACAACGTTAACACTCAGCGCGTGCCTTGCTCCAACCCCAGGTATGTTGCTGTTGAGCCCAGCCTCATTTATGTCTTCAAGTAGAGGTTCACCGATACAATTATTTTTCTATACCGATTATTACTGGTTATTTGTCGATATCGAGTACTTATCCGATACCAATGTGTAATTAAAAAAATAATCGAGGACAGTGGTTCTCAAAGTGCGTCCCTCAGTGTTCTTTGAGTGGGTTTCAAATTGAACCCTCACAGGTGAAACAAAATGCACCCTGGTCCATTAGGTAACATTTGTACATTCTCAGCGTTATGGTTATGAAAAGAAAATGTTTGAGGACCATTCTGTTCTAGGAATAAATACATATTCAATTAATAATAGTTGGATTGCAGCTCCAAGTTAGTTAAGAGGATGAAACGGTAGCATTACAACAAGTTAAGAATTACAAAAATTACTATTTTAAAAATAAATATCAAGCGATTAATTGCATGGTACTGGAATGGCATAGACTGGCTGATACCGATGCCAGCATTTTGCACTATTGGGCGCTTTTTCGATAATGGTATCTGTAGAACAACTCTGTCTTTAAGCCTCCGCCATCGTCGTGACCGTCTCTCAGGTGTGATATTGTGTTTTTGTGTTGGCAGGTGGAACGAGTGGCTGAACTACGACATGTACATTCCAGACATCCCCTGTGCAGCCCGCCTCTGCCTCTCCATCTGCTCTGTGAAGGGCAGGAAAGGAGCAAAAGAGGTGAGACCAGACAAGTAGCTCTATCAGGGGTAAACTGGACACCAAGGTTTGCCCTATTGCCGGCCTGGGGCTTGTAAAAAATAAATAAGTAAAGTGTTTTCTTTTGTCCCAGGGGCTGGGAAGCAACCTCCCTTGCTTCACTATTCACACAATCTAAAGTACTGTATAGGTCAATGAACACGATTGAACGTCCT
Source organism: Protomyctophum bolini (assembly GCF_963924005.1). Classification (NCBI taxonomy): domain Eukaryota; kingdom Metazoa; phylum Chordata; class Actinopteri; order Myctophiformes; family Myctophidae; genus Protomyctophum; species Protomyctophum bolini. Next base: position 18,590,501 of record NC_137873.1, on the reverse strand, counting down.
TGCAGCTCTGTTCAGAGCACCCTCTCTATATATATCTTCCTTGCTCTCTATCATTCTGACTATTCAATAGAAAGTACTGGTATGTTTTGTCCACCTACTTTGCCTACTGAGTGTGGTGAATGTGTTTCTATGGTAAAAGAAACACATTGTTGATTTTTGTTGTCCTAGAAAACTGCAGACAAGCATAATATAACATGAATACAGCAATTTCACTTCCCCCAAATTAAGTTCTATAGCAGGACTCAGTTTTGTGTGTTAACAGACTGCACATTTATGTGCAGAGTGAGATTTTGAGATAAAGACGCTAGACAGTATTTGCACTAACATCAAACTGTATACAACCCGATTCTACAGAAATGCAGCATCGCTATAAAGAGTAGGCTAATGAACCAGCAGATGTGAGGAGAGTCTCTCTTGTAAAGTACAAGCATTATTTATTTTGACAATTGGTATCGGGCATTGTCAGTAATTTCTTTGCATTTCAGTTTTTTGTCATATCTTCCCCATGCAACTCTTTTGTTTACAAAGCCTAAAAGCCACACAATTAAATTGTTCATTTCAATTTGACAGCCCTATGTGCTTTTTTTCATCATTTTGAATCCATACGTGTCATTGGTGTGTGTCCCTTCCAGGAGCACTGTCCGCTGGCCTGGGGCAACATCAACCTGTTTGACTACACACACACGCTGGTGTCGGGGAAGATGGCTCTGAACCTGTGGCCCGTCCCCCATGGCCTGGAAGACCTGCTCAACCCCATCGGCGTCACAGGCTCCAACCCCAACAAGGTCAGAGGTGTTCTCAGACCCCCTGGTTGTTGTTTTCCATTCATGAGTGTCAATTCAGCTGTTGAGAAATGTTCATACAATTTCAAACATTGTCAAAATGGGTGGAAATAGCAGACCTACAAGCTATGCTATTTGTTGTGAGATTGTAGAGCAGATGACCACATTAAAACAAACATACCTGATAACCTTCTTATCGTCATTGGCAGTCACTTCTATTGAAGTTATTTGTTTTATAATGTTTGTTTAAGAAGCCCAAAGACAAACAAATATAATTATTATGTAATGCAATTTCAAGATCGTGACAGCCCTACAAACGGCTTAACCAGAAAAGTTGGCAATAGATTGTGGATGTAAGCACGCACGCATGCACAGAGGTTGACATTAAAATCGATTAGCAAAATTAAAAAACATACAGTAGCTAAAACAGTTATGAACAACCTCGGAGAACAAGTTTTCCAGTCTGTCTCTAATGCAGTGGTTCTCAAAGTGAGGTCCGGGGTCTGCTATTTCTTTTTTTTCTTTTTGAAAAAGTGCTTTAAAATCTTCTCTTCTGCGGTGGTCCCTGGCACAAAGCCTTCTCAGATAGGGCTGAGCGGCTAAATATATATCAATTTGGGGGTCCTTGGCACAAAAAAGTGGTCTAATGGCTCTTTAGCACTACATAAACTAAGCGAACGGTGTAATAAAACATAATTCTTAGGTTCTGGGGGTTTCCATACGGTGTGGCTGGGTCGCAGATGAGCTTCAGATCTAAGAGCACACAACGCGTCATCTGTTATTCGTTTAGCTCAGTCGTTAGAGCACTCACCTCTTGACCACAAGGTCACAGGTTTCGCGGGCATCGCCAACTCAGCGAATGAGTAGCACGGCTTGGGTGTGGCAAGTCGTGCGGTAAGTATACTGGGAGCTGATGATAGGTGTTGCGCTCAACCACAGCAATCCATCTCCCACGGGTCTAGCGCACTGCGAAACAGGGATGTACTCCCGTGCTCTGGCTGATGCCGACAATAAGCCTGTCTGACCTACTTACTACTACTATTACTACTTATTAGTTTTATATAAAATGGTTCGTTTATATAGCACCTTTTATGCAAAGCGCTTTACAATCATGTGCATTACATTCACACACAAGACGGCAGAGGAAATCATGCAAGACACCAACCTGCTCTTCAGGAGCAATTAGGGGTTCAGTGTCTTGCTCATGGACACTTCGAGTAACACAGTGGGAGCCCGGGATCTACCGTAACCGGAAACCTTCCGGCCACTCTCTTCCTCCTGATCCACTGATGTGATATACCTGGAACGTTTCTGGTTGTGGAAGGTTCTTGGTTACCCTTTGTAGTGGGAAAAAAAGCCATAACATGGACCACAGTGGGAAGCCACAAAGTTTCACATTTCTGAGAGTCACTTATAAATGATTCACTGATACAGTACCTCTGTGCCATGTACTTAATGTGCCATTATTTTGGGGTTCTCAAACTTTCATTTCAAGGACCTCGGTTTGGTTACCGGTATTTAGTTTGTCCTGCATAATGCATGTTTTGTTGAGGGTGTCTACTGTTGTATACTATTTTTCATTATTGATGGTGTTCCTCTGTTAGCCTGTACCTACAGTGTTTTTCTTGCCCTGTAACTGTAACTGCTGTACTGCCTCTGGAGACTGAATTTCCGTCTTGGGGTCAATAAGTTATTTTCTTAAATTTCCTTTCAAACATCCAGGAAACGCCCTGTCTGGAGCTAGAGTTCGACTTCTTCAGCTGTCCTGTCAAGTTCCCTGACATGGCGACCATCGAAGATCACGCAAACTGGAACATCTCCAGGGAACTGGGCTTCAATTACAGCCACACCGGTTTGGTAAGGCCTAGCAAACGTGTGTGTGGTGTGTGTTTTGGGTGTGTGCGTTTTCATCATAACAAGGTGTGTGTGTGGTCTGCGTACGCACACATATGCATGTGTGTGAGCATACCTTTAAAGATAATTCATTAAAATTTTGGCATTTTAGCAGACACTTTTATCCAGAGCGTCTTAGAGTATATTTCATGTCTCCTTATTCCACCGATGGTATATTTTAAGTAAACAGTGCAAAGAAACTAGGACACCAGGTAAACATCAAACCTAGCACCTAAACAACATTGTGTCTCAATAGCAACCCACATGAAACTATGATCTAATTATAATATTGGCAAAGATGATTCATTTGTTGTGGTGTTATTTTTCCAGAGTAACAGATTGGCACGTGACAACCCTCTGACGGACAGTGACAATGAACAGCTCCGTCTGATTTGTAACAGAGACCCTCTGTCTGAAATCACAGAGCAGGAGAAAGACTTCCTATGGAGACACAGGTACAGTATGGCTGTCTGCTTGTTGAAAGTTGAGCACTACATCGATTCCTCCTCTATGCCAATTTAAATACATGCATTAAAAGGTCATTATAAATATGGAAACTATTCAGATTTTCATTGCGTCTTTGAACAATGTATTGGAAAACAATTTGTTAAAATGATCTGATGAAAATTATTGGTGAATTGCCATCATTCATGGGACACACAGAGTATTGAATATCAGTGTTGTAACACTTTTAAGCTCCTCTGTTATAGGCTGACCAAACTGTTTTAACTTACAATTGCTCATCCAAATAATATACAAAGTGAAATTGTGCAGACATGCTTTCATGTGGATGTTTGTATTTTCAACTATTCAATCTCTTCATGTCTTATTTCAGACACTACTGTGTCAATATACCAGAGATTCTTCCCAAGATCCTCCTGGCGGTGAAATGGAACTCCAGAGATGAGGTTGCACAGGTGGGGCGTCTCACGTTTCTGCTACTGACACAGTTACATTGTTGTATGGCACTGCTCCGTTGAGTTCATGTTAGACCAGGGGTCTTCAACAGGGGGCCGGGGACCCCTAGGTGGTCCTCAGAGGTATTGCAGGGGGGCTGCCAACTCTTTGTGTGAGATTATATTAACCACTTGAACCCTCACATCCCTATTCTGAGGGGAACATTAGTCGGAAATAGCAGATGTGCTATTTTTGGTGTAGAGGGAAGCAGACCAAGTACAGAGCCAGTATTGATGGTTTAAGCAGTTAAATGTCTGAAAACACACATTTATCATGAATCCAATATGTAGTGGGGGTCCTGCTTCATCTCTCTCTCAGCTAAGGGTTCCTGGGCCTGACAAACACTGAAGACACCTCCCTGTGTTAGACATTACTTTACATTACCTTGATACCACTCCGATAACACATTTATTAGTAAACACTTTCTAATAGATTCTAAAGTAGAGTCCCGACGGTTGTGCGCTTTTAGAGCTGCTATGTTTGCTGTTTGCGGTTACATACCGTATTGTATATAGGGTTAATATACAATCCTAGTCATTCTGTAATTTCTGTTCATTCTAACCAGGTGTGTTTTGTTTTATGTCCAGATGTACTGCCTTCTGAAGGACTGGCCTGCCATTAAGCCAGAGCTCGCCATGGAGCTGCTGGATTGTAACTTCCCCGACCCCATGATCAGAGAGTTTGCTGTGAAGTGCCTTGAGAAATACCTAACGGACGACAGACTCTCACAGTTCCTCATTCAGCTGGTTCAGGTGTGGGACAGGTTGCACCGTTACAACATGGCCTTCATTAACCCATTTGACCCTTGAAAGCCTATAGTGTTACTACGTTGTTATACTGTGCATTTCAATCCGGGAAAGCATCTGTGCTATTTTAGATGTATATAGCAAAATGTATTAACATTTTTCAGAATTTATATTGGGATTTAGAAGGATTTAAATGGGTTAAAGCAAGTAAGCCACACAACGGAGAGCTTAAAAACAGCTGAGATTAAATATTAATGATACAAAGCTTGTCCATTTAATAAGGGATGCACAACTTGGCATATTTTTACTTGCGCAAGCAGAGCGCGCAAGTAATAGTTTCGCTTGGTCTCTTCGAAGTGAAGCCAAGTTTTCTTCAACGGTAAATCTGTGCCTGGTTTGCTGGGACTAGTTACAACATTACGTCATCCTTGAGAGAGTACATGGTGTGTATATGATGTAATGTTACAAGTTACAAGTTACAAGTTACAACATTACGTCATATACACACCATGTACTCTCTCAAGGATGACGTAATGTTGTAACTAGTCCCAGCAAACCAGGCACAGATTTACCGTTGAAGAAAACTTGTCTTCACTTTTTGGAACCAAGTAACCACAGTATACTGCTAATCAAATTACAACTACATACTCTGTATGTAGTTGTAACTAGAACTGCACTCTGCCGAGTGCATACTTGCTTGTTGCACACTAGTAGGCCATAAATGGCCTACTAGTGCGCAAGCAGAGCGCGCAAGTACTTTCGACCGCTGGAAACTATCACATCTCAGTATCTCTGTGAAGGAACGTTTGAAATGTATAATCATTACGTGTAACTATTTGCTACCTAACTACTTTTTTACAGAAAAATGAATCATTGATATGTGATGAAAAAAAAGGTATATAAACTGGTATATAAACTAAAATATATTATACAGTGTAATTATTTTATTACTTATTGTAAATTGTCAATTGTTTTAAATGTATTTCATTTTGTACTATAGTGATATTAATACTAAATCATGATCAGAGTAATATATGTCTCTAACTTCAATTTCTGTAATAATACTTTCAAATTTGTTGAAATATACATGATCTAAAATACTTCCGAAATCTGTAGTTGGATTTGTATCTCAGTGATGACGTAAGAGAAATGGTCATCTGTGTAATCTGGTCCCACCAGATACCACATTACGTCATCGTTGAGAGCTGGGACCAGAGTACACGGTGTGTATATATATGTATGACTAGCTCTCAGTGATGACGTAAGAGATATGGTCATCTGTGTAGTCTGGTCCCAGCAGACCAGGCACAGATTTACAAATTACAAATCACATTACAACTACATACAGAGTATGTAGTTGTAATTTGATTAGCAGTATACTGTGGTTACTTGGTTCCAAAAAGTGAAGCCAAGTTTTTTTCAACCGTAAGTCTGTGCCTGGTTTGCTGGGACCAGTTACAACATTACGTCATCGTTGAGAACTGGGACCAGAGTACATGGTGTGTATGGGAAGCACCCTATGATCCGACGGACCATTGCTCCGAAGGAGCATTGGTCCGAGGTGCGCTGGGGGTCGGGAGAGGGTGGGTGGTTAGGTTTAGGTGTCTGCCCCGGGGGAGGTTAGGGTTAGGGTGAGGGTTTGAGGTAGGTTGTCGATCGGACCAATGGACCGTCGGCATATTGACGCGGACCCGGTGTGTATATGACGTAATGTTGTAACTTGTAACTAGTCCCAGCAAACCAGGCACAGACTGTATGTAGTTGTTCTAGTTACAACTACATACAGAGTATGTAGTTGTAATTTGATTAGCAGTATACTGTGGTTACTTGGTTCCAAAAGGTGAAGCCAAGTTTTTTCAACCGTAGGTTTGTGCCTGGTTTGCTGGGACCAGTTACAACATTACGTCATCGTTGAGAACTGGGACCAGAGTACATGGTGTGTATATGACGTAATGTTGTAACTTGTAACTTGTAACTTGTAACTAGTCCCAGCAAACCAGGCACAGACTTACGGTTGAAGAAAACTTGGCTTCACTTCGAAGAGACCAAGCGAAATGATTACTTGCGCGCTCTGCTTGCGCAAGTAACTACATACAGAGTATGTAGTTGTAATTTGATTAGCAGTATACTGTGGTTACTTGGTTCCAAAAAGTGAAGACAAGTTTTCTTCAACGGTAAATCTGTGCCTGGTTTGCTGGGACTAGTTACAACATTACGTCATCCTTGAGAGAGTACATGGTGTGTATATGACGTAATGTTGTAACTTGTAACTTGTAACTAGTCCCAGCAAACCAGGCACAGACTGTATGTAGTTGTTCTAGTTACAACTACATACAGAGTATGTAGTTGTAATTTGATTAGCAGTATACTGTGGTTACTTGGTTCCAAAAAGTGAAGACAAGTTTTCTTCAACGGTAAATCTGTGCCTGGTTTGCTGGGACTAGTTACAACATTACGTCATCCTTGAGAGAGTACATGGTGTGTATATGACGTAATGTTACAAGTTACAAGTTACAAGTTACAACATTACGTCATATACACACCATGTACTCTCTCAAGGATGACGTAATGTTGTAACTAGTCCCAGCAAACCAGGCACAGATTTACCGTTGAAGAAAACTTGGCTTCACTTCGAAGAGACCAAGCGAAACGATTACTTGCGCGCTCTGCTTGCGCAAGTAACTAGAACAACTACATACAGTCTGTGCCTGGTTTGCTGGGACTAGTTACAAGTTACAAGTTACAACATTACGTCATATACACACCATGTACTCTGGTCCCAGTTCACAACGATGACGTAATGTTGTAACTGGTCCCAGCAAACCAGGCACAAACCTACGGTTGAAAAAAACTTGGCTTCACTTTTTGGAACCAAGTAACCACAGTATACTGCTAATCAAATTACAACTACATACTCTGTATGTAGTTGTAATGTGATTTGTAATTTGTAAATCTGTGCCTGGTCTGCTGGGACCAGACTACACAGATGACCATATCTCTTACGTCATCACTGAGAGCTAGTCATACATATACACACCGTGTACTCTGGTCCCAGCTCTCAAAGATGACGTAATGTGGTATCTGCTGGGACCAGATTATACAGATGACAATTGACAATTTACAATAAGTAATAAAATAATTATACTGTATAATATATTTTAATTCAGTTTATATACCTTTTTTTTCATCACATTTTCTGTAAAAAAGTAGTTAGGTAGCAAATAGTTACACGTAATGATTATACATTTCAAACGTTCCTTCACAGAGATACTGAGATGTGATACTTTCCAGCGGTCGAAAGTAGGCCACTAGTAGGCCATTTATGGCCTACTAGTGTGCAACAAGCAAGTATGCACTCGGCAGAGTGCAGTTCTAGTTGTATATGTGAATAGTAGTTACATTATTGGTCGTTTTGACTTAGTGCTGATTAGTTGGCTATTCACTATGAATTGAGAGAACTAATTGGTGCAATAAAATATTTTGTTTCCAAAATGCAAGTATTGTGCTAGACATTGTGTTGTGTGCAGCCCTACCGCTAATGGCATTTCAAGTATGTCCCACAGACGCATGCTGATTTGTCCCTCATTGGCTTCAGTGTGTTGCTTGTGAGCACAGCATTTTACAGCACATCCTTTGTTGCCTGTACCCAGGTCCTGAAGTACGAGCAGTATCTGGATAACCCGCTAGCACGCTTTCTGCTGAAGAAGGCTTTGACCAACCAGCGGATAGGACACTTCTTCTTCTGGCATTTAAAGTGAGTCAATGTCACATTCCGTAGCTGCGTAAGCAGCCATACGAGTTGTTTATGTTCATGTTGAAAAGGTCGGCTCGTGTGAATGTCATCCGACAATCTAGTTTCAGGTCCGGTTGAGCCCGTTGGAAGTGTCATTGCTCTGTGGAAAATGCTGACCTCAGTGTTTTTTAACACAGCGCCCGTGTGTTGTGAGGACGTAAACACTCTCTCCTCCGTGCCTCCCTCTAGGCCTTTTTGATTATTTTCTTAACGATTATGCCATTGATTACTTTTTCAATTTATCAAATCAATATTTTCTTATCTTTTATACATGAGCGAAATGACTTGAATGTGGTTAATCTATTAGTCTGATTAACCACTTAAACCCCACGGTGTTGCACAAAATGAGCAAAAAATGGCTGATCTACCAGCTCACAACGGTGACATTGTGATTGCACAGCGCATTGTGAGCTTGTAGGTCTGCTATTTCTTCTACAGAATTTTTGAGGGGCACTAGCCCCTCCTATATTCATCTATAGTGTAGATTATTGTCCTAACACAAACATTAAATACCATTGACAATGAATGGAGAAATTACGTCATATGTGTCTGAGCAAATCGATATGTTACGTCATAATTATGTAGAATGATAAGAGCTTCACACGGGTGTGAATTATTTTTCTATTTAATTTGTATTAAAATCGATTCACCAACTCATCAATCGATTTTAATTTGATTAAATTGTTCCATGCAGGTCGGAGATGCACAACAAGACGGTGAGCCAGCGCTTCGGCCTGCTGCTGGAGTCGTACTGCCGGGCGTGTGGCATGTACCTGAAGCACCTGAGCAGACAGGTGGAGGCCATGGAGAAGCTCATCAACCTCACCGACCTGCTCAAGCAGGAGAAGAAGGACGAGGCCCACAAGGTTGACACACCCCACCACCACCCGTCACAAAACATGTCACCCCCAGCTGAAATAAAATGTTTTTATTTTATTTTATTGGCTCATGTACAGTACAAGCTACAATGCTTCATGAGCTATTTTGAAATAGCTGCCTGGTGTATGAAATGGAGCGAAAGTGGTTAAAACATTATATTAATAATGTAATAACATATATTTTGCTGGGGAGCCCTTGAAACTCCCTCAGACGACTTGAAGCTGTTTTTGTACACATTATTGTAAGCAATGCACAATCTCGTACTGTGCGGAAATCCCTACTCAAGCCAATGTCAAGTACGTCAGATAAAAGTTTTATTTAGAGCTGCCAATGTCAATGTTCAGCGACAACAACTGCATATTGTCTGTCGGGTAGAAACCGTTACTTTTCAGCATTCAAATTCAAAAACGGCAAAAGTAGCAGATCTACAACTTCGATCTTCTACTTTTGATGCTTTTGTGGGATGCTGCAGTATGATCAAGTAGAAAACAAAAGAATAGAATATGGAGATAAGAGGTTTCTGCCTGACGGCAATGATATGTATCCTCCCAGTGTGCCATGTGTGGACCAGTAACTGATGTAGCCTGGCTAATAATCCTAACTAATATCTAATATCACACTGTCGTAATCCGCCGGCAGTCAAATTGGTTTTGCCAACGACTGATTCACGTCTGGCTTATTAGCCAGGCTAAAACTGATGAGCTGTGCTGTGCTGTGGTCTCTCAGGTCCAGATGAAGTTCCTGGTGGAGCAGATGAAAAGACCCGACTACATGGATGCACTGCAGAGCTTCACCTCCCCCCTGAATCCTGCCCATCAGCTGGGAAACCTTCGGTACAACAAGCCACACACTTCGTAAACCCCATACGTTGAACCACTTAATTCTTTCTCCCTCAACAACCCGATCTCTTCCACAAAAATAGCAGATCTATAAGCTCGTAGATGACCGTTTTCTGGATGTTAGTTGGTTAACCACAACATTATGTGTTTGCCCGCTCAGATGATGCCTATAACCTTCTGCTTTGAACGGCAGTTTCTTTTTAAACCATATACAGTATGGCTATACGAGTCCCTCAGGGCTCTATACTACCGGTAGTATATTTTCTGTTATTGTGGTGACTGTGTGACAACTTGTGAGCTTGTCGATTTGCTATTTTCAGCGAAAGCTTTCCCCACATATGGATGCTGTAGACTAGGAAGAAGAACAGTACTAACCATGCACTCTGCAACCTGATTAACACCCCCATCACCCAGGATGAAGTTCACCGTCCTTTCAATTAGTAACACCTAGCGCCCAGGACGAAGTTTTATCAAAAAGACGGAGGTTATTGATATCAAAATCGATCGCATCGCTCCACAGCCTGGGAGCGCCTGTTGCGTCGATGTTGCGTAACACTAACAGTGGGACGTCATCGAAAATGTCCCCCCCCCCCCCGTTTTGCTGACATATAATGTATGAAACAATTTTACTCATGTACTTGACTCGAATGAGATCTAATAAATAAAATAGTGTGCTATATATATGTAGCAGGTTCTAGCACAAAAACATTAATAATTGTAAAAGGATTTATGATCCAACCTTATGAGACCTGAATGTGCAAAATGTCCTTTGATATGTATGAAGCAGTGTCGCTTTTTGACAGAATTTTTTGATTTAGTTGCAGTCAATCTTTTGAATAAAAAATTTAGTTGGAGGCGCATTTTAGTCATCGATACAGATCCCATCATTGATCCTGTCGGGGCTTTTTCAGTTTTCTTTCAAAGAATTTATTTGTGCGACTCCCTTTCGTTTTGCGTGACAACCTTTTTTTCTGCCCTAACTCCCTCACCACATTGCATGGTTTGGTTTTCCAGCCTGGAGGAATGCAGGATGATGTCGTCGGCCAAGCGGCCACTGTGGCTCAACTGGGAGAACCCGGACATGATGTCAGAGCTACTCTTTCAAAGCAACGAGATCATCTTCAAAAACGGAGATGGTGAGCAGCTCGGTCTCTCACACACCAGTGAACGTGGAAATCTGCTATTTTCACTATTTTAGAAACATTTTGCTTTGTGACACCAGGGTGAAAGTGGTTCATATAATAATAAAACTTTATTTGTATAGCACCTTTCATGACATGAAATGCAGCTCAAAGTGCTTTACAGAGGGGCACGGTGACACAGTTGTTAGTGCTGTCGCCTCACAGCTAGAAGGTCCTGGGTTCGATTCCCGCTCGGTGCTGGCGGCGTGTTTCCTCCTCCGTCATCAGTGCCCATACCTGAATGTGTATGGTAGATAGTAGATGTGTCATCAGTGCCCATACCTGAATGTGTATGGTAGATAGTAGATGTGGTGTTTCCTCCTCCGCGTCATCAGTGCCCATACCTGAATGTGTATGGTAGATAGTACATGTGCTACTTCTGATGCTTTTGTGTGACACTGTAGTATGATCACCACGTAGGGCATCAATTTACGGGGGGGAAAAACCCACAAAGTTAAAATATGGAGATAAGTTTCTGCCCGACATCAAAGTTATCTACACTTTTGCACACGGTTCCTCAACCTGTTATCGACACTGCATTCTCACTGGAGCTACTCAGGGATTCTGCCGTTCCATAATCCATACATGATGACCCAACTGAGGACGTTTATAATGCATCACACACCTGATCAAAGAGCTGCTTATCATCTGAGACTTAACTGAACATGACCTCTCTTTTTTCTCATTCTCTCCCTCTCCCCTCCCTCTCTGGCTCTCTCACTCTCTCTCTCTCTCCTCTCTCCTTTCATCTGTCTCTCCGCCCCTCCTCCAGATCTGAGGCAGGACATGCTGACGCTGCAGATCATTAGGATCATGGAGAACATCTGGCAGAACCAGGGGCTTGATCTCAGGTACCTGCTGCTGCCTCCTCTTCACACACTGACATGAATAGTGAATGGACCTCATAACCCCTGTGCACATTAATAAGCAGTTCTGCTATTCATTAAACATGAAGTCCATCGTCCTCTGCAGTCCACATAACTCCACTCAGGAGAGGGAGAGGGAGGGAGGGAGGGAGGGAGGGGGAGAGAGAGAGAGGGAGAGGGAGAGAGAGGCTTATGTAAGTCAGTAGTTCTCGAACCTTTTCCATGTCCATGGACCCCCCCAAATTGATAGATATTTGGCAGCGAAGTTGAGCAAACCCCCATCTGAAAATGTGTGTTTGTGCCACTGGCACAAAATGTTTGTACCAGTGACCCCCATAAGGGCATTTCACTTTTCAAAGTGTGTGTGTCCCTGGCACAAAACATTTTCAGATGAGAGGGTCCGTGGCCAAATTTATATATCAACTTGGGGGTCCTTGATATGAAAAGGTTTGAGAACCTACGTGACGTCCATGGGCTCAGCGAAGAGACGTGTGTGTTTTAGAGTGTTATGTAGGTCACACGCTCAGAGTACGTACACCTGGAGGGACAGGAGGCAGTTGGAGCACAATGATTGCAGTTTGATTATGTTTACAACAGACTTTCTGTCCCAGGAGACTTTTTTTTATGCTTAACGTCGGATCAGTGTAGAACGTCAACAAGGCCCTGCCCTTGGTTTCTTGCTTACTAGGTGCATATTATCACTGTCTGGTGAAAACCTTGTATGTAGTTTCTATCGGGTAGAAACCTCTCATCTCTATATTCTAACTTTTTTTATTACGTAAATGAATTCCCTACTTTAGAATATACTACAGCGTCACACAAAAGTAGCAGATCCATAAGATCATGACACGTTTTACACTGAAAAGTAACAGTTTTGGACATATGAGATTTCCACCCGACTGAGACGATATGTTCTGTGCATTAATTGGCTGAGCTACCAGGCACCCCCCACAGGAGACATTTTGACATGTCATAAATGCTTAAAGGGATAGTTCAGATTTATTTACCGTATATTACCAAATAGTAGCCCGGGCTGTTAATATGCAAAATCGATTCGGACCTAGGCCGTTATTTGCCATAGGCTGTTATTTATTTTTGCACCGGCCTGCACAAGGCCATTATTTGTTTTAGTATATACATACAGTAACATGTAGTGCAAATATTGTCTGGAACTGGTATTACCGTAATACTAATAAAAAAAAACAAAGCTACAGTACATACAGTAAAGCGTTTACAAGTATACTGTACAAAACAACATATAATGGGCACAAAGGGGGCCATGTCCACATACAGTAACAGCGGGACAGACAGACAGACATGATCTGCAGGGTCTCAGCTGCGTTCGCTTCCCGCGTTTGCGCATCTTACTGGTAATACTGTACAGGGTTCCTACCGCCATGAAATTCAATTAATTATTTTTAATTTTAAAATACAGGCCTAGAAAAGGTAATTTGGAATTCAAATGTTCGGATATTTCATTTCATAAATAACAACCTAACAACATAGTGTTAGTTACTTTTTTACATCTGTTCTTTTTTCCATGTTGTCTTGCTTGGGGGGATTGATAGCATACAATATCCTCATTAATGCATAGGCCTGGAAATGGGGTAAAAATACATTTGGAAATGTTGTAGAATATGAATTGTTAAAAAAAGAATTGTGGGAACTAAACTTGTGGGAACCCTGACTGTAGCAATCTCAATGCTATACCGATACTCATCATCCTCCTCCAATTTAGTGCAACAATATTATACAAGACCTACAAGCTCACAGCGTGCCGAGGCTCGACGCATTGTGAGCTTGTAGATCTGCTATTTCTTTGCACACCGTCCACGGCTTTTTGCACCGGCCTGCACCTGGCCATCATTTGGTTACATACAGTTCCATGCAGTCATCTTTTTTTAGTATGGTAAACAATAAACATTGCAGGCAATGCATTTTGATTTAATTGTAAGTAAATTGTATCAACACACAGGTGTAACCACTACATGTTCTGATTGAGCAAGGGGAAGCAGCGGACAAATAAATTATTTCATTATAAACTGTAGGCCTACGTACCGGTAGATTTAAATTGAATAAAACCATAATTTATTGGCCTACACTATACACATAGCCTACTGTGTGTAGTCAAGTGGCTAAACCCCACAGGTTAGGTTACAGGCGATTGAAAATGTAATGTCAAGCAGAGCCATGCGGTGCACGTGCCGCTAGCATCTCACTATATGCCGATAGCATCTCACTATAATTTAATAAAAGCATATAAAAAACATGAATTAAGCACCCAATGAAAATTTACACTTCACGGATTATAGGCCATTTGGAATTAGAAGAATCGGTTGAAGATTGGCCGAGAATAGCACGATTTAAATATCAACCTTTTTGTTGCGCTATGAGGACTTGATCATGGTGGTGGTGTTTTATAGTACTATACTTGTGAGGACCTGGCTGGCACACGCCGCGCACCGAAAATGGATGATCTGCTCTGCAAGCTCACAAAGCGCTGTCATGCAACACTTGTAGCTACACGGATGACAATAAACATTTCACAGAATATATACCACTTTGCATTAAAACAATTGGTTGTGCATAGGCTGCATAGGCACTTGTGAAACTATAGCCTATAGATTTATTTTATGGATGTGGAGGACTGGTGTTGCGCTGTTGTGATGTAAGTGTCGTGCGGAGATCTGCAAACTCAACACGGTGAACACGCATATAATAATATAAATGAGGGCTGAGGCTGATTAAGTTTGCAAATAACGGCCCATGGGCGCTTATATGGACGGTTATTTGAATATGGACGGTTATTTGAAGGAGGCGGTTATTACGCAAAATGGTGTCAGAACCTGGGCCGTTATTAGGTGCTGTGCAGCTATTTGAGCATGGGCTGTTATTTGGTAATATACGGTAACTTAAGCCCCGTGGTGGGAGTTCTGCTCTGGTTTTGGTGAAATATGAAGTAGTTCCGGTCATTTTCTGGGGGGCACACCTCTATCACACGGAACTATGTTTTTTGTGACCATATCACTAAGCCCAAAAAATAGTTCCACGTGATAGAGGGGTCAAAGTTGAACGAAAGTTGAGCTAATATTTTAGAAATGGGTCAACAATACAAATTATGCGACACAGGGTCAAACTATTACTGGATGTTTAGGACCAGAAGTGATCTCGCCAGAGTCGCTCTATTGGGTCAAAATCGGCATAATGGTGACGTTACCGCCACCTTCAGGACTGAGTGTCTAATACTATAGGATTGCCCCGTAAGAATGAGCTATAGTGTGTATATCACGGATGTTTCTATTGGCATTAGAATTATGAATAAAGAATATGACCATATGTCACTCAAAAGCTGCTATTGGGGTTGGTAGTCTAAGGGTTAATATTTACCAAAACCAGAGCAGAACTCCCACCACGGGACTCGGGCAATGAATTAATACAGTTGCAACCACTATATTATTGGTAAGTATTTCATACAGCTTAAGTTAAAAAAATCTGAACTATCCCTTTAAATGCAGCTGACAGTAGTGACATGAATGTTTTATTGTCATATAGGTGTGTGCCAGAAGCACAGACCAACTCCTGCACAGTTCACACACATCATATCAAGATGTCTGCCGTGAAGAAGACACACACACACACACACACTACCAAAGATTATCTTTGTGAAAAAAGTACTCTGTCTTTGACTACACAGAGAAAAGAAAGACATCCAACATATAACTATCATGCTAATTAGGTTCCTGACTTCCCGTGCGATTCTAACTTGCATAGTTGTCTCCTAAGTTGTTACACACTGCCAACGCACCCCATACCCCTTTCAATTACTTTTATTTTCCTGTCCTTCTCGTTACACTCTCTCTCTCTCTCTCTCTCTCTCTCTCTCTCTCTCTCTTACACACACGCCTCCAGGATGCTTCCGTACGGCTGCATGTCCATCGGGGACTGTGTGGGTCTGATCGAGGTGGTGCGGAACTCCCACACCATCATGCAGATCCAGTGCAAGGGTGGACTGAAGGGGGCGCTGCAGTTCAACAGCCACACGCTGCACCAGTGGCTGAAGGACAAGAACAGAGGAGAGATGTGAGTATAGCAAGAATCAAGAAGGTTCCAGTTGTCACTGCTCATGCAAGAAGTTAAATGCTGTACCACAACCAAAAGAACCAAAAACTAAGATGAAACTAGAATAAGAATAATTAAAAAGATATACTGCCAAAGGCAGTATTCCGATCAGCATTGCAGATATCTTAATATGTACAGTACAAAATAAAAACTCACAGTACTATGGGGCTACACAAGAAGGCAGCCTGTGTGAGCCACACAATATATATATAGCAATAGCTATAAGTCAGCGACTCGACATTGCATTCTAAATGCAGCCAAATAAATGTGTTGGTTTGCAATTGACTGAGTGGAACTACACCGCATTGCAGTTTGAAATCCACACGACAAAGTGTTCACTTGAGCATTATTTTCATCCAGGGAGAAATCAGTTTAAATACTACGAGGCAAGCCTCATAAATCATTCAAATATGATTGTTAGCCTGTATTAGACTATTAAATTGAGGTTCTGGTTGCGACACCTCCTGTGAGCTGCATAGGGCTCCAGACGGTTCTCTCAACATTGTACTTAAACAGTAATTGAGTAAATGTGCTTGGTAACTTTCTACCAGTTGTTGTGGGTGATGTATTCTTTGACATTTATCCAGGTACGACCAAGCCATAGATCTGTTTACGAGGTCATGCGCAGGCTACTGTGTAGCCACCTTTATCTTGGGCATAGGAGACAGGCACAACAGCAACATCATGGTGAAAGATGACGGCCAGGTAATGTTTACATGATCCACAGTCTTTGTTTTGACATTTCACATTGTTGAGTAATGAGTATTAAGCCTGATTTATACTTGTTAGGCAAAGTTGCAGATAACACGCATTGATTAAAGTTCTCAGTCACCACAACTGATTTCAGTCTTTTGGATTCCATAGGAGCCAGCATGCTACACAAAGAAAATAGTCGCTCTACAAGTTCTCGTAGATAGGCCTTTACAGCATTTGACGTGGCCAAACTAGCCATATGTTTAGAAGCATTTTCCATAAAATCGTATTGATCTGGGATATTTCATAAAAGCAATGGTTAAAGCCTCAATCTGTGGTTTCTTCACCTGGTTGGCAGTATGTAAAACAGCAGGAACAACATTACTAAAACATCATAATGTTACATATTGTGTTAATTATATTTGTGTTCATTCACACCGTTTCAGAAATCGCATGATAGGATACAAATTGTTAAAGGTTGTGAGATTTTATTTAGCTTTAATCCATGTGTCACATGATTGCTGCCTAAGGGGCCGTGTCCACAGGAATCATTTCATGAGCGCTTTGGATGTCATGTCCATTGTATTATGATGACTGTGGTCACGATTCATTGTCGAGACGCAAATTAACAGGTTTTCAGACACAGCCGGGAGGATCAGCAAAAAGCCATATGACCATTGATCACGAAGAAGAGCCTTCCAAAACACTGGTTGAAGCGCTCTGGGTGCTCAGCCAAGAAAAAGCTGGACACCGAGAACGATGTAATGTCGTGATGCTTGGTAGGGCTGTCATAATCATGACGATTATCGTCTGAAAAGAGCCTGCTTCACTGAGAAACACAAACAGGAAGCGGATCAGCATGGGATTTTGTGATGGCGGCACGTTCCATATTCTGTAGGACTGTGACTTGTGTTTTACACAAGATGGTGCTGTATGCTGGTGCAGACATGTCAAATAACCTAAATATACTCCAAAATGACTGGCATATTAAAAACAAAAAGAATCATTAATAATGGAAATAGATGATCTATAAACTGAAGTTATGAGCTCGTAGATCGGCTATTTCCACTATATATATATATATATACCGGTGTGTATATATTTTTTTAATGGAAACTTTATGTAATACTTGTGAGGGCCAGCAGCGCTGGGAAGGGAAGTTTATCATAGAAATGCATGGCAGACAGCCGCTATCAGCTCAAAATACACTTTTCTTTGGGCCCCTTACAGAGGTGAAGGGAAAATTGCAAGCCTTAATGAAACAGGGCTGTTATAAAAGTGTGACATCTAGTGGATGAATGTTGTTCCTTTAAGCATCATTCTTTCTTCTCTTTTTTCCCACACATTTCACAGCTTTTTCACATAGACTTTGGCCATTTCCTCGATCATAAGAAGAAGAAGTTTGGGTACAAGAGGGAGCGCGTGCCCTTCGTGTTGACGCAGGACTTCCTGATTGTCATCAGCAAAGGAACACAGGAATGCACAAAAACAAGGGAGTTTGAGAGGTAATGTTGGCCGTGTGTTGTTTTGTTTTCTGTTGTGCTTTGAAATGTATCAAATTCACAACAAAAGGTCTTCTTTTTTATTCTCCTCACGTTAATGCAATGCTGGCTTTAAAACTAGGAAAAGACAACCCTTGTGCCATATCACATTATTTCGATCATATTACGATCGCATTATTATTATCCAATATGCTAGACAATATTTAGTCTAATATCACTATCTATAGAATATCAACATCGTCTCTTGTCGGGTGGGAACCTTGTATGTCCAAAACTGTTACTTTTCAGGATTCAAAATGTATCAGAAACCACAAAAAAACCCCACAAAGTTAAAACATGGGGATAAGGGGTCACTTCCCGACTGCAACGATATATCACACAGATCTACTTGTGGTGTATTGTTGGACCCCTTCTCTTCTTAAATCATCACCACTCCTCTCGCCCCCCCTCTGTCCTCATGGTCGTCCGTCCGTCTATCTGTCATCTCCACCTCCGTGACCACCAGGTTCCAGGAGATGTGCTACAAGGCGTACCTGGCCATCCGGCAGCACGCCAACCTGTTCATCAACCTGTTCTCCATGATGCTGGGCTCCGGCATGCCCGAGCTGCAGTCGTTCGACGACATCGCCTACATCCGCAAGACGCTGGCACTGGACAAGACGGAGCAGGAGGCCCTGGACTACTTCATGAAGCAGATGAACGACGCCCACCACGGCGGCTGGACCACCAAGATGGACTGGATCTTCCACACCATCCGCCAGCATGCCATGAACTGAGGTGGCAGCTCGCCTGGGAAACGAGGCTGACTTAACGGTGCTTTTTCGACTATGAGAACTAAGCATATCGTACCCTGCCGTGAAAAGGTATTTCGCAGGTTCTCGGATTTGTTTTCCTATATACGCTATGGCTCGGGTGAGGTTCTCGGAACCTGATTTGGGCCCTGCTGCTCAGGAGGTGGTTACAGCCATGAGTTCTTGTAACCCAGGGCTCAGAACTTTTCAAATGCGAAAATAGCTGTTATACAAGCTTTATACGATGAACTGTGAGCTTGTAGATCAGCTATTTTAGCTTTCTTTTTTTTTTTAGTATTTTTTTTATGAAGTACCTCCCTGACTCTGGAAACTTAAACAAAACAAAAAAAAACATTTCGGAACTTCTCGGTTCTGGAAAGTTACAGGTTATGTAAAAGGTTCTGGGTTACCGAAAAAGAACCTTAGAGGACTGCCGGGATGACAAACGGGGCTGTGTTGCGGTCTGATGTACCGGGCTGTGAGAGTGGAGAGGAAGAGGGCGCACGCAGCTATTGCCACACACAATAAAGATGTAGATCATGATTTCTCCACCTGGCGCGTGTGACTATGAGCGCTCAATTTTCCAGCACGCCGAGAAGCGAGGATGCTGGGGGGCGCCGACCAGGGTCAAAATAATCCTAAATGCTACAAGGATTTTTAAATATCATCTGCCGCCCGATCCATGGACCTGGGAGGGTTGAGATGGTGAACTGAATGAATGGTATTTCATGTAGGAACAAGAGGAGTCAGTCTGGTGCATTTTGAACATCGTTGGCCTTCTCGATATGTAGGCCATTCTTTTTTTTTCTCTTTTCTTCAAGTGCAACAACACTCAACACACTACACTCATTAAGCATTAAAGATGAGAACTTCGCCAGGGACCCGGTCCCCTATATAAACGCAGCCAGCTCTGGTCATAAACCACATTGTACCCACTACATTACAATACCATGTACAATACATGCTATGAACTGATAAAATGGCAGATCAATATCTCAGCCCGTGCCGGGCATTTTGTCAACTGAGCAGAAATCCTCTTTACAACCCTAAGAAACAATCACCAACCATCTTATAATCATGCCATTTGACCATGTGTGTCAATAGCACTACCAGAAGGTCTGTCGTTGTGTCAGTACTATACAGTACATGGTAAAATCCTCTCGGAGAGAGTATCGACAATAAAATATATAATGACCAACCTGCACCTGGTACAGGAGCAAAACGTAAGGTCGTCACCTCTTCACTGAGCAAAACGCTCCTGGCTGTACCAAGCAGGTGTGGCAGTGCGTGCGGGTATATCTTTCATTGTTGACGTTAACTGCATTTTGCCTACGCACCTGCTTCAAGCCTTTTTAATCTAGGTATGCGAACGTGACTTTTTTTAAAGAACTGAGAGAGTACGAATCTGGTTACATTAGCATTTTCTCAAGTCGAGTCAAAGTCGAGTCAAAGTCTAGCAAAGTTAAACGCTCATGAAAGTCTGCCAAGTTAAAGTTTTTCTGAACACGACATCGGAATACTTCTGGCTCCCCGTCTGTAGTAGCAGGGAGAACGAACCCTTCATCTGTGTCATAAAGGATGCCAAGAATTCTGTGCAGCGTGGGTCTGCTTCCTTCACAGATGATGAGCTCCATGCTCCTCAGCTTCACAAAGTAGAAGTCTCTTGTGTCGCACTAGGCGATATGACTCCATCGTCAATATCATTATTATTTTAAGCTTTTGCCTCGATTACGAGTAATGAACTTATTTTATTTATTGTGAAAATGTCCGATCCACAAGCTCGCAAAGTGTCGCGATGGTGACTCATGAACTTGTAGATTATAATACAGGTTTAGGTGGTTAATGAGACTAATCGATAGATTTGTTGATATCATGAATCATCGATCATTCGATTAATTTACATCAGAAAGATGAAGTTGGTTATTGGTTCCAAATATGGCTTTTGATTAGGGATGTCACGATTGCCGATTAATTGTCAAGCAGATAATTGCGATTAACAAATAGCACAGGACAGAAGAAAAAAAAGACTTAAATATTTACAGAAAAATTTACATTTAATATTTTAATTTTTATACTTGAAATGGCCACCTAGAAGCTCACAATGTGTTGTGAGCTTGAAGATATGCTATTTTGGAAACTATTTGAATGTGATTATGCAAATGTCAAACTGTTACTTTTCAGCATTCAAAAGTAGCCAAAGGTAGCAGATCTACAAGCTTGTGCATCTGCTACTGTTGATGCTTTTGTGTGAGGCTGTGCTATGATCAAGTAGGGCATTAGTTTACAAAAAACCACAAAGTTAAAATATAGAGATAAGAGGTTTCTGTCCGGCAGTTAATTGCCCAGCCCCGTGTTGTCATCTTTGCCCGCCGCTGCTCCAGGCTTCCATAAAAAGAGCTGACTGCGTTCTCTGACGAGGAAGACTTTATTTACGAAACGGTAGCAGCGATAATAAATGGTTGATAAATTAGCAGAGGATTTTACTGTGTACCAGCAAGTCTGCGGTTATGAACGCTAAAATAACATTTAACACTTTGAAAGCGTTTTTAATGCTCTCCCTTCCGGCTGAAAAACAATGAATTATTTCCATCTGGAAGTCGGGGGAAGACACGTCGGATTCTCTCTCAACCTCCTTTGAGATGTATTCATAGTCTCATTATGCGTAACTGTGCACATATTCCTTTTTTGTCCTTATTTTATACTGAGCCAAAGCACTAGATTATAGCTCCACTACGCAGCAGTCTTATTTAAAAAAAAGTAAAGTAGAAAAAGTCACGACTATTCCAAGTCCCGCGTGTCTTGTAGCACTGATTGCTCTTGCAGTATTTTATTTTTATTTTATTTTTTTGGGGGGGGGGGGGTGTTTGTGTTTTTTTTTGTGTATTTGTGTGTGTGTGCGCGCGCGTGCGTGTTTCCTTTGTCTCTGCATCAGTATTATTCTGTGTGTCGAATATTCGGGCACAACATGTCTGCCGTCCGTTCCAGCCCAACCCCCCCCCCAGTCGGATGCAAAACACAGACAGAAGGACTTGAGAAAAATCATTATTCTTCAGCCTACCAGGACGGCTCAGGTCAGGTTTTGAATTCACCCTCTTCTTGTGTTATTCAAGGCATATTTCTTTGTCTCTTTTTGCTTAGTTTATTTTTTGTTTGTCTGTCACTGGGAGGAAATGACGTGCAATGCTCTTATTCAGTGGTTCTCAAAGTGGGGTCCAGAGACCCTCAGGGTTCAGGAGAGGGTTCCACATGTATCCTTAACATGTCTGTAACTGAGTGTACAATTTGAACCAAATGGACCTTTACAGGTCCATTTGGTTCCAATTGTACAGTCAGAGTTGTGGGGCGATCGTTGAAATAAAAACAAAGTTTGAGAACCACTGCTGTTATTCTACGCTGTGCAGTTAATACTATGCAAAAAGTGTGGACTCTTAACATGTACTGTACGTAGCTCGAAAAAACGAAACACGTTGAAGCTGACACCGGAAAGACAAAAGGACATGCGTACGCAACACAGCCATTAAAGGTGTCTAAGAAGTTGTACAGGCTACAGTACAAACAGACATGCACAGTCATGCACTGCAACGGTATCTGCCATTTCTTCCCGAACAGGCTATATAACTCTGAAAAGAACTGTGAAGAGAGCCCCCCCCCCCCACCCTCAGAGCGTTACTCGGTGCACGAAATCGATTTATGGGACATGCAGGAAGAATCAGCAGAAGAGAATGTTTTGTTGTAGATTTTGCGTTTTTGGCCCTCCTAAGTCTTTCCTAGTCCAGGCTGGGCTGAGCCTGACATAGGACTGGTAACACACTACTTTTACTTTCTTTTTTTCGTCATCACTACGTTTGATATACAATCCTACGTTGGGGACAAGTTGATCCAAGACAAAAAAGAAACAAAACAAAAAAAGTTACCGAAGTGGATTTGTGGTTTTAATCCTGAAGTGTCTTTATTCCCACCTTCTATCCTATGATTGTTGTCCTTATTATGTACTGGAAAGTGATTTGTGATGTTGGCTCGCTGCATAGACACAGAAGCGGTCAACAGACGCCACCCCCACCCAACCCAAGCTTAACCAAATGACACAAGAACAACGTGGTTACGCTTTTCCTGGACACTTGAGTATGTCCGAGGAAAGTTCAAACTTAACCTTGAATGGATGCTACCTTTGTTTTTTAGTTACGGACAACTGCCCAGGAAAGTGGTCCTTACAGTTTCTGTACGGGATACAGACAGACGAGTGGGCGGGACCCATTTGAAATGAGAGCACTAATAGACCCCATTGACGTACAAGTATAATGCCACAGTATGTGGAAGAGCTACCTTCGCCACCTTTAACTTTTTGTTTTGTTTTGTTTCTTTGTTAACTGTCTTTCCATTACTCTCAAGTCTGGTTTCTGCGTGGTTGTGTGCCGGTGTCACAACACCGGCAGCAGTGGTCGACAGAAAGTACTCGCAGCCAGTACTTGAGTCAAAGTAAAGATACTCATGGTCAAATATTACTTGAGTTAAAGTGCCGGATTACTTGCTTTAAAAAATGCTTAAGTATTCAACAGGACATGCTGAAGTATTCAAAAGTCAGAATTACAAAGTGCATTTTCTTTTTATATATATTGAACTTTTGACATTTTCCATAAAAGCATTCAAAGGTTTTCCAGAAATCTTTGTGAGGCTTTATGAGCTTGTAGGTCTGCTATTTTCACTATTTGAAATGGGGCTTAAGTTATTAATTCATAATATTTCCCCCTTCCTAGAAAGTCAAAAGTACAATATTTGTCTTGGTATCATTCATAAGTATCCAAATAATACAAATACTCCAGTGAAGAGACACACAGATTTTCATCTGTCGGGTGGTCACCTGATTTGACCAAAACTGTTCCTTTTCAGGATTCAAATTCAGAAATGCCTAAAGCAGCAGATCTACAAGCTCAAAGCGCGTCGCTTCACGCTGCATTTCGAACTTGTGGATCTATCTACTTTTCATGCTTTTTGTGCGTTGGTTTACGAAAAGACACAAAGTTAAAATATGGAGGTTTATGCCCCGTCGCCAGCGATATACTTAACATAATACAGTTCTTAATTAAATGCAATTGGTGTGGTTACTGTGCACCACTGGCCGTCGTGCAACCAGACATGAATCAGTCCTCACATTGTACGAGGTCCTCAACGTGCTCCTTTGTTTTCGTTTGACCCGGTGTTGTTTGTTTACTTGAAACTCGTGTATGAAAAACCTTTTTACGTTGTCTGAGGTACAACACATGTCACAATGAAGGTAACAGATTTACTGCTACTGCAAAAAAAAAAAAAAAAAGTGAAAAAAAGTGTGCAAATGCTTTCCTTGAATAACTCTACAGAGGTAATATATTTTTGTATTCTAAAAAATGTAGGCAAACCCATTATATAACTATGAAAATGCTAACCAAAAAAAAGAAAAGAGTGCGAGAGAAACAGTCGAAATTATGCATTTTGTACAACATCCTCTTATGTTCGGTGGTTCTCAAAGTCCTAGTACCTCCACATGTACCCTTACAGATCTGTAACCCTGAGAGCGTACAAATGGAACCAAATGGACCCGTCACACAGTCTGAGTCATGGAGGTCCTTGAAATAAAATACAAGTTTGAGAACCACTGTTCTTATGAATCCCAGTAGACGGCTTCTTGCTGAATTAGTCGCTGTCAGATCTGCACCTAAGTTGCCCCAAGCTCGATTTAGACCATTCATGCATGAAATAGAAAAGTCCTATTTGATTGTACAACGATATACCTGTACATCCTGTTTTTCATATATGCAGGATGTGAAGTGATTTAAAATGAGCATGTCCAGACTCGGAACACGTAGAAAAAAATGTGGCTGTACGGACAGGTCGGACAGAGAAAAATGATCACCCAAGCTGTACGTACAGGTGCAATATTAGTGAGTTTATCATCATTTAATACAATAGGATCAGCACTTTTCTGTTTCATGAATTGGAGCTTGTTGCAGCTTATAGTAGATGCAGATGGGGCATCTAAGCTGTTTGTGGCTTGATATGAATGATAAACAGGAGGTGATGAGGAATGAAGGACAGGAAAGTGTAGTGGCGTTATTGCAGATTGGAAGGAAGCCACATTTATACTTCATGCGGCCGCGTTGCTCCTGATTTTATTTTTATTTTTTTAATTAGGGGTGCATAAAGCCTAGGGTTGCATCTATTGATTATTTTCTATCCATTACTTGAACGAATAATCGCTTAAGTCCTATTTAATGTTTCAACATACAACAGTAACGCACAAAAATAGAAGATTTACAACCTTACTGTGATCTTGAAGATCTGCTATTTTTGCTAAATCAAAAGTGTTAATAAATAAATGTTGTTTAAATACATTTCATGCAGTTAATCAGTCGAATCAATTTAGTCAATAAAATGTATCGACTATAATTGTGTAGTGTTCATTAGTTGATATAAGAATTAAAACACTAATAATTGACGTTTGCACCCCTGAAATCAGTTATATTTGGGGAGTGGCGCAGTCGCATGATAAAATATAAATTAAGCCTGATTTATATTTCATTGCTCGGAAGGTGTGATGCCGAAAATATTCCGACCTACAAGCTCGCCACGCGCCGTGTCCGTCGCTTGTAGATGGGCTATTTCAGGCAGGCAACACAAACACACGTACGTCAGGGCCGGTCAGGGCACACATTGGGCTTTAGGATCTCAACACGGATAATGTCTGTAAGCACAATAAGGATGGAGGGAGAAGCAAAACTCTGCATGTTAAGGAACCTGTCGCATTATGTGTATCTTACTCATCTGTAAATATTCATCTGAAATCTCTAAAAAACAAATACTCTTTTACTCATACCAATATGACCACAGTGTCTGATGAGAACATGTATTCATTCATCCATTCATTCATCCATTCATTGTACTGCTAAATAAAACATGTCTGTATATGAACTCTGAATATACCTGAAAAAGCTTTTATTTTGCTTTGTACATTTTCCTAATGTGCTTTACGTTGTATTAAAGGGTGTGAATTACAAACAAAAACAAAGGTTTCCTGTGAAAAAAGGCTAACAGTGGTAATCTCTTGATGCCTAGGTGCTTGAATTAGAGGTTCCATTCGCTAGACTTTTCACCAGAGAATTTGACTTGAAACTATTTGCAGTGGAGAAACCTAAGTACACTGTATATTTTACTATACTTGGAAGTAGAATTATAGTTAACATAACACTATAGAAATTCTCGGTTACAAGTAAAAAGCCTGTATTGCCTGTATTGGCATCAAAATATAATAATTAACATTCCAATTTTGGAGCTCTGGCTCATGGACTAAGAAGTAAAAACCAAACGGAACTGAACCTGTTCAATCCCGGTGGAAAAGGGGCCTCTGTGTCTCATTGGTGGGCTGTGGACAGTTCAGACACCAAGGACTTTGATGGGGATTCCAAGCTACAGACTTTGTCTTTCTGAAAAGTTATAGAATGCTGAAATAGAAGCCGTTGTTATTGCCTTCATTGAAAACCTACCTACCGCTGATGTCACTGGTAGTCATGTTTCTGAACTGTCCACACAGTCCTCCCCTGAAACACAGAGCCAATAGTAGACAGAAATGGTGCCATCTTTTCGTGAGCATGAGGACCAATTATACGAAGATACGGTTGAAAATGAGTGGTCTGTCTCCCATTAAAATGTTCAATCAATTCCACAGAGGATTGTCACAACTTGCGCTTAATTGTGGGCTCGCTACAGCGAGCACACACTAGTTATTGCCAGCCTATGTTTATTTATTTATTCTTTATTCCGCCGTTTTTTTGACACCCTACTACTTCCACATACTTTATGCTAGAAATTTAGTTCAAACTTCAAACTGTTCAGCTCTTTGAAGTGATTGTGGCTTGTATTTTTATTTTTACAAAGTTTTATACTTTTTATACTTTTTAACTTTTTAACTTTTTTTTTACATCCTTTATAATGAGAGTCGATGGAAGAAAGGTCCCATTTTTCACAGTTAACTTTTTTGAGCTCTTATTACTCCGTCATACTTTCACTTTGAAACTTCATTCAAACTTTATAATGTACATCTATCTTTGAACTTTCATTGGTGAAAAAGTTGTTTTGAAAAAGTTTATACTTTTTAAAATATTTAACTTTATTTATAGTTTTTGCCTCCCATAGACAATGGATGGGATTTATCTCTAAATCAACCTCACTTTTGCAGCCTCATTACTCTGGCATACTTTGTCGTAGAAACGTGATTTAAACTTTAGAACGCTCACACGACTCTGGACTTTTTCGTGGTTCAAACCGTATTCGAATACGTTTAACGGTTTTTCCAAAATCGCAGTTCAATCGCAGGCCGTTTCGCGTAATTAGTGCCATTTTAGAGTGCGGGCCTTCTTTGACTAGAGTGTGGAGACTGAAATTCTTTCCTTGAAAATTTACCAAACAAATTGTCGTCCCGGCCAAAGTATTCATTTTACACGCATGTTCTTTTGTCATTTTGTAGCCACACATGTCCTCTTTCACACAATGTGACCACCAAAGCACAGAGACATACAGAATGTGAACTACGGCCTTTTAAGTGACACAAAAACAGTCAATCTGCTCATTGACCTCCATTGTATAATTCTTACAAGGAAATTATCGCGCTGACAATTCTTAACTCGCTCTTATAACCACATTTTCAATCGTACCAACACCACAATCGCACATGGTGTACCTCAATATCTCAGGCCACTCACAGCGAAAAAAATATTTGCATTCGACTTTTACTTTTTGCGATAGAGCAATTTGTTCGGGGCATAGTTTCCCCCCATTCACGGCCATTATAATCTCCCAGTCATAGTACTGGCATAGAACTTGGAAGTCTTTTACGTCCACAGCTGAGACATATAAGGGCTTAATTACAGGGCTGACATTAAAGTTACAAGATCTCAATGAGTTGCTCTGCGATACCTTGTGAGCTTGTAGGTCTGCTATTTGTGCAATTGGCTGGCCTTTACACAGCTCTCGCAAGAGCACGCACACGCGCACACACACACCCTGTCTTCCTATTGGCTGGCCTTTACACAGCTCTCGCAAGCGCACGCACGCACGCACGCACGCACGCACGCACGCACGCACGCAAAAAAAAAAAAGTAATTTTTTGAAAAAAAGTATTTTTTTGAAAAGAAAGTATTTTTTTGAAAAGAAAGTATTTTTTGGAAAAAGAAGTATTTTTTTGAAAAAGAAGTATTTTTTTGAAAAAAAAGTATTTTTTTGAAAAAAAATGAAATTTTTTGAAAAAAATGAAATTTTTTGAAAAAAATGAAATTTTTTGAAAAAAATGAAATTTTTTGAAAAAAATGCAAACTTAAAAAAAAAAAACTTTAACCTTTTTTTTTTTTACTTATGAAAAAAAAATATATATATTTTTTTTACTTATTAAGAAAAAACTTGAATTTTTTTTTTTTACTTAAGAAAAAACTTTAACTTTTTTTTTTTTACTTATTAAGAAAAAACTTTAACTTTTTTTTTTTTACTTATTAAAACAAAACTTTAACTTCTTTTTTTTTTACTTATTAAGAAAAAACTTTAAAAAACACTTCTACAACTTCCACATACTTTATTCCGCTTTATGCAGTTATTTATGCTTATTCTTTTTACACATTTTATACATTCTTTTTTTTAACTTTTCCTTCAGCTTTAATACATTTTCTACTGTACATTATATACATTGCGTCTTTTGGCGAGCCCACGCAGTTTCTGTAGGGAACTGCTTTCTAGTTTATATTCTGATGGTGTCCCATGCTGGAAATAGCATATTGGCTATGTGTTGGCATGGGACAGCATGAATTAGGCATCATCGTGTGTATTGTCTTTCCCACTGTATCGTGGCCCCGGGGAAATCTTTCGCAGTAAATGGCATATTGATAAGCTCACAAGGCTTGCTATTTTCTGCAAAAGCTTTCCCCAACAATATTTTTGATTGATTTTTGATTGATTCTTTATTTTACAATAATAGAAAACGGAGACCTCAGCAGTATAGAGCCCTGAAGGACTCCGGTCAACCATATTATGGGGGTCTAAATGGCTAATTAGACACATTCCTGTGGGAGGAGGCGTTCCCGCCGGCCCTCCTGAGCAGCCTGTAGAGTTTACCCCGGTTGTTCCTGGAGGCCTCGCCCCTGCCCTCCGTGCCACTGTCGCCGCCCAGCTCGGAGCACAGCTGTGCCAGACACTGCGTCAGCTTGACCAGGGCCACCAGCAGAACGCCACCGCCCAGCATCAGCCCCGGCCACAGCAGCGCCCACAGAGCCCTCCGCAGCGTGTACTTCCTGTTCAAGATGGCGTCGGTCGGGCGCTTGGCGGGGTCCGTCAGACACGGCAGGGAGCCCGCCCCACCGCCACCACCACCACCCGGCTGTTTGTCCAAGCTGCTCTTCACTTGGAGCACCTCTTGCTGGAGCGCCGCCACGTCCATCTGACACTTGGGTATGTAGAAACACTGGAAGGAAGCCATCGTTTTACATTTAGAGTTGGGTTTAAATAATAGAGGGAGTGTTCACGTTCAGTATTCCTGGTAATTTAATAGTGAGATGACGATCCTGACATTTTCAAGTAGTAATAGTATAGTCCCGAAATCAGAATCCTGTCCTGTTTGTTTTTTTTTTTCTTTTTCTCTCACATTTCCATTAATATCTGACGGGCAGCAACCTCCTATTTCCATATTTTAACTTTTGTGTTTTTTTCGTAAATGTATGCCTTACTTGATCATACTACAGCGTCACACTGTTGCGTTTCAAGCTTGTAGATCTGCTACTTTTGAATTTGAATCCTGAAAAGTAACATTTTTGGACATACTGTACTATATGAGGTTTCCACCCGACAGAAAATATGCAAATATCATTCAGCATCATGCTTCTGACTTCTGACGGGTTCATATATTTAAACTACATATGTAAACTTCCTTGAATAAGCGCTTATGTGCTCATTTAAGGAAGTTTACACCACGTGTTGAATATCATGGAAAAGTGGTGACATTTTTGTACTACTAAAGTTCCGTGCCTAAACTGTAAATGGGATTTATAGGCTATATGACAAGAGCTGACCTCGAGTCACAGAAATTAATGATTGGGTGAGCAGGCTTAAACGGAAATTGTCGAGAAATTGGTATGCAGCAGAGTTCCTCCCTAACTTACTGTGATGTCATAGTGATATACACTGTGATGACCTTCACACAAGACAACATGATCAAACTGCCCTGAGATAAAAGGTATTTTCAGGGGCAAAACATGAAGTATAGTAGCATTATAAAATACAGCATAATATACTGTATATTAGTGGGATAGTATAAAGCAGTGGTTCGCTTTTCATGTCAAGGATCCCCAAATGAATCTGAATTTGGCTGCGTGCCCAGTGCCCACATCTGAAAATATGTTGTGCCATGGACCCCATACAAGATTTTTGGAGAAAAAAAGGTGAAATTAATTTTACCACAATTCTTTCTCTTAAACCTCCCTGAAAGTATTTTGGGGGTCCTTGGCATGTAAATGTGGGCTAGTGCATTGGTTCTCAAAGTGGGGTCCGGGGAAACCATGGGGTCCCTGGTGGGGAGGGTACCAGGGGCAGGGGTCCCCAGCAAAGTTAGTTAATATAGCATCACAATCATTTTAACCAATGTAATCATATTTTACACATGTGTCACTTTGTTCCATGCTATCAGCTTTTAGATCTGTTATTTTTTTTAAATCATGGACATGTGTGCAAATCTCATATGCGCACGCACACGCCCAACACGCAGTTTGCGCACACACAGCTTGTGCACACAGTTTGTTTTAAAGAACATTTTTTGCCCAAATCTTTGCTTCTTAAGGCCTGGATTCGAGCCTGAATCGCTGCGTTCCGTGAATCTGTTTTGTCACTATTGACAAATCAGATTCTCGGAACGCAGCGATTGACAAAACAGATTCACAGAACGCAGCGATTCAGGCTGGAACCCAGGCTAAAGGTCCCTGGCCCAAAAGGTCCCGCAGCCAAATGCATATCATTTTGGGGGTCCTTGGCATGAAAGCCTCTGGTTTTAGAACCTCTAGTGTTGTGAATACAGGCCAGATCCAGGCCTTCGTACCTCCAGGCCGAGGTGGACGGGCTCCTCGTCGTAGTGGAGCAGAAGGTTGCGTTCAGAGCCGCTGGCGTTCACCAGCACCCTGAGACACGGCACACTGCTCACCCCCCTGCACCCCACCCAGTCCACCAGGAGCTCTGTGTGGGACACCACGCAGCGGGACTCCACCTCCCACTGACTGCACACAACACACACACACAAGCAGATTAGCATAGATTCGCTTCTCTATTAATTCATGTAATGTGTAGTTTCAGACATTTAACCACTTGAAGCCTGAATGCTAAACTTGACAATTGGCTCTGTACTTGGTTTTCTCTTTTTTAAGTGGTGCAACCACTTTGTGTGTGGGTGGGTGGCTGGGTGGGTGCGTCTTAGCACGAAAACAGTATGTTGTTTTTCAACAAGGAACCAAACACACACGCACATATTAACTGTATATATGGTGATTTCGGGTGTGCCAGTACAGTACAGTGCAGGGTACAGTAGAGGGACCCCCACATGGTAACTCTGTAATTTCTCAACCGTTTCGGACGTGGGGCGGCTCGCCGGAACTCCCCCGCTTTCCCCAACCCCCGGGGACCCCACACGGATTTGCATCACTTACTTCACACGGGTGTGATTCTTTTCCCTCTACACAGCAAACCTTTGCCAAAAATACGTCTCACTCACAAAAAGCACACAATGCCTCACGCTAATATTCCCCTCAGAATCCGATCACACAAAGATTTGGAGGACCCCCTGTAGTAACTCTGAGGACCCCCTATTGAAGTCCCCTACTGTGGAGGAATGTCTCACAGGGTTCCCACGGTCTTGACATTCCTGGAAATATGTGCATATGAGGGATAAAACGGTTTTCCAGGACTGGAAAAGGTTTGGAATGAATCAAATGTTTTGGAAAATGTTTGGATACATATCTGCGGTCAGGCAGAAACAAGCTGTTGTCGGGCAGAAACAAGCTATGTCCAACATATTAACTTTTCAGGAAACGAAAAAAAACCCAAAAAAAACACAAAACTTGTGGTGGTCGTGAATTAATTTAGTCAGGCGATATTAATAAAATCTGGGAATACATTTCTTACCAAGAATTTTCTTCACCAATGTGTAAGGGTGTCTACTAACATATCCCACATTGGTTTATATTCAAACACCCTAGCCTAGGGGAATTTTTGACAGCTGCTGAAAGTTGGGGTACCATCTTGTTTTGTTTTTTGTTCAGCTAAATTGTAATGGTGTCCTCCTGACCTGTGCATGTAGGGTTTGACGGTAGTGAGCACCACCACGAAGAACATGAGCACGGAGAAGGCCATCATGGCGAAGGCCAGCAGGATGGCCCTGTCCTCCCCCACGCTGGGCAGGGACTTAGCCCGCTCTTGTGCCGTTCCTCCACGAGCGTCCATGCCTCTCCGCCACGCCTGCTCCTGATGCGTCACCGGCTGGTATAGCTCTCTACATGACACACACACACAGTCACACATGCACACACACACACACACACACACACACACACACAGTCACACATGCACACACGCACACACACACACACACACACACACACACACACACGATTGCCAATGTGGACTGACACACTTATACTATACCTCAGGTTTTATGCAGTATTCATTCATGGCAAAATACAGAAATATTTGTCAGAGGACGCAGCAGGTTGGCGATCACCATTTGAAGTATATAATGTGCCCCCAGAAAGCATTCTTAAAAAGACTACTTCAACCACCCATTTTCAACCATATCTTCTTATAATTGTTGGTCCTCACTAATGCTCATTCAGTCTCTGTCTCAGAGGAGGGCTGTAGACGGTAAACGGTTTGGTAACTTATATTTAACATATATTTAACATATACTTTTTAAGATCAATGGCTTCTATTTGAGCATACACATTTTCCAGTAAGAGAAATGCTGTAGCTTCCAATAACTTGGAATCCGCATAGACGATATCATTGGTAGGCAGGTTTCTGAACCTGCCTATTCTACCAATTTGACACAGAGAAAGTAGACCGAAATGGTGCCATGTTTCAATAAGCATTAGTGAGGTGGCCCAATTATATGAAGATAATGTAAAAAATTGCTGAAATGCTCCTTTAAGCAGGTTTCCCCTCTACGTCTTACCGCGTGTTTCGCCTGCGAGCCTGCAGGTTGATGTTGACGGGGACACTGAAGGACCTCTGAGGGGATGCCGGTTTCAGGAACATCCCCACTTCCTCTGACTCATCCGCACGCACACACACACACACACACACCTCTCGACTTGGACGTATCACAGTCTCCTCAACAACTGTTCTCTGTGTGTAAAGTCAGTCAAACATCCCTGGCCTCTTCCAGTAACATAAGTCTTATCAGCAGAACACTCCAGCGTAGCATGGCGACCGATGCAGAGTGGAGAGCAGGGAATTACCTTGCTGTTTACCTAGGCTCAAAGGTGAGCACCACACACCTCACGCCCTCGTCTCTTGGGTTTCTGTGGCGGTGGGGGAAATTAACCAAGCTTACATTCACTCAGGTACTGTACGATTGAGGTATGAGTCCATTTGTCAATAGTAAATACTTCTATTCCACTACAGTCCAGAGGAAAATGCTGTATTTTTACTACAATTATTTGTAGATTTTGATTATTATTACAAAACATAGATTAGCTACTTAAGCCCTATTTTATAGTTTGGCTATTAGAAAATAACCAATGTACAATGTAGCTTGTAACAATGCATAAATCAGCGATGTTCAAAAGATTTAACAAATGAGAACGTGTGAAATCACCTTGAAAATATATTGTACTATTGAACTAAAATATGGGTACTTTTAGTTAGCTACGTAGCCTACTTTATATTTTGATGCCAATACTTTAGCCCTGACCCCGAATAGTCGACTAATGGATACAAAAAATTGGCCAATCAGGAAGTTATGCAGTTATGACAGCCCATACATACATACACACTTTGCCACTCGATTTGCCACTCGATTTTCCATTCACTTCATGCATGCGCATACCCTCTATACATTTATACTTTATATCAAATAACACTTTGAATAGATGCCTAATTACAACAGTATTGCTACATTGTGGCATTTTTTAAGTAAAAAAAATAATCTTCCAGTGTATTTAGCTAGGCTCAAAGGTGAGCACCACACATCTGCCACTCTCATCTCTCTGGGGTTTCTATAGAAACTGACCCAGGAACACCAGGTAGGAGGACACTAATGGTCTCCCATGGTGCACCTCATCGGAAAGCTCCCCACGCACGCACGCACGCACACACACGCACGCACAAATAGGGAATTTGTACATACTCAGATGAGTTGTATAAGTAGTAAGTAAGTAGTCCATCATACTGTTTGCCAGTTCCTCTCCAAAAAGCAACTGTACTGTCCCACCACTTATCACATTGTCCTGGTGAAAAACGTTGGTACTACCACGGTCTACTACTGTATAGACGTTTATGAACGAATCCATTATTCACGACATTTCTATATCAAAACAACTTATATTATTCATTGCGTGTTGATTATGGGTGTTTCAATAACATGGAGGAATAGGGAAGGAATTATGTTAATACAACAAGCCTAAGGCTCTAGGGGTAGCACAGCAGCTTGTAAATGGAACTGTCCTGTCAATAAAACAGAGTGCATTATCTCGCATAATGCACTCTGTACTGAATGTGAATATGAATAATATTATGTGAATATTGTTTCAATAGGTCTTCTTAGCACACACATGAACCCTAGGGTCCGTGTGTGTGTGTGTGTGTGTGTGTGAGAGACAATCATTGCTGTCGGGCAGAAACCATATTCTAATGTGTATTTTGGTAAATGTATGCCCTACTGATCATACTACAGCGTCACACAAAAGTAGCAGAACCACAATTCTGTGACGCTTTTGGAGCTTGTAGATCTGCTATGTTTGAAGTTGAATCCTGAAAACTAAGTAACAGTTTTGGACAAATGAAGTCTCCACCCGACAGAGACGATATGACAAACAATACTATAGTATGAACGCTGAGTTCTATTTCTGGCTCCTCAAACTAAGATTAACTGTGTAGCCTTATGTAAATCATAACCCAGCAAGACATAGGGGGAGTGGACGACGGGGCCTAACTCTAAAGCGAGTGTCTTGTGTGAACGAACATCGCTACCTTTGTGTTGTGGTGAGGGAAGCAGCTGTCACTTGATGGCCCTGGAGAAAATCACATTAAAAATGCATCATTCGCCCTGGTGTGCGTCTAGTTTGCCTCACACTGTAACCCAAGACACGGCCTTGGCAGTAAGGCCTGCAAAGAGGTACTGCGGTGTTGTCGACTAGACCTGGGACAAGGTTTGTGCACTTACTATTATAAAGAAATATTACCGGTACATGGAAATGCACTGTGTTGTTTGGGAATTGATGAGATGGTGTATAAATAACGGTTATTTTCCCAGAGATTGTTCTGTTCGATTACTTTTTTGATTGATTGAATGATTGAGTATGAATGCTGTCGAGCAGAAACCTTTTTTTTTTCATGAACAAAAGTATCAAAAGTAGCTCGAACGCGGCACGAAGCAACGCATTTTGAGCTTGTAGATCTGCAACTTTTGATGTTTTGGTTTTAATTCTACTACATTTTCCAATGGTGTCGTGAATATAATATTCACGACATAGTCGTAGTATACTAGTAGGGTATAATAGTGAAAACATCAGCTCTAGAGTCTAGTTGTGAGATTCACTGGCCCACAAGCTTGCATATCTACTATTTTCACAATTGTTTTTAAGTTTGGGGGAGCCTATAATGACATGCCCATGAATTGATTATTTTATTAAATTATCTATTGATTCTTGATTTTAATAATCGATTCAATGATGTCTTCTTTTGTACAGGTAGAAGAAACTCTACTTCTCTGGAGAACAACTGTACTTTATCTTTCACCATAACAGAAGACTGCTCAAGTCTCCATCTTTCCTCCCCCATAAAAATACTGTAGCAACAAATTCCTGTGATTATCCGGAACAGCACTTCTCTATAATTGGATGCACAGTGTTCTCTATTTTCTTGAGTTTCCTCCTCTGAACGAGGTCGTCTTGGAAGTGACTTGGAACATGTGGAGGCAGACGTTGATGCCTAATAGCCGGGAAGTCTTTGAACGTATTAATGGATAACCACAAAAAACGGACGTTCACCTTCCTCACCATTGGATTTATATTCCTGTTGAGTGGCATCGAGTACGGTACGTTCATTTTGATCTGCTTTTACGTAGTATTGTTATAGATGTGATGCTGGCGATGTGTGGAGTTTTAATCTGACATCGTGACTCGTTGACTCATTGCAGAGAACATGGGTTTTTTGTTGATCACATACACATTGTTGTGCATGCGCGTGTGCACTGTGCACACACACACACACACACACGTCACACATCAGTGGTGGCAAGTAATGAAGTACATTAGTACATTGAGTATTCTACTGTGCTTAAGTACAATTTGAGGTTGTATACAATTTGAGGTATGTTTTCTTTTTTTACCTGAGTCTTTCCAATTTTCTATACTTTGGTACTCAAATATTATACTTATTACGCCACTACAATTTTTTGAACACTTGCATGTGTAACTAGTAATTGAGTTACTTTGAAGATCTTTTTAAAGGATTGTGAAAAGTCATTATATATTGTGAAGTCTGTAGAATTGTAATTACTTACTGTAAATGCAAACGTACTGCTTGATGACATGGATAGACAGACCCTTATGAATATAAATAACTTAATGTCATTCACCTTTTTAATTCCCACAGCTCACGTTCCTCCACTTGCACCTGATTTTAATTAGGGAGACATTCTTGGGCTGCTACGTTTTTTTTAAAATCTAACTCAAGAGGATGGCCAGACGGTGCATTAGTAATACTTTCTTTCCCCCTCTGTCTGTCTGTTCTCAGCCGTCATTCTGCCTACAATATGGCGGTACCTCCAGATCTTGGAAGCCCCTCCCTACTTTCTGGGCCTGGGTCTGTCGGCCTTCAGTCTAAGTGGTCTGCTGATCGGCCCGCTGTTTGGCTTCTGGTCAGACCGCACCAGAAAAACAAAGACCATCATCCTTTTGTCCAACCTCTTTGAAATTGCCGGTGAGCACGCTGCTGATTTGAGTAAAAATGTATTCCAAAATGTTCACATTTCTTGGTCATGTCTCACATATACTGTAGACACAGGATCTGACACGAATTTTTACCTGTTGGTCCTGATGGTCAAGACTGACCTGTTGGTCAAGACTCTACCGGGGTAGAGTGGCAGGTAGAGAGGCCGGTTCCCAGTTTGATCCCGTGCTCCCCCAGAGTTTATAGTGTTAAAGTGTCTTTGAGCAATATATGAAGTCTGAACCCCTAATTGCTCCCGATGTGCAGGTTGGTGCCTTACATGGTTTCCTCCGCCACCGGTGTATGAGTTGTGTGAATGTAATGCAAAATCTATGTAAAGTCAAGTGCTTTGGATGAAAGTGCTATATAAATGCACCATTTACCAATTTATCCCCTGACCAAGCAGGCAGGCTCTTTTTGCTCAATGATAAAAGTTTTACACTTAAGCAGGAAACCAGTTTCAAATCCAGGGTAGAAGAGAAAAGTTATGCTGATTTAAAGTTAGGGTAAGTGATATTCTTTGGTTAGACACAACATTTACATAAAATGTTAAAGCACTAGGAGTCTCTTAAATATAATCACTTCCAATTTACTTGTTTGTTCTGTATCCTGACTGAGTTCTCCATCCTGATTGGATACAATTGGTATGCCGACCTGAAAATGCATGTTCTGTTTAATTTTCTGTTATTGAACAAACACTCTTCTAAAACAATGAGTAATATCAGAATATAGAGCTTTAAATTACAGTACATTGAGAATGTTAATGCTAGGATTTAATTTAGCAATAAGGTTCATATGTCTGTCTATATAATGCACATGGAGTGCACTGCTTTGCTTTGACAATCAGGACACTCTTGTGGACTCAGAACAACGAGCACTTTAAGTGCCAAGCGTTCAAGTGTGGATAATGCGATGGGCCGAATAAGCCAAAGCATAGGGTGCTTGCTGTGCACTTTATCCACACTTAAGCTATATAGCTTAAGTGTGGATAAAATGCAGACTGCTGGGGAGCAGCATTTGGCTACTCTAAATGGTAAGTGGTGCATTTATAATATAGCGCCTTTATCCAAGGTGCTTTACATAGATTGTGCATTACATTCACCCATTCACACACACATTTATACACCGATGATGGCGGAAACCATGCAAGGCACCAACTAGCACATCAGGAGCAATTAGGGGTTCAGTGTCTTGCTCAAGGACACTTCAACACTAACTCTATGGGAGCCCGGGTTCGAACTGGCAACCTTGTGGTTTCCAGCCACTCTACCCCTGAGCCACCTCTTTTCCACTATGGAGGGTACCTGAAACCTTAGAGAACGTGATGTTCTCGGGATGGTATCCTGAAATCAGGATATGACCACTACCACTAGTACCAGATCAAATAGGATTGATTCATTGATTGACTACTTTATCAATGTGTTTGTTAACAGTACAGGAGTCAAAGGTTATGCCAAAAGGATAACGCGAAACACTTACCTGTATAGCGGGCTTGTTTCCATTGTGGTCTATTGTAATAAATGTATTGGTCATACATACATACTGTACAAGACAATATATATTTGTAAAAACCTCAGTAGCATCGAAAGGTATTCTATTTACAGAGAAAGGAGGGGGGGGGGGGGGCGGGGGGAAGAGGATGCTACTACCAAGGTTAAACTAAGAATTGTATTTTAAGGTCAGCCATTCTTTACAAAGATAACAGTATTTTGTTACACACTAGTGGACACTGAATATTCTTAAATGAAAACAGCATTAAGGCATAAAAGTTATAATTTACATTGATTTCACCCAGTGTCAATTATCTAATGTAATCCTGGGCGCTACACTTCCTCTGCCAACCTGGGGGGAAATGCCATCTGATGCCATCTGATATGTCTTTTCTTTAAATCCTCAGGTAACTTCATGTATTTCTTGGGATATTCAAAATGGCTGCTGTTGAGCAGTCGACTTGTAGCAGGTGACCACGAACGCACGCACACACGCACTACTATACATCAACATTTTAGGACAGTGATTTTATAAATTATTTTTTTAATTTTTCATGGCATTTTTAACCCTTAGGCCTAGACTAAAAGCCAGCAATATATAGCAGGCCTACAAGCTCGCAACAAACACAAACACACACGCACACACGCACATTCATACATTTTGTAAATAAATTCATAATCAATGAAGGTGATTTTCTGTGGTTTTGATGGTTGTTCTTGTGATGCATGTCAGGTATTGGTGCAGGAGCCGGCTCCTCCATCTTTGGTTTCCTGACGCGGTGCACGCGCTCAGAAGAGCGTGCCGGCGTCTTCGCTGCTATAATGGCCTGTCGTCAGGCCGGCCTTCTCATTGGTCAGTATACAGTATCTAAAATAGATTAATGTTGTTCAATCTGTCCATTTTATTGAAGTGGTTTGACATGGATTGAAGTTCTCAGTTGGCACGACTGATTTCAGTCATTTGGATTTCATAGAAGCCAGCATGTCATTCTGTGGAAGCGAAGACAGCTCTCTACAGCATCTACATCTCTCCATGCATCTGTGTCGCATTCACGCATTGAGAGCTGTTGATAGGCTGTTTTGTGTTACTTTTTAGAGCATTTGAAGTGCTCAAACTGGCATAAAATCCTAATGGTCTGGGATATTTCATAAAAGTGTAAGCCTTCACCTGGTTCGCAGTATGTAGAACATCAGGAGCAATATTATTAAAACATCATACTTTACATATTGCCTTAATTGTTTAGGAAACAGCGTGGGGGCTCCTTTCACAATGTTTCACAAATCACACACTCTAGGACACAAATGTTCACTCGTGAGATTTTATTTTGCTTTAATCCATTTATGAAACATTGTAACCTCTTTATACTTTAGAAGTGGTTCTCAAACATTTAGTACCCCCAGTTTGGCATGCATTGATTATTAGGGCATTGACCCCTATAACTCCAGAGTTAAATGAACGCCCTACTTGATCATACTAGTACTTATTAATACATTTTATTAAATGAACCTCATGTATTGAAAGAGATTGTGCAGTTTTAAGTAACTTCTGCTTAGGTGCATCCATCCTTATGGGTTTTCATTGAATCTCTCCTTTCCTCTGTTGTGTTTGCCAGGCCCAGCATTCAACCTGTTTCTGAGACTGTGTGATTTCAACCTGGGGCCATTCGTTGTGAACAAGTACACAGCTCCTGGGGTAAAAGATCATCCTTAAACCATTCTGACCTGAGATCAGATTCTAAAAATGTCTTCTACATCCTGACAGTTTTCCATTCTGACCTGAGATCAGATTCTAAAAATGTCTTCTACATCCTGACAGTTTTCCATTCTGACCTGAGATCAGATTCTAAAAATGTCTTCTATGTCAGTCGCTCTTTGATTTTTTAAAAATAGCAGACCTACAAGCTCGCTATGAGCTTGTAGATCTGCTATTTTTCAATAGCTAAAGCATAACATGATGCTAACACCAAAACGGGTTCCCGCCCAAAATGGGTTAAACCTGTGGTTTCTCGCACGTCAGGCCCGGTCGTATGCTTATTGAATATTGACCCAATCCACTGAAATATCTGACGTGCAGCTTTGTTTCTGCGCTTGGGGCCCTGTATCCATTCCAGACATATCCATTTCCATATCCATTTCCACATATCCATTTTCCATCCTCTCTCTCTTCATAGCCTGTGGTTTCTGATGAGACATATTTTATATTTTTCTAAAGCACTGTCAGATAAAAGATCAACCACCTAGGCCACATTATAGGGACTGATAATCCTGTGTCTTTTAAAGTTTGATCTTGTTGAAAGTTTATCTCCAAGTAAGGAACAATTGCTCAAATATGATGTGTTGTGGAACTTGTAGATCGTCTCTTTGCAATTTTTGCATTTACAACTTTTCATATTGAAGGAACCAGCAAATTATACATTTTTACATTCATGTCTACTTACATTGTGCGAATGTGCATTATAAACAAACCTAGACTTCATTATTATGCACAGTATTGCATACATACTTACGTACATATACACACAAGTATCATACATGTATACATACCAATATGTATTAATTTATTATTAATTTGTCCTGTAGGCTATTATAGACCTGAAGTGTCACCCGAGCGTTTTTGAAACTTTTTGAAGATATTCGCCTATAATGACATGACCAGAATATGGACACAAGCTAGACAGTGCATAACAAATCCTTTTCACAGTCTACACACGTACTTTAGTGTACATCACAGCTTTTCCAAATGTGTATGACCCATATCTCTGAGCTACAAGTTACATTTTCAGAACCCTCAACAATATGTCAATAACAAATGTACTGATGTATGATTCGGCTTCTGCGGATTGTGAGCTCAAGGAGATTTCAGTCCTCCATCGATGGAGTGGAATGGGGGTTATTCTTTGACCCGCAACTTTTTGACTGTATGGCATGACAACCCACAAAGTTATGATCGGATTTTTTCAACTTTGTGAACGGTTTGAGCATGGGACAGGAAAGAACTGATTAACCACCTTACGTACTTAAGGCCTATTCATAGTCTGGACTTTCGGTGGTGAGGTGACCACCTCTCTGGTGGTGAGCTGACCACCGGAGCTGAAATAACGTTGAGCGGTGGTGAGTAAAAACAGAGAGAATTTGGAGCGGTGGCGGCTCGTGACGTCATGTTGTAGTTTGGTGGTCACCTAACCACCGAAAATCCAGATAGCAAATAATTATAGTCTAACTCATGTTGATAATGGCATGTTTTGTATTGCGATTGTGTTCCCCAATGATGATGATAATAATAATAATGCTTTTGTGGTCTTTATGCCTATTGTGCTACTCATTTCCTACAGCTGTGCTGTCCTTTTTGGAGATAACATATACACTTGCAGTTAAACTCAGAGTTAAAGCTGCCAACTGGAACTTATTTCAATTAATAAAATGAAACAAAAATATATATTATGTTCCCACTCGCTTGAAATGCGTATAATGTACTGGTACTGCATGTTTACTTTTCACAATTTATGATACATATTTCGTACTGTCCGCTCAACCTACCCTGTCAGAATGCCTGCATTGTTATTCTGTCACTTGAGAGCAGGGACGGATTAGCCTCTCAAGGGCCCCTGGGCCGATCATTTTTGAGGGCCCCCCTGCGCAACATTTATCAGGTTTTTATTAGCAATTTGCACAGCGCACAGATGAGAACACAAAATACAGTGCGCGCCGGTGCGCGATAAGGCATGCAGCATAGCATTAGCATGATAGCACATTAGCACAGATTCAGAAGGAATTGCTTGCAAAGTTTGTTTGTAATGTTCAAAGTTTAAACGTATCTTACTTTTAACCAAACGCGGGTGAAACAGCGTGCAGCCGTGCACGCACGCGCGCGCACACACATGGAGTGGACGGATTGATGTTTATCAAAAACAACCCTTGTTTAGCGTTTGCTTACAAAAGCGTGTGCCCAGCGTAAATGATAATGCGAATGACCGAACTGGCTGGATTACCGTATTAATATCAGTCAGTCAGTCAAAGCCAAGGAGAATGTTACAATACTAATTCACCATCGAGCAGCCTCTGCACTGTCTGAATGTCACACTAACATGATAGCAGGATAAAAACGGATAGCCTGTCTATCCATCCATGAGCAACATATTATCTATCTAGCTCTGGTCCATAGCTCTAATGTGTTGCACGTATTAGAGGTATGGAATGGAACAGAGCTACTATCGATCTATCTACAAAGTATTAGCATAAAACAAATTGATTATATATATTATATGAAAACAAACATAACAATGATATGATGAATATCACTATTTTGTGATAATTGCTGAAAAGATAGTGATATAATATTTTGACATATTATTTCCACCCCTACCTCATATCACTTCATTAAAGAAAAATCACACCCATGTTAAGTGAGGGGCGCTCTTGTCATCATACATCAGATATCATCTCATACTGGCCAATCAGAATGCCTGTTGCCTGTGATTGATTAGCTGATTTGCTCGTTTACATATGACATACATTTTCCCTTCAATGTCAATGGCGTTTAATTTATGTCATATTTAGCAGAATTTTGACGAAATTTCTCTGTTGATAATTTTATTCATTTCACTAAGGTCCAAGGCCAATAAGGGTAACAAAATACAAATACAAAATATGTAATTTTCTCAACAATTATGACAACATTTATTTAAAGTAATAAGTGATGATAGCCTATAAAGTTTTTGGTGCTGCACAAAAAAAATCACAATATTTAATTATTCATAATATATTTGAGCATTTTGAGGCAACAACATATTAATATTTGCAAATCTGCCTGAAACAAGTAATCAACATAATAATCCATTATATTTCTAGTCTTTATAGCTTCAGGATATACCTATAACTCCTGGTGGTCAGGGACGGGGTGGGAGTGACTCCCATTAACTTACAGCCTTCAAGGCCCCCGGCGGCCTGTGGCCCCTCTTCAATGGGACCTCCAAAGTGGGCCCCACTTTGGACCACAGCTTCACAGTATGGTGGAGCAGTGGTCTGCAAAGGGCCCACTTTG
This sequence comes from Protomyctophum bolini, assembly GCF_963924005.1. NCBI lineage: Eukaryota > Metazoa > Chordata > Actinopteri > Myctophiformes > Myctophidae > Protomyctophum > Protomyctophum bolini. Next base: position 18,546,731 of record NC_137873.1, on the reverse strand, counting down.
ACGCCCAGCCTGTAGGGCCCCAGCCCCCAGGATCCTGCCGCAGGATCCTGGGGCCACAGGGGAGCCTGGGGAGCCACAGGGGAGCCTGAAACGCAGCGCAGGATTCCTGCGCTGCGTTTCAGGCTCCCCTGTGGCCCCTCCTCAATGGGACCTCTCAAAGTGGGCCCCTTGAGGACCACTGCTTCACAGTACGGTGGAGCAGTGGTCCTCAAAGGGCCCACTTTGACGCCCAGCCTGTAGGGCCCCAGGAGCCTGCGCTGCGTTTGAGGCTCAGACCGAGGGAGAATACAGAGCAGAGGAGGGGCCCACACACATTTGAAATTGGTCCTCAAAGGGCCCACTTTAAGGGGTCCCCAGTAGGGGACCTCCATTCTGGGGGGTGTTAGAGGCCGGGCTCCAGGGGCCCTTGTCAGTGCCTCAAACCCAGTACTGCGCGACGCGGTCCAGTTTCCCGCGAAGGGCCCCTGGGAGCCAAGGGCCCCTGGGCCGCGGCCCAACTGGCCCTATGGCTAATTTGTCCCTGCTTGAGAGTGACAGGTCTCATCAACAAAATGCTTAAAAAAACAATGTTGGTATTTGCTTTTCTGTCATTCCGGCCAATCACAATTGTCGTTCATTACTTCGCAACAGGATCTACACTGAACTAGGGAAATCTACTCGCTAATCTTGTTGTTTTTATTGATAATTGTTTTAATTAGGCTGTCTTGTTGTTTTGTTTTTTTAATTATTATAATTTTATTGTTTTCTATACTCCTTGTTCCTTGCTTGCTTTTCCGGTACCTGTTTTTATCCTGTTCTTATTTCAATATTATGATTCTATTGTGTTATGCTTCTTGTAATCGTCGGCATCATTGAAAATAAGGGTCCTGCCCTCTATACATTATACGTACAATACATGCAGTTAGTTCAGGCAGACAACTCAAATCATATTTGACACTTTACAGGGAATGAATGAAACGAGACAGAGCCTTGACGCTAAATACGCTTATAAATATTTATGCTCAATATGTTTATATTCATGCTCAATAAATAATTATATTTATTCAATCCACGACTTGTCTGACTGAAGTTCTGAACTACATATCTCTCTCCGCCCTTCCCTCATCCTCGTTGTAGATCTTCATGTGCCTAATGTGGACCCTGCTCCAGTTTGTCATCCTGGGTCTCTACTGGGACCTCCCCCCCATCGGCGCTGCGGAGGGCGGCGGCGGCGTCATGCTGACGCATCTGAAGGTGGAGGAGGAGGAGGTGCCGCTGGTGGGCTCTGACGAGGAGGCGGTGCACACCTACAGCGCCGTCAACTCGGACGACGTAGAGACCACGTCCACGTCGTCTGAAGCAGAGCCTCCGTCTGCCGCCAAGGTCTTCAAACACCTCGGCTCTAGTGGTGAGCAGAGAGACGGTCAGACACTCAGTCAGGTGGTACATCAGCTCTAGTGGTGAGCAGAGAGACGGTCAGACACTCAGTCAGGTGGTACATCAGCTCTAGTGGTGAGCAGAGAGACGGTCAGACACTCAGTCAGGTGGTACATCAGCTCTAGTGGTGAGCAGAGAGACGGTCAGACACTCACTCAGGTGGTACATCAGCTCTAGTGGTGAGCAGAGAGACGGTCAGACACTCAGTCAGGTGGTACATCAGCTCTAGTGGTGAGCAGAGAGACGGTCAGACACTCAGTCAGGTGGTACATCAGCTCTAGTGGTGAGCAGAGAGACGGTCAGACACTCAGTCAGGTGGTACATCAGCTCTAGTGGTGAGCAGAGAGACGGTCAGACACTGAGGTGGTTTAGAGTACCACATGGTTCCCAAACACTGGGTCGGGACCCAGTTGTGGGTCGCGGACAAATAGTTTTTGGTCCCTATACTTTTTTCTTTTAATAAGTAATTTCATGAAGAAATAAAATAAAAATAAATTCTATAAATTAGAAAACAAATGTTTAATAAGTAGTAAATAGTCGATCTACACGCTCACATCGCGACACGATGATGAAGCGACGCGTTGTGAGCTTGTAGATCTGCTATTTTCACTAATTTGGGTCCCCATGATTTAGACTAGAGCAGTGGTTCTCAAAGTGGGGTCCTTCAGGGTCTGTAACTCCGAGGCCCATTTTCCACCGAGGTCGAACCGGTTCAGTTATTTTTTCCTGCCTAATAATTGAACTAGTTCAGAGTGTTTCCACTGAAAATGAATTGGTTCAGAACCCTAAAAGTTGGTTCGGAACTGGAACCCAAAAAAATGGCCGCCAGTTCCGTGAAAGCACCAAGGTTCCAAGACTCTAGAACGGAACCTGTTCTGGAACCAAAGTTATTTTGGTGGAAAAGGGTCCTGAGAGTGGGCGTTGCATTGGGGTCACACAGATCGGAGTGATTAGCCTCATGCATATCAAACTGGGCGTCCTTGAAATTAAAAGGTTTGAGAACGCCTGGTACAGGAGTACAAGATGGAAGAGGTTTTACTAATGCTCATGAGCTGTGATGCACTGTAGTAGAATATTCACTGTTAGTCATTTAACCCACACACACATGCATACACGCACGCACACACAATCTCCAGCTTCGGCATGAATACAAAAATCTATGTAAATGTATTCTTAGGTAACTCCAGTGTTTGTTAGTGTGTGTCCGTTGTATGTCAGATGTGTGTTAGTGAGTGTCAGAGTGTGTCTGTTGTGTGTCAGGGTGTGTATACATATGTAGGCAAGCGTCCTATTGGATTAGTGTCGAGGGAAGTTTGTATCAGATACCAGTAGTGTGTGTGTTCCAATATTGATGAACAAGCACTGGATGGTGTGTGTGTGTGTGTGTGTGTGTGTGTGTGTGTGACTGTGCGTGCGTGCGTGTCAGACCTGTCCTATTGATTCCCACTCTCTTTGAAGGGGAAGAATGGATGACTGCCGTAGTCGACATTGGCGGACGTAATAGATACAGAATTCATAATGTAGCAAAACATTCTGCCCATTGATTCCGTCGGCTCTTTGAAGGAGAGCTGGCAACACTCCAGTAGCTTCGATTCAAAGTGGAGAAGAACCTTCCAGCATGCTGGAATGCACATAATAGAGCATTCTAGTGAGTGGTGGAGATAGCCATGAATTATTGATCATGCCTGACGTTTTGAGTGAGGATTAAAAGCCCCTGGTGGATCTGCAGCGACCAGGTCCGTTTCATGCCTTCTTTTTTCACTCCTACTAGCTGGAGTTTTGCTGTACTTGCTGCCTTACTGTATGAACTACAGCGTTTCAAAGTGAGGCACATGACCCCTATGAGGGCCGCTAGGGGGAAAGTGCAAAGGAGAGAAAAATGAATATATCATAGATGGGTAGATACTGTAGGTAAGTACAGTAGGTAGGTACTGTATCTAGGTAGGTAGATTAGGTAGGAAAGTTTGATTGATTGATTTATTAACAGATTGGAGAATTACAGTACATTTCAAGCACAACCCAATACCAAACTGTTAACTGTGGAAGCATGGAAGCCTTCTCAATCTCAGCCACTCACTGCCAGTGCTTCTCCACCTGTTCTGGATCACTGGGCCCACTTGAGAATCACTGTACTAAACTCTCTCTCTCTCAATCTCTCCTCTGGTGTGTTAGAGTTGCTTCGAGAAGAGGTGGTGGTTCTGCTCACGGCCCAGTTCATTACTCTCTTCAACCAGACGGCTCTGGAGGTGAGTGCAGAGTGCAGAGTGTGAGTGGGGGGGTCCAAAAACAGTGGTAGAAATACTACTGTTACAAGTCGTTGCTGTTGCCGGGCAGAAACTTCTTATCTCCTATTCTAAATCTTGGTAAATTAATGTCTTTGATCAGACTACAGTGTCACTCAAAAGTACCACATCCACTACAGATCTGCTACTTTCTTTTTATTTGAATGAATGAAGTTTTGGACAAAGGTTTTCAAAATTGAAATCATTCAGAGCTTAATTGAATATGTATGTATATTTTGTAACAATAATATAAATATGCAAATTAAAAGAATCATTAATGGAGTAAATGTACAGAATTTGCCTCTGAGATGTACTGGAGGAGAACGATTGAAACAATTGGAAACATTTGAAATACTCAAGTAGGTATACAGTAAGTACCTCAAAATTGTACTTAAGTAGAGTCTACTTACCCCCAAGGCCACTTTAAAGTTGCCACTTTAAAAGAACAACACTGATTAAACAGCTGGCAGAGACTCAGAGGAATACAGTCGAGTCGATATTGTGTTCCTGTTATTGCACGTTACTAATTACTATAATGGGAACATGATATCCACTCACTGCCTGCATCACATCTACGGTAAATAATGACAACCCTTTCTCCCCTTTAGGCCAATGATTAAGTGTGAGTCTTAGCTTGGGCCAGGGCCAGTGTGGGCCAGGCAAGTTGTTTTCTTTCTGCAGATTCTGCTGTTTACATGGATTAAAGTTTTCTGTTGCCACGGCAGACTTCAATCATTTGGATTCCATAGAAGTCAGCATGTCTTCTATTCAAGCATTAATGGACCGACAATAGCCTATCTACAAGCTCACAACACATCGACACGTTGTGAGCTTGTAGATTGGCTATTTTTGGTTATTCATTATTTTATGTTTAATGAGTATTTTAATTGGTCAAACGAGTTCAGAAGCATCTTCCAATACCTGGGATATTTAAAACAAAGGTTAAAGCCTCTATTTCTTATTCCATGTTTGGCTTTATGTAGAAGAGCAAGATTGACAACAATATGACATCATTTTACACATTGTGCTAATAGTTTAGTAAAACACAGCGCTAGTGTGTGGGGGCTCCTTTCATGCCGTTTCACACATCACAGATTAGGACTTTTCAGTCGTGTTTATTGTGTCGATGGACCATGCCATCTCAATCATTGGCAGGTAGCAGGAATTTACACTGGTCCTGAGGAAAGCTAAGAGAGCGCATATACTGTCACGATTACTGACCTCGACTATGCAGATGATGACATCGCCCTAGCCTCGGACACAGCAGAGAAATAATGGGAACCGCTAGTAGCAGTAGAAAAGGATTGCAGGACAAGGCACTCGGGTGGAGCAGTTGTAAAGTCCCTGGCTTAACCACTGCAGAGTTTGTGGGTTCAAATCCAACATGGTGCATTCAGCTTTGTCGGGCGTCTATGCAAACTCAATTGGCCCGTGTTCAGGGGAGGTAAGCCAGGCGGGGAGGCTGACATTGGTCATTGCACATACTCTGTAGTCTTGGCAGGCTCCTGTCAGCCGGGAGTGTTGTGCGGGGGGAGTATTCCTCCTGGTGGGGGCTCCTCACTGGCAGGTGAATCAGTTGGATCTGTTGTGGGGAGGAATTAATTGGCACAACAACAAGAGGGGGTAAAATATTTGGCTACGCTAAATTTAAGGGGAAAAAAAGAAGGAATAAAAAGAAAAGGAGTGCAGGAAGATTCTCAAGCTTTAATGACATGAAAACCAAAATAATGGCATTTAACATGGAGGACAGAAACACCTTGAGATAGTCAACGACTTCAAATATCTGAGTGCCTGGACTGCCTCAATGGAACAGGTTCTGAAAGTCTCTGCGGCACGTGCTTGGAATACCTTTGTATTGAATGAGGAGAGTGTGGAAATCTGGCATATTGGGAGATGACCGCAAGAGGCGGCTGCATGTGGCTGCAGTAGAATCAGTACTGCTGAACGAGGATGAGACATGGACACTCACAGTAGAGCAGGAAAGGGTCCTAGATGGTGTCTGTCTACACAAGAGGCAGCTTGATGTACAAGTAGGCTACACTACGCCAGTATGTCTCAGGGACTAACGCTCAGTCCAACCCTTGATGCTGAGTGGCAAGCACTTTTATAGTCCTTTGGTATGACTCTGCCGGGGGATTGAACCCTGACCTTTCAACTCTCAGAGCAGACACACTAACCACAAGGCCTCTGAGCTGGTCGATATTCAATCAATAAAGGTTTATCAGTTTATCTTAGCTTGTGAGGATATTTTAATGTTGAAATAGTATATAAATTTCAGTCATAGATTAAAAGATACTTTTACTGCAGAGGTGGGGAAACGTGTGTTTATGATTATCAGACAAAGACATTCATTTATTTATTCAATGGAATAATGCACTTTCCTCTGCAGATAGTCAGACTTTATTATTAACATCATGATTCATTATTCTGTGCATTATCCTCATTAGCAGTCTATAATAACTACGGTAATAAGACTTGGCTGGTGACGGTGGTTCATTAGAACTGTCAAGCCTTGGAATAGACAGCGTTGTAGATCACATACCCCAAAAGATTTCCCACCCCTGTTTTTACCACCCCTATGTCCCTCCCTCCCCATCTCGCTCCTTAATTTGGGGATTTAGTATTGTGTGAGAGGTGTGGCCCCGTAAAATGTGTTATCTTGTGCCAGAGCCTAAGTCCCTAAAACACCTCCATTACCCCTTACATTATGTGGGCGTTACAATGATTAAACCAATCACCGTGCCACCTGCCATTGCCTTTAAGAGATCCATTCTCCATTTAACATTATGCCCAGTGATTTACACTGGAAGAGCGACACACGTTGCTGCCTTGAAATATAGCATATTTATATTTGATACAGAGGCCGGGTTGTTTTGTGTCCAGTAGCTCCAACACAGCCTCGTGCAAATCTAATAACTTCTTTGACTAGACAATTAAACACAATAAGCACAAGGAATTGACACTGCTGATTATAGTACAATTCCAATCACAGAGATTTGTGGAGAATTAAGACAGAATGAGACCTCTGAGCTGTTGTGTAACATTACATGACTCAAGCCGAGGCAGCTCCAACTCAGGTCTCACCGTCTCAGAGGAGCGCATTAAGGAGCGCATTCTTTTATCAAACTGAATTCGCATTATGGGTGGTTTGAAGAGGCACTTTCCATTGTCCTAAACCTGTGTGCATAAGATAGAAAATATAGGGCATCAACACGCCTACAGACACACCTCCACCCGCAAATATAGGAGTTGGCAAAATTAATAGTGGGTTGTGTGGCCGCAAGATAACGTTTACGCATAGTGGAAGCTCCTAAATGCGTAATTCTCTGAAAATGTTTATTACTTGAGGATAAAGCATGGCATAAGATGGAGCCCCAAAAGTTTAAATTTGAAGATAAGAGGTTTCTGCCTGACAGCAACAATATGGAAAGGTATACGGCATAATTATATAGTATACATTTCCTACGAGTTTAGTTAAAAGAGGCCTGTAAATAATATTCCTTGCTCTGTCTCTCTTCACCCCCCCCCCCCCTCTCTCTCTCAGACCATGGTGACTCCGATGACTCAGCGTTACTTCAGCTGGGGGGAGCTGGGGAATAGTGTGATGTACGGCCTGTGTGGCGTGGAGGTGATCCTGGGCTTCTTCTTCGTGCGCTGGCTGAGCAGCCGCGTGGCGGACCGCGCCGTGCTCGCCGCCGGCCTGCTCATCTGCTGCGTGGCATGTGTCTGGTGCCTCATCTTCCTCACGGACCCCCGAGGTGACTGACTGCACGTTCATTGACCACTTGTTCATTATCTCCCAACTACTTGTTGGTTACAAACAAATGATACATGAATTGGTCCTCACTAATGGTCATTATGAAATGCCACCATTTCTGTCTCACTCTGTATCTCATTGGTGAGCTGGGGACAGCTCAGGAACATGCTTACCAATGACATCATTGCATGATGTCATTGACATGTCAAGACATGACATCATTGCATGATGTCATGTCTTAGAAGTTAGTTTAGCATGTTGAAATAGAAGCCATTGTTCTAACATAAAACTAAAAATCTTTCTTCTTTTTCTGCACTGTCCACAGCCCTCCTCTGAGACACAGAGTGAGTAGACAGAAGTGTTGCCATGTTAATAAGCATTAGTGACAGCCAATTATATGAAGATACTCAAGATAGGTTGAAAATGGGTCAAGACTCAAGAAATGAAACAAATCTGTTTCTGAGAAATATTTGGGAGCAGAAAATGGTGTGCGAATGTATTGATTTGTGACATACTTGTGCGTGTTCTTTTTGGCTGTTCGTTCAGCCTCCTCTACCACTTGAGGTTGAAAATGGGTGACTGCAGATTGTGTGCGTGCGTGCTTGCGTACATGCCTGCGTGCGTGCGTGCTTGCCTGCGCGAGTGAGTGAGCGTGCTTGTGTGGTACTACTGGGGAGTCATATAAGGTTACACTCTTGTTGAATTGAGTGTCTCTTGCAAATTATGTCATTGAACAGCAGGAGGCAATAAAGCTGCCAAACATGATCTCATGTTTATGTTGGCGTGTGTGTTATATTACCCATCACGATTATGAGTGACAGGCACTGGACAGGAGGCGTTCGTTGAGTGGTCCGTTTCTGGGGAGAAACTCGATACAATGTGAAAGAATTACTGGAAGTAATCTAATTACAGTGAAATGGTAACTGATTACAGGTGCCTTTGAAACATGTACTGTTATAATATGCTTGCTTCACTACTCGGAACATTGTTAAAATTGCATTTTTGTGGTGGGAATGTTGGAAATTGGAATGCTTGCTGCTTATAGTTTAACCAAATGGACCTGGGTCCATTTTACTGTGCAGGCAAACATTTACACAAACAGTGTGGTTGTAGATCACAATGATAATCCATCTGTCAAGTGGAATCCTCCAAGTGGAATGTCCAAAACGGTTACTTTTCAGGATTCAAATAAAAATATGGCAAAAGTAGCAGATCTACATGCTCAAGCTTGAGCTAGTGGATCTGCTGCTCCTTTTGTTGTTTGTGTGACGCTGTAGTATGATCAAGTAGGGCGTTAATTTACATGAGATCGGAGGTTTCTGCTCGACAGCAATGTAAATACCAGGAATCTCTGTGTGTCCATCATTCTGTATGTTCTTCGTGCAACAACAAATCATATAAAAATCTAAATCCTGACCTAAGTTTTCTAAAAATCTAACTTATGTTGCTATGAACTGTAGCCTGCATAGCAACAACTATACCCCAAAAGGGGTTCCCATCTGAAAGGTAAAAATAACCCAAAAGGGCTTCCCGAAGTTCTCGTCCTATATGTATGGGTTAATAAAGATGTCAAATCAAATAGACAAAGAGATGGATCAGATGGAGTCATTGCTGTTTTAACTGACGGTTAAAGTGGGCACTGGGTAGATGGTGTGAATGTATCATGCATGTTGTGCTTGGGTGATGGCTGATGGGTGACCAAACATGGATTGGAAAATGGATAGCAGATGCATTTTTATATCCGTCTCCTGGTCCTCCTTCAGGTGGCTACACGTGGGAGCTGACGGCCTTCATCGTGGGTGTGTTTCTGCAGCTGCTGGGCCTCCCGTTCGTGGCGGTGTCGCAGGTGTCCCTCTTCTCCAAAGTCACGGCAGAGAAAACGCAAGGTGGGGTACACTTAACTTTTCAGCTTGAGACCCAAAAAGATACGTTTGGTGTTCCAATATGAAAATGCATTCATAAGACACTTGTGAAAACACATTATTTTGACACATATTTTGACTATGCGGCTTGAGAGTGAGAATCCTGAAAGGTAACAGTTTTGAACATATAAGGGTCCATTCGACGGTCGTGTTTGTGTGTGTGCGCGTGCGTGCGTGCGACGTTAAACTGCTCCGTTGTAACTACCACCGTTATTGTAGTGGGTGCAGATTTAAGATGCATTTGCAACCTCTGTGGACTATGTGTGCTTCAACACGATCGCAAGCTTGCATACAAAAGGTGCTGCTCACCGGCGATGGAGTATACTGACTCTGCCTGGCGGCCCCTCCCGTGAGTATACCTACAGGCTGGGAAGAGAGGCGTCGGACCTGGCCTTCTACAGATGTGTCTGTCCGCTGTCAGAACAACAGTGGGTGGATTTTGGGCCCATGGGATCAGCTACGATATACGGAGAGCTATTTGACAGTGGGCGGCAATGCTGGAGTGGACTGGGAACTTTGTTTCCTTTGGTGGAAATGCCCGCGGACTGGTTGTTGGAGGGGGTTTCGAACTTAGGATGCCTACGCTACTCATTGCTTGTTGTATCGTGACGTATGTCAATTTCCTTTGTGTGGACATAAATACATTGTTGTGTGTGTGTGTGTGTGTGTGTGTGTCCAGGCTTCAGTCAAGGTGTGCGTCGGTCAGTGGGAGGCTTGGCCACCATCCTGGGTCCTCTATGGGCTGGAGGTCTGACCAACAACATGTACATTATGCTGGGCATGATGTTGGCCCTGCTCACCATGATCACAGTAAGTTTAGAAGAAACAAACACAGCTTTCTAATAGCCAACATGTTAACATAATGCGTTTAAAAGGACGGTTAAGTATTATTTTTATTACTTGCGCAAGCAGAGCGCGCAAATCCTGCAATCGGCTGCGTATGTCGGTGTTGTCCACCGTATGTTGGTGTTGTCCACTGGCCAATAAGGAACCACCATTCTTGATGACATAACTAAGGTACGTTTGGTGATCGGCTGGGTATGTGTGTATGTATGTCGGGGGTAAGAATGGTGGTCCATTATTGGCTGTTCATGGTGACGTAACTAAGGTTAATTTCAAGGTTGGATTTAGGACAGCAGTTGTAATAGACATTAGTTAGTAGCAGTTCTTGCACACTCTGCCTGCGCACAAGTAGGCCATGTATGCAAGGCGCAAGTTGGCACCTCGGCAGAGTGCATTTCTAGTTATGATTGCTTTTGTTGTTTTCAAGGAACGGGCCTTTATGCCACCAGCAATACATATCTACATCCATTACATTGTGAATAGTGAACTGGAAACACATGTCGTCTCTGTCGCGTGGAAACCTCACGTGTCCAAAACTGTTACTTTTCAGGATTCAAATTCAAAAACGGCAAAAGTAGCAGATGTACAAGCTCAAAGCGTGTCATCTCAATATTCTGCTACTTTTGATGCTTTTAGTTTTGTGTGACGCTGTAGTATGATGAGGCATTCATTTAACGAACAAAAACACAAAAAGTTAGAATATATATACGGAGAGAAGTGCTTTCTGCCCAACAGTGACGATATGAAGGTGTCATGTGTGTTTCCGGTTCAAACCATGGCGCCTAGCCAATCAAACAAAGCTTTATATCCACCCACACATCTTGGGTGTGGGTGGATCTTAAAGATCTCCTGCGTTTCTGAACTTGTCTGAAGTTCTCCGCACTGAAAGGAAAGACCTGACAGTCAAACATACGATGACGTGAGCAGACCGACCCGGAGCATATAGGGGTCCAGAGCCCGCAGGGTGGCATGATGTGCAAATGACTCCCACACACGTGATGCTATTTTGGTTCGCAGGTGATGACAGCGCTGTCGTACAATCGTCTGATCGAACCCAGACCGGTGCAGAGCGCCCAGAACTCAGACAGCGGAGGGTAGAGCCACCGGCTGGCTGGCTGTGGTCCCACACACCTGATGGCACTCGCTATGTCCCTTCAAGAGACAAGCTGTTTTTGTTCAAAACTTTTTTTTGTTTTTGTTTTGTTGCAATGGTTAAAGTTGTATATTCCAATAGTATTCATGGCCGTAGAACAGTGGTGGTAACACTCTAAAGAGTGTACAAATGGAACCAATGGACCTGTAACGGTCCATTTGGCACCACCTCAAAGAATCTTGAGGGTCCCTGGCCCCCACTTTGAGAACCACTGCCATAGAGTGTTTGTTCAGTGACAGTGGTCTCCCCATCTGTCCAGCTCTTTAAGTAACCTTGAAGCCTATCTCCTGTTTCTGTAGTGTGATGTAGCTTGATGTCCCCCAGCCATGATGAACAAGTACACCCAGACAGTGGACATGACCACCAGGGAGGGATTTTATGCCCAATCCAACCCTTGATGCTGAGTGCCAAACAGGGATGCACTCAGTCCCTTTTGTATAGTCTTTGGTATGACCCGGCCCGGTGGATTGAACCCTGACCTCCCAAATTCAGGGCAGACACTCTAGTCTAACCACAATGCCACTGAGCTCTTTAGTAAACAGAAAATACCTTTCAGGTCGGCATACAAATTTCATCCAATCAGGAGAGAGAACCCCACAGAGAAAATGTGTCTGCTTCAAGTTCAAATATATAGTGTTCCAGTTCCAATTTCTGGGCAGACCCCTGTTACTGAACAGACAAGGAATATAAAGCTATTATAACAACACTTTACAACACTTACAGGTCCATTTGGTTACATTTGTATGGATATATAATTAACACAGGATTTTACTGTGTTAAAATACACATACTTGTCATACAACACACTTCAGTGCTTGCCGTGGAATCAGTATTTAACAGACACAAAGATCCCTTCCTATGTTTTAAACCTTTGTGCATGAGTTCTGTTGCAATGGGTGTGCCTTTCTGTATTTTTAAGGCTATGCTGTTTGAACATGTCAAACAGTTCATTACAATTGTACACAAGGGGGCACCATTGCTCTCAGATGGACAACACAGCAGTGTAAAGTGAATCTGCAGCAGTTTTCGATTGTAGCCTACTATTTATAATCCCAAGTGCTCAGATAACCATATAGTTGTTTTGTTTTTTTTGTTGTGTTTTTCTAAGCAATTTTCTTATTTTGTTGGTTTAAGCATCTAAACAGTGCATTGTCAGTGGATAAATTAAGCCATTAGAGAAGGAAACATAACCAGTATATATTAATATTGTACTTTTTTCTTTTTTGCACAATGATGGTTGATTTTTTGCTGTTAGAATGAAAAGGATAGATAAAAAAAGATTCTTTATGTAGCGATAAAAAGGAGTGTTTAACCAAATCTGCACTTGTTGGTAAAAAGAAAATAAACATTTGGAGAAAAACATATTGCATGAAGTTAAGTATTTGCGTACAGTATATATCATTTGAAAATGTTAAGGATGGACAGCCACACACTTGTAGGCAGTGGTTATCAAACTGCATGGGGTCTGGTGACTCCCAGGGGCCAAAATAATCGTATACGGGGTCCCTGGCACAAAGCGTTTTCAGATGGGGGTCCACGGCCAATAACATATCAATTTGTGGGTCCTTATTCTGAAAATGTTTGAAAACCACTCTTGTAGTGTAGAGTAGACCATTCTATGTAACATGACTGGATGTTGTAGCGTGGATTGTCCTCTAGGAGGTGCTGTGTGCTGTGCATTCCAGCAGAATGCCCACAGCAAAGGCTGCAGTGCAACATCAAGAGGTTTTGTAGCTTGCCTTTGTACTAGTGGCCATGGTTTGAGCAAAATCTCGTTGTCTTTATGCATATTCACAGATAAGGCTGAGTAACCTTTACAACGCTCTACACTCAGCATGCCTTGTTTCGTTTCAGGCGACTTCAGCCTGAAATGGAAATTCTAATCGCCAGGAGTCGGGGACATAATGTATGAGTACTTTCATGGCCTAATCAGCATATGCAACGTACTTGACATTTTAAGAGAGATAAAGGTGTTCTAGAATTAGGTTAAACTCAAAGTTGTGCACATTGGGATTCCTGTTATCAGTGGTGGACAAAGTACTCAACCCCAGTAGGATACGTATAAGCAGATACTCCTGTGTGAAACCAACTGGGTTCAAACCCTGCATGGTCTCATGTTCTATGGGCTTCACACAGGTTACAATCACATGATGATGAGAATGTAAATCATGAGTGACATGATACTGACCATGATACTGACCATGATACTGACCATATACTTGACCATGTACTGACCATGATACTGGCCATATACTGACCATATAGGCCTACTGACCATGATACTGTTCATATACTGACCATGATCCTGGCCATATACTGACCACAATACACTGACCATGCACTGACCACAATACTGTCCATATACTGACATACTGACCACGATAGTGACATGATACTATCGAATACTGGACAACTCACCCCGTTGCTTGCCCGTTTTATCCTCCCGGAATTTTCCCCAGTGAGGGGGATAACTTATAATATGCTATTGGCTGTTTGTATTCTTTTTGGAAAAATATAAAAAGATACTCTTATGGAAAGGCTATATAATTTTACTTATATTGACCCCAATTTAGTATAATTTAGTATATGTAAGGTTTTGCCCACTCAAATGGTACCTGGTCAGATAATCCCCACATAGCATACAACAACTTCTATAAACCAACTTCACTGTAGTAGCCTTTTCATAAATTATATTTGGCTGTCTGCTGTCGTGAAAGTTTATAGTTAGAGAAATTCAAAGTCCAGCTGTCTGCCGTCCAGCCTCTCCCACCCCTCACTGGGGGAAATTCCGGGAGGAAAACGGAAAAGGGTTGAGTTGTCCTGACCATACTATCACTATTATACTAAACATGGTACTGCCCCTCCCCCAATTGCGAAACCTGATCTGGACGAGCCCCCAGTGTACTTTAACCTTGAGCCTGGTCTGGCTCAAGCATCCACTGCTATGCCAACGAGATCCAAGCATCCACTGCTATGCCAACGAGGACCAAGCATCCACTGCTATGCCAAAGGGGAAGCCCTTTGGCATCTATATCAGGCTTTGGAGATATATTAGGCTCCTGGTCTATAGGCTGGGATTCTACAATGCTAACCGGTAAAAAGGAAAATCGCTACAAAATACACAAACTTCAAGTAATTAACCAAGGGCATTACCATCTATACAGAGAAAATGTTTTCACTTTCTGCTATCATTGTGTAGTGGTTATGATTGGGATATTTGATTTCAGTTTTTACTAAATGTATCACGGTATCATAAACACACACGCACGCACGCACACACACACACACACACACACACACGCACGCACGCACACGCACGCACAAAGGCACAACAAACAAAGGCATGATGAAAACTTAGAATAAAAGAAGCAAAACAGAACAGCAAAACCTCAAAACAAATACATTAAGTATAACAATAATAAAATATAATAACATTGCCCAAAGAAGCCTCAGGGTATTCAACCAAAATATTATTGCATCATTAAAAAAAAATCTCTGTACTTCCCTGGGAGAGATCCACTAATTACAAACATCCCTTCACTAGCATGCATTCTTCTCCCTAGCTGTGTAAACACTGAAATGGTGACTTATCTCATTTTGGAATTAAACTCCTAAATGAGGAGTTATTGGAATGAATAAAACATTACCTATGTTAATTCACCCACTAGTTGGAGGTGGTCTCTACATTGAGACCATTTAGTATTTAGATCTGGAGGTGGTCTCCTCATTGAGGCATTTAGACCCTGGTGTCAGGTAGCAGGAAACACAGCAGGCTGGAACCCAGGCTAGCAGGAAACCTACTGGTCAGTAAAGGACTAGCACAAGTGAGACTTCAAGGCAAGCAACGCATCACTCTTCCATAGGAGACCGTAAAGCTATGAAGCAATAGCACATGGGCATAACGGGCAACGGATAAGGGATCTCTAAAGGCATGTGGCACAATGATTGGTTTAATTATTGTAACGCCCAAACACCTATGCATAATGTAACTGAGGTGTTTTAGGGATTTTTTCGTATAAATGAATGCCCTACTTGATCATTCTACAGCGTCCCACAAAAGCGTCATTTGTCTGGAAAATAATGTTGTTAAAAAAATAGTGAAAAATCGTATCGTGAACCTCGTATCACGAGTTGAGTGCCTAGAGATGTTATCATGAAGTAGACATTACACGGTATTGAACGCTGGATATCTTTACTGTAGTTTGGACATTGTGTACAATTATACCTCATAGGTTACGCACTTTTTTTCATTTGAAGCTATAACTTAAACGAATAGCTTAAAATTATCTTTTTTGTCAATTTGCATATTTAATGAGACCCTGCTTAATGAAAACTATTGGTTACATGTAGGTTAAAGGAGCACTGACCCATTTTTAACCTCATTTTCATCTATGGTCCTAATGCTCATAAGATGGCAATCATGGCACAATTTCTGTCTACTAACTCTACCTCATTTGTGTACTATATGGACAATTCTGAAACCCAGCTGCCTACCAATGATGTCATTGATAAGGATTCCAAGCTAATAGAAACTACAGTACAGCCTTTCTATTCCTGGAATGTTATTGAATTGAAATGGTGCCATATTATAATGAGCATTAGTGAGGAGTTGACCACTTATATGAAGATATGTTTGAAAATGTGTGAAGTGGTCCTTTAACTTAACGTTAATTCGTGGCCACAACTGAACGGCACCAGTCAGAAGTTACTCTCCTTCGTTTTCACCCTCTTTAATTGGCCACGGAAAATATAGCCGAAATTATTCAAGCCTATCCTATTTGTATTCTGATTACAGTATTTGCTTCACTCTCAAGGTGCCCAGATTGATCTAGTCCAGTGGTTCCAAAGCTTTTCAGGTCGTGACCCAAAAGATAAATTAGCTAGATGTTTGCCCGGGACCCACACTAGTGAAAATCTACAAGCGCATAACACTGCTGCAAACTTATATATTGACTATTTTCACTACTTCTTCATTATTATTATTTTTATTTATGGAAATTCTTAGATTTGTTTGTTTCTTTTAAAACATTTATAAATAAATAAACAAAAAATTATATATATTTACATTTATTTATTTTAAATGTAGGAAAGTTAAATAGGTTTTTTTCTTGAATCGTGACCCATAAAAACTGGTCCCCACTGTTTGGGAACCAGTGTTATAGTCTACCACTACCACCTAACTGTGGACTTTCTTTCCTCTCCGCTTCTATATCAGTCTGTATGCGACATACAACCCCTGAGCAGGACACAAATAGAAAAGTCACGGTCCCAAGCTTGTATGTTACATATAGCCAATAGCCATACCAGAGGCTGCCACGAGCAGCACACAAGTTATGAATTTTTAAAGGTACAACGGAAGAGCCATACGCCATTTGATGCTTAAGAAGTGTTGTTTGAACGTTGGCTGAGAGTTCTTAAGCCTCTGGGATGAAATTCATCAAGGTAATCTCAAAGCTCATACTGCCGTCTGCCCGAAGAAGGAATACCCTCAGAGATACCGATTTAACCGAAACCTCATAAAGTAGACACTTGATGGCATGCAATTTGTGTCCTCACCAGTGGTGGACAGTAAATTAGTACATTTAGCTTGAGTGTGTTTTGACAAGTGGCAACCAACTTGTCACAAGCATACTCCTCTAACTATAGAGGGTATATGCGGCATGCATAAAGTGAGTGGAAAATCGATTGGCAAAGGGAGTTTAATGTCGTTTAATGCAATCAGATAGGACTTTTCTGTTTGGATGTATGGGCTGTCAAGACCAGAAAGTAGTTTTTTGCCACTCAGTAGGCGTTCACGCATAACTTCCTGATATGATGATGTCACGCGCATACCCTCTATTAGGCCGTTGTGGATCCATCTTGTAGATTGGTTATTTTCGGTTTTTCACTATTTGAAAATGTATTAGTTGACATGGAAGCAACAGTGTCAAGTGGTGTAACTGGGTTGTGTCAATACGTAACCAGTATTTTTCATAAGAATATGTTAATATACATAATATGCCTTCCTCACTTTAAGGTCCTTTTCTGTGGAGTCGACCCATGCGCCCAGGTATTTAAAGTCACTGACCTCCTTTAGGACAGTACCCTCTATTGTTGTTGGGGGCAGTCGGGCAGATGTTCTTGACCTTATGTTATGACCTCAGTCTTCTTTGCATTTAGCCTGAGGCCAACATTAGCGCACTCCAACTCCACTCTGGTCAGGAGAGCCTGTGCCTGCCTTACGTGGTCAGATAGCAGGCAGATGTCATCAGCGTAGTCCAGGTCTGTGAGGTCTTGTTGTCACTGGAGATTGTGGAATATTAGGACATTCGATTGCGTTATTTTAAGGCACACGTTTGTGAAGCGGGTTGAGTAATTGATTCATAAATGTAATTAGTTTTACATTTTATTATTATAAAAATAATAATAATTCTTATGGGGGTCCCGGACTCCCTGGCACAAAACCTTTTCAGATGGGGTTCCGTGGCCAAATATATAAATTTGCGGGTCCTTGGCTTGAAAAGGTTTGAGAACCACTGCAGTATTCTTATTTTCCAATATCCAATAGTATAGTTTGACAATTATTTGAGGGCCTGCTTGCAATATCCCCACGGCTCACCAGTGGTCCCTGGGCCACAGGTTGGGTCTATTGGTCTATTGGCGGTGCAATTGATGGATTCAGATGTTGTACCCAGTAGAGGAGTTGGTACAGCTGGTGCTAAGGGACTATGAAGGTAGATCTAATGAAATAGGAAACCCATCTCAACAACACTGGCTTTTATTGAATTGTATTTCTCATTTTTAGCATCGTATGCTGCATTCACACTCCATTCCATTGACAGCACTCTCCAAATAAAGGGGAAGGGGACATGATATCTGTTTGCCAATTAGACATGGCTGTCGTTAGTCAAAGTTGCACATTATGTCAGTGGAATATAGTTCATACGCCCGCATCAAGAATGTCACATCCACAGTGACGGTTTAGGCTAGAATAATTGGAAATTTCAGCGCTGACGGGGTAACTCATTATAGGCTGTGTAATTCTATTTTCCTCTATATCAGAGGGGGTGGGTGGGGCGTATGTTGTGAAGGGTTTGAGTGATTGTGGGTTACTTCCAATTAATTGGAGTTTGGGAATAAGCAAAAAAATCCAATGGTTGGTTAGGCACTCAGTGATGTGGTTAGTTCAGTTGTATATACTGTACTGTACGTATAGAATGGCTTGTAGTATTGAATTATTGGCTGTTTAATTAGTAACTGGAGTCAATAGAGAAACATATGGTTCTGTGTATGGCATCATACACTTGCATGAAGATCCCATGTTCAAATCCACCTCTCTATTGTTCAAGGTTTTGTTTTAGGTAAAAGACTGCTATATTTATATAAGGTATTGAATTAATTAATTTGAGTCTAGTTGAAAGCACTATAGTAGTCATATTCGTATCAAATCTGAATATTATTTAGCTATTGATATCTGTGCTCCGGCATTGAGGAAGCAGTGATTCTATTCACTCACTGTAATTGTTTTTTGAAACAGGTGTGTGTGTGTGTGTGTGTGTGTGTGTGTGTGTGGGTGTGTGTGTGTGTGCGCGCGCACGCACATACTGGCCCACTGCACTAGAGGTTCAGTGTTGTCCAGCAGCTAAATGTTGGAGTACTTTTACATTTGGAAGGCTAATACAGTACAACAACACTTTTAAAGCACTAGGAGACCACTGTTCAGTGTGTTGGTGTGAGTGTAGTCCCACACAAACATTGTTTCCATATTTTAGTGCCAGCTGGCCTACCACAGTTACAATTTGAGGCCAATATACAAAAGAACACTTGAAAAACATTCGGGGAGAGCTGTTAAGCTTGAAGGTATAGTGCAGTGAGTGCTCTATCTCAGAGACATTCCTTTTTTGAGTCCCATACTTTCTGTAATTAATATACCAAACATGGCGCTTACCTGATATCTATGCTGCTTGGTTACTTATTTTCTATGGTGCTTACTGAGTACCTATGCTTCCCTGTCTTCTATGGCGCTTCCGGTATACACCAGTTTCTAATCAATAAATCATGACAAAACTGTAAATATATGGCTGTACAATGTATTGATTGTTAAAAAAATACGTGTGCATAATGTCTGAACAAGGTAGGCCTACAGTAAACAAGATGATGATGTCATATCAATGACATCAACCCCGCACCTGTCCCTCCTGTCCTTCCAGCTCAGTGGCTCCCAGGGGTCCTTGAGGGGGTCCCAGGGGGTCCCCCAGTGAAATGAGTCATAGCATAATAATGAGTTTAACCACTATAACCCTATATGGCTACTTGAAAATAGTAACCCACAATATTCTTTCAGATGGGGCTCTGCGGTCAAATACATTTTGGGGGCCCTGAACTGAAAAGGTTTGAGAACCACTTGCTCTAGCTTATTGGAATTTCCACAACTACGAGAGTATAGCACACCACTGCTAACAAGTGCTGTGCAAAGACATCTTTAATAACCAGCCGTGATCATTAATTCTTGAAGACATGTGCAATGCAGTGTCGCACCCAAGAGAGTGTCGTCGCCTCGTGTGATTAGCAGTCATGTCAAAATCATATGACACGCTGCGATTAAAGTATTATTTTAAAATTAATGTTTCATTTCAATGTAAGAAAATAAATGACTGGGCCTACTTGTCATGGCTGTTTCGTGACACAGCTTGAGGCTATGTCTATGAAAAATACATGTTTCATTTATTTATTTGGCTTCCTTTCAGCATATTGTGTTTTTGTGTTATTTCATAAATGAACGCCCTAGTTGATCATACTATGGCGTCACACAAAAGCATGAAAAAGTAGCGGATCCAAAACTCATTTTGAGCTTGTAGATCTGCTAAATTTGTTATTTTAACAATATAGTGGTCATCAAACCTTTTCATTTCAAGGACCCCCCATTACTCTGAGAATGTAAAATGGAACCAAATGCCACCATAGGACTCCATTTGGTTCAATTTGTACACCCTCAGAGTTGTAAAGGTCCATTTGGAACTCTAAGGAACCCCCGAGGGTCCTTGAACCCCACGTTTAGAACCAGCCACGGGTCTATTGTGTTTAACATTGGGAATGATGGAGCAGCTTTTGAAGATTAAAAGCCACATTATGTTTTGTCAGTTAGAGGTAATTGGTCGCAAAAAGAATAACAGCATATGATTTAACTGAAGCCAATTGATGCATAGTAACAATTATCTTACCGGCAACCGAGGGGGGCAGAGGGGGTTCCTGCCTGCATTAGCTGGCCCGAGGACAGTTGTTAATGGGCCGTAGATGATGGACGACGAGTTATAGTCAGATGAAAAATACGAAGGGGAATGAAATCAGGCCAGCTACATTCGTTCCATAAGTCGTTTTTTCTCCCCCTCTCCTGCTATCTATATTTCCTGCTGAAGGATTGTGTCCGGACAGTTACATTTATAAAACCATTTTCATTTTTGCAAGAACAGGGGCCTATATTTGTCCGGGAAGTAATTTGGTTTCCAGGGTTGAGACCATCCATTAAAAACACAGTTTTGAAATAGACGTCAGTTGGGTTTGGGAGCTATAGACGTTGTTTTCCCATCATCATACTTCTCTCCTGTGTTGCTGTTGTTGGCTTCAGAAGGATCTAACTGTTGGGATTTCATTGAGTGGTTCCTGCCAAAGCGATGGAAGTCAAGTATATTATGAAATGTTAAGCGTGCGTGTGGGGAGTGCGTCTGGTCACAGAACAAGGAATCCTGGCGATCAATTAAATGAAAATGATTCCCTGTCGAATGCACCGGATTATGTGTGTGAACAGGCATAATTGGATGAATAAGAGTTTTGAATCTCTACCTTGTAGCAATATCTGGACGGGATGCTAATGAGGTAGCTGGGGACTGAGGAGAGAACAGCAGCCTCATACAGTAGCTCGCTATGAAGTGGATGTAAATCACACTTTTTTTCCCTTTTTTTTTTCATATCCCATATATGCATATTCAGTTTAATATGCGTCTGCCTAAACACAAACAGCTCTTATACCGTCAGGAAAATGTATATTTGATTTATTCTTTGTAGCATTGGTGCACTAGACTAGGCCTGTGTGTGTGTGTGCGTGCATACTGTACATATTACGTATGTACCGTACAGTATTTGTATGTATAAGTATAGTATTTGTATGTATGTACATGGGCATGAACCTATGAGTGTCAATTGTATTCATATTGTATTTACTTATTGTTTCTCATTGCTGACTTAATTTTGGTTTCTGTTTTCTGTGCTGTTGCAGCCCTTTGGGACATCCTTTGCGATATTCCTCTCTAATACATTTTTGATTCGACTTGACTCGACTGAACCACGGATATCCACTCTCTCTCTCTCTTCCTCTCTGCATACCCACAGGCCGAGCTCCCCATGGCCGTGTTTCTCTGTGTCCTGCGGATGCTCGCCGGTGGAGAGCCTCAGATTCATTGGATCAATTACCTTCCACCCACAGCCGTCGTCCACCCACACATCTGTGGCTTTGGCGGAATGAATCCCTCTGGGAGATACCCTTCAGTGCAGGGCTTCTGCGGAAGACGGGCCTGACGGCACAGCTCTTTGATTGGAGTTCACGCTATTAGAAATGGAAATATTTCAGATTATTACTTGGCTCATTTGCGTTAAAGGGCCCTGGCTGTGTGTCTTGGGGGGGCTTGCTTTGTGTGAAGACTGGGTGATGGTTATTGCAGAGGAATGCCAGAAGAAAATAGAGGGCGTTAAAGAAAAATAACCTCTTAAGCCCTATTTCAAAAATCACACCCGTGTGAACTGAGCAGTGCAGGCTGCTCAACAATACCGCTGGCCACTATATACAGTTTATAGTTATAGTGCTCAGTGTGAATGACCCTTTAGACACTTTAGATCACCCAGCGGTATTGTAGCTGTTTGTATTACAGACAGACGGACGGACATACAGACATACACACACAGCCAGTCATTGGAGCGTTTAGGCACCACTCAAAAATAGCAAAAATATCTAGGCTACATATTTTTGTGTTCGCCTATTACAATAAACCATATAGCCTATTAGGCTATAGGTTTAATGGTTAACAAGAATATATAGCCTACATGTGAATTGTGTCTTGTCACTCATAGAGGGCCAGGAGCGGATTGAGATGCAATAGACGATATGTTGATTTCAATTAATTTGCACGCACGTACACACACACACACACACACACACACACACACACACACACACACACACACACACACACACACAGTGGAACAGTGGAAATATGCATAAAATAACTGAACTTGAGGTTAAAAGTGGAATACCACGCGCGCACACACACACACACACACACACACACACACACACACACACACACACACACACACACACACACACACACACACAGTGGAACAGTGGAAATATCCATAAAAGGACTGAACTTGAGGTTAAAAGCGTATTCTAGGGCGTGGCATTTGCCGTCCCCCTGCAGCCCTAAAATGACGCCCCGGAAGGAAGGCCATTTCAATGCCACTCTATCAACCAGTGAATATGCTCATCATCAAAACCGCTCGGCTATAGTCAGTGTGCAGTGAAATTAGCTGGTATTTCATGGCATTCCAATGGCGCGCGTTACTCAGCATATCTCTAAGGTGAGATAGTGAGCACTACGAGTGTGCGACTTATTGATATTCATACTGCCACCTCATTTTGCAAATGTTAGTCACGGGTAGATAGATAGGAGCCCCGTCTAACCTCCCACAGTTAAGAAATGATGGTAAATTAGAACTCAGGCAGCCTCTTGACATGCCTGCCTCCCCACTCTCTGGCAGGCAGCACACAGTCACAGCATCCTCATGCATGAAAATAACACTATACAAATCAACAGCAGTGGTGGAAGAGGTTAGTCCAGATTTTGGACTTACCACATTGTAGAAATACTGCACTGCAAGTATAAAAGGCATAATATTACTTAAGCCAAAATACAAAAAGTATTGACTATGTATTGACTATAAGTGTTGACTATAACTATAGCAAAAGTAAAATAACTCCTTATGAAGAATGTCAATTTAGAATCTACCAGCAGGTAGACTGCATGACATATCCCTAAAAACATTAAAACAATAACAACCAGTAAGATGCCTAAGGGCACGCATCCGCCTCGTTGACGGCAGACTGCTGAGCAGGCGCTGGCACTTTGGCATGAGCGTCAGATAAACATGGAATGAATTATGTACTGGCCATATAAAGAGCATGTCTTGAGTGTACAGGGTTTGATGAGGTCAGATCAACGTATGGAATGTCAGAACAGGTCAACTCCATAATCTAAGGGTGGTAGTGGGGACATTCTCTTCAGTTTACAGCCGAAAGAAAGTGGTGCAAGACAAAGCTACCTGATGACCTTTCCCACTTTCACTCACTCCTCTCTGCCTTCTCCCTCTCACTAACCACTGCTAAAACCTCTTTCTACCACACCAATCCTGTACTTCTAACCCAAGGAAGCTCTTCTCCACTTTCTCCTCCCTCCTTAAGCCCCCTCCTCCCACTCAACCTTCATCCCTCACTGCTGATGTCCCTCACTACTTCGAGAAGAAGGTTGATGATATCAGCAGCTCCTTTCCCCCCTCCCCCATAAAGTGGCATCTGACTCAACCAACACTAACCCCAACATACCATGCATGTCCTCCTTCTCTCATCTTTCCCCAGACGAGGTCCTACAACTAGTGACATCCACTAGACCTACCACCTGTCCTCTCGACCCTGTCCCGTCACCCATCTTCCAGACCATCGCACCTGATCTGTTCCCCTTCATCACCTCCATCATCAACACCTCAGTAGCGTGTCCCATCTGTCCTCAAGTCAGCCAGAGTAACACCATTCCTCAAGAAACCAACCCTTGACCCCTCAGATATCAAGAACTACAGACCGGTATCACTCCTTTCATTTCTGTCTAAAAGCATTGAACGTGTTGTCTCCAACCAGCTCTCTCTCCATCTCTCACAGAACAACCTGCCGGATCCCAACCAGTCCGGATTAAAAAAGGCCCATTCCACAGAAACTGCCCTGCTGGCAGTCACAGAAGCACTACATGCTGCTTCCCTCTCTGCTCTCCTGATTCTCCTAGACCTATCAGCAGCATTTGACACAGTGAACCACCAGCTGCTCCTAGACACCCTAGCGCAGTGATACTCAAACTCCGGCCCGCGGGCCACTTCCGGCCCGCGGAGCAATTTTGACTGGCCCGCCAACCAAATGTCCTCAATTTCATGTATCCAACAAGCTTTAAACTGAGCAGATTGGACCTTGCGTTCCAGAGATAATGATCAAAACGGTGGCGATCCGTTTGGACTGGAGCCACCGTCATTTTAAGACTCAAGAGCAACCTAGAACCTGTCACTCAAACTTCACACGCACGCCCATTTACACACACCTCCGTTGCGTTGACTCGACCACTGAGAAACGGTCGCGCACCCACGGCAAGCGGCGCACAGAGCACCGTGTGTGGAGCTTAGAGTATATATGAATAGAGACGGCACCCAAGTTCTCCTCCCGTCCACTTGCATTGAGTTGCTCAGAAGCGCATGAGGCGAATCCACTCCTCCTTCCGGTTTAGGAGCCCTGTGCATTCTGGATTTTTGCCCTCAAACACATGAACGCGCGACGACCGACACATGAACTAGCATCGTGCGTGTGTGCGTGTGCGTGCTACTCGTGGTGAACGCGCATCGCTATGTTGTATATCTCAGGCTCTGACGTGACCTAGCATCTAGCCGAGCTGAGTGGCTAGCGCAGTAAAGGCTAGTGGTTTTGAGGTGGCCTTTTGCGTCATACAAAGTGAAAGTGTAATAAAAAAAATTATTTTATTGCTCGAAAAGCTTCCTTACAATGACATTGAGTTGACGTGTAGGTCTTAGGGTAAGCTGTTGCATAATCGCTATTTCGCACTCGGAGTTCCATGCTGCGGCAGAGAGCTGGGATGCAGCCCTGCTCACGTCCGTTTGTCCCCTCTCACCGGCCGGGCACAGCCTAGTGCGCACACGGTATAGCCTCTGGTAGTCATGCAGGCTGCTCTCAGCCGGTCGGACTCTAAATGTGTGAAAATAAAATGTATATAACGTACTCAAATGTGTTAGTTTTACCAATATTGTTTGTTCATGTGAAATGTTTGTTTATGCATAATGAATTGATGAGAAGGCACATCAAAACGGGGAAATTGCCGTACTCTTTGAGTGTGTGTAAACGTATGTTTTCTCATGCCAATAAAGCCCATTGAATTGAATTGAATTGAGTGTGACTCTGTACCAAATAATAAATTGCCTCAACTGATCGTCTGACCTGTCCTAGATTATAAGCCATGAAAATATTCTGCATTCTTTCCCATTCTGCAGCAAGGGGCGATATAATGCTGTGATTCATTCCACTTTACTGACCGTTTCATTGCCTATATGTCCGATTGTCCGTCATGAGTGTGTCAAAAACACACTTAAACTCGCTTCAAGAGATTAAGCCAAAATACTGTGTCTGTGTTTTGTTGGTATTTTCAAGGGGTGCCAGCCCCTCCTATGCCCAGCTTTGTGTTTGTGTGTACCACATAGTGATGATTTCATTGACTGAGCACGGAATGTGATGTATGATGATGTATGATGATAAGAGTGCCCCTCACTTCAATGTATATTCTATCCAATGGATAATTGGATAATTCTATCCAGAATAGAGCCATACTGTGTTGATGTTTGTATGATTGTATGATGATGATTGTATGATTACTTCATCTTCTGGTTTAAGCTGGGACACCTGTGACCTTCAAGCTAAAATTTAAATTACAGGGAGACAATCTTACCACAACATGCAGCTTACTCAATCGGTTAAGACATACATTTATTGTTTCATTCTCATTCTGTTCTCATTGGATATCAGAACTGGATATCATCATGTCAAAACTATGCGTCTTCATGATCATTTTTGTGGAATCACATGGACTATAAAAAAATAATGTGTTTTGTCTTTTAGGTATTTTAATTCTGGTAATAATAGAAATATTCTAAAATATATAACATAATCTAATCTGGTGAACATATAGTACAAGTGCCTAATGAAATATATCGATTATCTAAACAAACGAGTACAAGCTCACAGCATGTGAGCTTTCCATTTTCTTTAGCTATTTAATGTAAAACAAAGTGGTTAATGAAATATATCCAGCATATGGTGTCATGTTCCTGAACCAGGTTTTAACAATTCACCTCTGAATGTTAAATGGGGATTGGAAAAAAAAACAGATTCCATGTGACCTGTCCATTTAGACTTATTTAAACAAATCAGATTCCAATCTGGATGTGGCACAGATAGATCTGATTCAGGCTAGATTTGGCTGTCAGTGTAAATGGTGCCTAAGGGAAATGTGTTCTCCACTGACCTTAGAGTATATATACTCTAAGGCACTGACCCCCCCTAGTGTCCAAGTTCACTTATTCTGTTAATAGGACCCAAGGAAGATATTTAGTTAAAAATGTTTAAAAGAAAACGTTAAATATTCTGATAGTAAGCATTGCCATAGCATCCCATCAGGAAGTAGTACCTTGGATGTACAGTATTCCAGTCCCACTGTTGTTTATCCAGTGTGAATAATAGATTATTTTAAAAATCATTGCAATTTGATCTGTGACTTTTGCAGAACCCAATGTTTTAATTCAGAGGTTGGTTTAAAATGAAAGCATTTTGATTATCTCGGTAAGCACATCAATACGAATCTGGGTTATTATTGTGGTTATCTTAGCACTTCATCATGGATTCCTTGGGTGAAATTCCCAGTTTTACACTTCACATGTGACATAGAGAAATTCTTCCTTGATCTCCACCTTTTCTTAACTGCACTTTGTCCAAACAGAATAAATGTAATTTACACACTTAACCATAATTTGATTTTAATTGGAAAATTGATCATTTTCAGTGTTATGGAATAATTTAACCATTGATTTTAGACTGTAAAGACACGGCACTGCACAGAGCTCCACGACCACCAGTCAATCATTCAACCTCTGCCCAGGGATGGAGGCTTGAAGACGGGGTAGATGGAGAGACATACGCCTGGCAGAAAATGACTTTCGCCTACTTGTAGGTTATCAAACCATGTATTTATATCGGTAAATAATCATGTTGATGCTAAATCAACATTAACATTTCATGTACAGCTGCTATTTAAAAAAAAAAAAAAAGAATTCGGACTCGGGAGTTCTACAGCAGAAGCCTATGGTAAGTGAATGGGAAGTCCCTGGCCGTCAAAATGACATAAGCGATCTTTATAATCTTAATACTTGGTCACAAACCAACTATTTTACAAGAACAATATTGATGTAACTAGAGATTAGACAAATTATCTATATTTTATATACACAGAATAATAAGTAATGAGCAAAAGTCCTGATGCGACATTTCCTGGTTTTAATGCGGTCAGACTCTCAGCGCTCCGCTCTGGGGCAGAGCTCAGAGAGCTGGCTGAAATTTGCTGGAGTGGGCGGAGCCTAGTGCGCGTTCATGTGTTTGAGGGCAAAACCTTACCAAACTGCAATACCTTCTTCGGCCACTATGTCCATTGCGCTTCAAGATTTCCTCTGGGTGTCTTCTCTATTGTATATATACTCTAAGGTGTGGAGGAGGAGAGAAGGAGCAGGAAGTGTCGGGGAGTCACGCTGCAGAACGGCGTTGCATGTTGTGTTTAGTTAGCTTCAGTATTAGCTCTAGTGTTGCGTGTTCGCCAGGATGATCGGCTGCTTTCATTCCAATGTCCTCCTGAGCAACTTGTTCTCCTGATCAACTGAACAACTTGTTCAGGAGGACAGCGTTGGTTCAGAACAAGCGCAACACACTTTGTGCACCACACACCAGTACTGTCTGTGTGTGTTGCTACTGAGCGTTCATGCACCCTTTGTAGCGTTTGATTGTTTTTATTTAATACTATATTATTGTCAGGCCTTGCCCTGACTGGCATCCCAGCAACCAATGTATAGGTACCATTTCAAACCGCTACATATTGATAACAAATTAAAATCGCCAATTTTCGTTTTTTTGGGGCAGGATGGATTTGACAACTTTAGCTTAATGTGCCCAGTCATAATTGACTGTCATTGTAATGCAAATGAAAGAGAGATGTACTGTAGCTCTACTTAACTAACTGTATCATCAATGTTAACCACTTGGCAGCTAAACAGACAGCTGGGTATACTTAGTCTTCCAGGTAGAAGTATAATGTATTTTTATTTTATTTAGCAATATAGTTTTAACTATTTATTTTCCCAAGTTTATTAAATGGAAAAGCCATGTGTGTTGAATGTGGGCCACGTCATAAATTACATTGTGAAGCAATTGAAATAGAGATGCTCACTCAGAGATCTTTAATGTTAACCCACTTGATAGCAGGCAGGCAGACAGACAGGCAGGCAGGCAGGCAGACAGACAGACAGAGAAAGGCAGGCAGAGACAGACAGGCAGACAGACACACACACAGGCAGGCAGACACACACAGGCAGGCAGACAATGTAGTTAGTTTGTTTTATGGAAAGTTGTTTGTGTTGAATGTGCTAATTGCACAGCATTTTTTAAAAGAGAGAAAATGGCCAAGCCATAAAATAATGCACATTGTACTTATCTTTTCATACGTTAGGTGGAAATAAAGCAAAAAAGTATAAAGTATCATAAATGTTGTCCTTTAATCAACTGGCCCCTTGCCATTTTCATAATGTGGCCCACAGGTTCAGCTATTTGAGTATCCCTGCCCCAGCGGATCTAGGCATCGGCGGGACGGCACTAAAGTGGTTCTCTTCCTATCTCACCGACCGGACCTACCAGGTTTCCTGGAAAGGTATGCTATCATCCCCCCGAACCCTCCAAACTGGGGTCCCACAGGGATCTGTACTTGGTCCCCTCCTTTTCTCACTGTACACCAAATCCCTTGGCACTATCATCTCTGCTCACAATATATCCTATCACTGCTATGCCGATGACACACTGTAACAGAGTGGTCCTCTGTTACTTATGTTGCACAGCATATTGGCACTTTATTAACTATTAACAGTTGTATTTTGCAGTGATTTTATTGTTTAATACTGTTTCCTGTTTAGTTGAGATGGCCACTCAGCCAACAAGTTCCACCTGGGGAAATGCTTGGTGATTAACAAACATGAGGGGCAAGTGCAATGTGGGTTATAGATGCCATATGTTTGGAAAGTGCAATAATGTGGAGTTCTATTGTTGAGGTTTGATTGAATGCCTAACAATTGCCGGTGATGTGTTTCAGTAAGGATTGGGCTGGACCATGTCAGGATAGCGGGGGGTTAAGATGTGCTTTTGGGATTGCTTATTTATGTTGTAGTGTTGAAGGACTTATTATATAACTTGTATAGTTCATGTAGTTCACAGAAACTTGTAACAATTGTATGGTTTTATGGTTATTTATTTATATGTATTTATTGTATGCTTATGTATGTATTTATGGTATGTTCTCATTTGAAGACACCCCTGTAAATGGTATAGTCCATTATCATTATCTCCAGCTGGGTATAAAAGGCTGCCAGTGAACTGAAGTCTGTGCTGGGAGTAGAGAGCTTCCTGCATTTATGCCAGTTGGTAGTGCTCCTTTGGTGAATAAACATACCATTGGTTAACCTTTACCAATGCCTCTGTACTGTTTCTCCAGCCACTAACACGGTCATTCTTACACACACTGTTTCTATCCTTCCCCCCCTCTGCCACTCAGGTGGAAGACCGCATCACTGCATGCCTGGCTGACATCTCACAGTGGATGTCCTCCAACCACCTCAAGGTGAATCCAGACAAGACTGAGCTTCTCTTCTTCCCAGCTAAGTCCTGCCCTATGCGGGAGCTAACTATTTCCGTAGACAACGCCCTGGTAACGTCTGTCTCAACAGCCAGGAACCTTGGTGTTGTCCTGGATAGTCGGCTCTCGTTTAAAACCCACATCACAGCTGTCACTTGATCCTGTAGGTTCACACTCTATAACATACGACTAATTAGACCGTTCCTCACCCAGGAATCAGCCCAGCTCCTAATCCAGACAACAGTCTTGTCAAAACTTGACTATTGTAACTCCCTCCTTACTGGCCTACCGGCATGTGCACTTAAACCTCTCCAACTGATCCAAAATGTCGCAGCTTGCTTGGTCTTATACCAGCAAAAATTCTCACATGTCTCCCCTCTGCTCCGCTCCCTGCACTGGCTCTCGGTCGCTGCCCGCACAGAAAACAAAACTCTGATGCTGGAATTCAAAGCAACCAAAGGTATGGCTCCCCGGGGGAGCCATACCTTGCAAGATATGGGGGAGCCTCCCCCATATCTTGCAAGCATGATTGAACCCTACAAACCCCCCCGTGCACTCAGATCAGCCAACGCAGGAAAGCTGGAAGCACTTCCCGTTGCATTCAGAACTGCAGCATCACTCCCAATCTTCTGCCGTAGTCTGAAAATCCACCTTTTCATACTCCATCATGGCCCATAGCACTTACCCTACCCCCTTAGATAGCACTTTTTAGACTTTGCATTTGAAACAG
Source organism: Protomyctophum bolini (assembly GCF_963924005.1). Lineage (NCBI taxonomy): Eukaryota > Metazoa > Chordata > Actinopteri > Myctophiformes > Myctophidae > Protomyctophum > Protomyctophum bolini. Next base: position 18,515,837 of record NC_137873.1, on the reverse strand, counting down.
ACTTATAGCATGTCAGGTAGAAAGCACAATAATTGCATTGTATAGTCATAGCACTTCACAGTACATATGTATAGCATAGTATAGTAAATATGTATAGTTTATATGTATAGTGTCATTATGTAGATATGTTCTAGTTACGTTTCATGATAAATGCATTTTATATATGTGATGTATACCCATGCTTTTTTGTTCTTGGCTAATGTAAATCGCTCTGAATTAAGAGCGTCTCCTACGAGACCTGGGCACCATGGGGCAGTATGGAGATATTGAGTCACTGGGGGCATTCCCATGTATGGCGATATTGAGTGATTGACGAGAAATGTACAATTTCATAGTAAATGCATCCTGCAGTTGCAATAACGTGGCACTTGAATCTTGATTGATTGACGTCCTGTCAGCTCCCTTCACTGATTCTACAGTAGGCAATCCCACAATGCAATACTTTGTTTTCAAGAGTGTTGCGAGCTAACGCTACAAAGTTATATAAAATGTGCGAGGCAAAGATCCCAAAAACCGACTACTTCCCTACAGAATGGGAGGAAGACTTTTTTCCCCCCCACAATGGCCCAGTTGGATGTGTGTATGTAAAGTTTTTTTTTTTTTTTTAACTTTCTCTTAGTTATAACATAACAATGTAACAAGGATAGGCATTAATAAGCTACCAGCATCTGCCTATACCTCATTGATCATGTCAAATTAGTTTAATACATTCTTGTAATGTTCCAATGGCATAAGATCGAAATAAACCATTAATTAATTAATTAATTCATTCATTCATTCAAAGTCAGCATCGCTATTCCAAAGAAAGGAAACATGGAGAGACATCTTCACAATTCTTTATGTATTTTCTACAAATGAAATATAAATTTGGTTGCTAGATGTTGTTGAGCTGGTCATTTTAAAAGTAATTCTCAAGTCAAAATAGTGTGGGCACCCCTGCACTAGACCAGAGTTTCCCTCGACACCCAATTCAAAATGTAAGTATTTGTATTATGTACGAGGCCAGCCTTTATAATTGTGTGGGCAGGGCAGGCCTGTCACAGCCCTGTCACAGGGATGCCATGCCCTGTCACAGACATGTGACATGATACTGACAATGATACTGACATCATCATATCAGTATCATGGTCAGTATCATGATACTGACCATGATATGGAGACACGATGACCAGTACCATATAGACACAATGACCAGTACCATATATATATATATATATACACCATAATATGGTATATACGGTACTGTATATTTTTTTAATAGTTCAACCAGCCGATCTACATCGACACTTGACACTTGTAGCTATTTTAACAAAAATGTGTTTACTTTCAAAATAGTAAAAAAAAAAGGCAAAGTAGTTTAGGAATAAGGGGTTTAGCATCATGGACGAAAATAGAACCCGTAGAGTTCGGGCTGCTATGCGGCCCTCACACCTACTGTATACTGTATGTGTCACACCACCGATCCGACCGATGTGCTCATATACAGTATGGGTGTATACAAGGCGACTGCGACACATTGTGAGCTTGTCGATCTCCTATTTTCTGTACAGATACTGGGGTTTTAGTGGTTAGGTACTGCACTTGAGTAAATGCACTTTGTCACTTAATTCCCACCACTCGATTAATAGCCTCTTATAGATGAAGCAGAATCTTCATTTATAACAGCATCTTCATAATATTTCACGTGATTGAGCACTGTTTCCAAAGCATAACCCACACACGCACTTGGCAATGGCCGGATGCTCGGTCATGCCTATAGCTCCCTGGCAGTGTTAAGGTCATGGTTTATCTGTGGACGGAAACCAACGGGGGAGGCCATTGATCTCATTAACAGTTTGCGTGAAGGATATTATAAAATGATGAGTGCTTCGTGGGAGGTCAGCCAAGGATCAATATGAAATCCAATCCCATTTATAATCCTGCTGCGCTTATGGAGCGGCAGCAGGCAGCCCGTGCTTGGCTGTTTAAACAAGGCCATGTTTGTCACTGTAACACAATGCTCACAAGGATGAATGAAAATGATGAAATGGTATGGAAGCGCCTCGGAATCGAAGGCCATCAAAACGGCTTTGCAAGGCACTTATAAGTCTGGCCAATTTGTCAACAAACACACAATGTACGTTGACGGATGATAAGCGAGGCGCACAACAATTAACCACACATGCACGCACAAACACGTTACACACTGGAACATTGTGTTCCGTTTTAACTTGATGGCTGGGTAAAGAACCGACGTGGAGGTGAGGTAACAAACCATCGCTTTTGAGGCAGAAACCTCTTATGTCCAATTTTTTTTAATGTGTTTTCATAAATTAACGCCCTTACTTCGTCATGTGTCACACAGAAGCAGCAAAAAAATAAAAAGCCGATATACTCAAAATGCTAAAAATGCACATTGGCACTGCGCCACACTTTGAGCTCACAGATCTACGAATTTCCGCAGCTTTTGAATTCTTCTTGAATTTCTGAAAAGTAAATTATTTTTGGGGCTACGAGGTTTCAACCCGATAGCGACGATAATAAAGGACACTTTGTTAATAATTGAGATAATGCAGGTATAAAGCGTTCAGTGTGTCGTCATGTAGGCCTATGTGTCCTTTAAGGAGATTTGACCGCTCCTATCTGTGGCTGTGTCCTCTCCCTCTCAGACACACTGTCTTCACTTCAAGGATTAGACTACTTAATATACATATCACACAGGGGATTAACCCTTTCTCACACACACACACACACACACACACACACACACACACACACACACACACACACAGTCGATTTCGGAATGTGCGCTCTTGGAGTTACAAATAGATAAAACTGACAAGTGAGAGTTAGTCTATATATATCTCATAACCCCAAACACGGTGCGGGTCAGATGATATTAAGGCTGGAAATTTCAATTCCATAGAAGCTCAATTGGCTCATCGTCAGCCCTATTGCTTGGGAAAGAAGTTGATGGAAGAAAACCATCGCCGCTCTCCCCGCACGCCCCCGAAAACTTAAGAATTGAACCTTAAAGATCTCCCATGTTTGGGTAGCCAATTAAGCCGTGAGGTTTTTGTTTGAAGTTCTGCTACTGAAGGGAATGGGTCTTGCCAGTCAGGGCCCTGGAACACGGCAGGGGGGGGGGGGGGGGGTTAGGCTTTTGGGTTCCAGGTTCCCAGAGCACCGCATCGCATGTGTAATCCATGCTAACATGCATGCAAATCTCATCTATGGCTGCACACAATGGTCTGTCTGTGTGTGTGTGGAAGAAAGAACAGAGGAAGAAAGAGAGGGGGAGAGAGAGAGAGAAATAGAGAGATGTAATGCCATTTGCTCTGCTCTCCTCTCTCTCTTCCTTTCTCTCACTCTCTCTTGTTCTCTGTCTCTTTCTTTTTCTCATTATGTCTTTTATGTCTCTCTCTCATTCGTAGCTCTCTCTCTCTCTTTCACTTTCTCTCTCTGTCTCTCTCTCTTATAAGTATGTCTCTCCATGCCAGCGTGTGTGTGTGTAACATGAATCATGATAGGCCTGCAGAGAGATATATAGCGAATAAAATCCATCCATCCATTTCTCTTCTCTCTCTCTCTCTCTCTCTCTCTCTCTCTCTCTCTCTCTCTCTCTCTCTCTCTCTCGTTCTATCTAACTCTAGTTTTCACTTTCTTCAGTCTCTATAAGTGTAAGTCTAAGGCAGCATATCCTATCTGCCAGGTAGAAGCCTCATATATCCAGAATGGTTACTTCACAATTCAAATTCGGAACGACATCCCAAAGCATGTCGTTTTGTGTCAGTGTTTGGAGCTAGTCGATCTGTTACTATACTATAGAAGCTTTTGTGTGACTCTGTATAGTGGTCAAGTCGTGCGTTAATTTACAAAATAAAATTAAAATAGAGATGAGAGGTTTCTGCCCGACAGCAACAATACAGTATGTACCATAATAGGTCTGCAGTGAGAGAGAGAGAGCGGTTCAGTAGAGGTACAGACTGGATGATCTGTCCGAGGGTCTCCATATTCAAACGTCTACATAATTAAGCAGCACACTGTTATCTGCAGACGTGTCTGAAGGCAGAAGACGCAGAAACAACGCAGTGGAGGAGAGAAGAAAAACAAAAGAAGAGAACGTTGTAAATTCTTGGCACACATGCTCTTGGTTGCAGTTGTTTCGCTTTTTTCTTTATTATCATTCTCTCCGAGTCGCATAATAACAAAAGTTGGCAACCTAGAATCTCAGGGGAAATTAAAACCTTTGTCTTATCCCAGCCAATTGAGCAGGGCCCTTGAATCTATTTATGTGTTGTCGCTGCCACTTGCCGCATGCCCACTGAGCTCCAACGCAGAGCACTGTGGGAGGCAGCTGGATGTGGTAGCGATAGGCCAAGAGGTGTATTATCCTCCCATCCACAGAGCAGAAAAACAGAGAGCACCCTTATCGTTGCTGTTGTCGGGGCAGAAACCTAGTATCTCCATATTTCAGTTCACAATAGGCTCTGTGCAAACGGAATAACTCTTCCTTCCTACCTCCGGGCCCCTTCCCGACTTCCTTCAAAGGTGTTACCGATTTGATACTATACTAATTAAGGCTCTGTCCCATTTAATGTACAGTGGTTCCCAAACTTTTTAATTTCAAGGACACTCAGAGTTACACGCCTGTTCGGGGCCATTTGGAACGCACTCAAGGGCATTTTGAGACCCAGATTGTGTACCGTGTAGAAGAGTGTTTCCAGTGAGCTAACATGCACAATAGCAACACCCTGACTCTGGTCAAACAGTCAGGCTGACTCTGTTTGACCAGAATGGTAAATAGCCTTCATTAGTATCATCGGTAACACCTGTGAAGGAAGTATATGGAAGGGGTCCCAAGTTCTTTTCAAAATGGCATGTGTGCTATTTAGGCATTTAGCAGACTATACAGAGCGACTTACAATAAAGCATTTCCTGAAATGTAACTGTTCATATGTCCAAAACTTTATAGCAAAAGTATAGCAGATTAATAATCTCGAAATGCATCGCTTCGAGCCACGTTTCAAGCTTGTGGATCTGTTACTTTTGATGCTTTTCTGTGAGACTATAATATGTTCAAATTGGACGTAATTTACGGAAAAACTAAAAGTTAGAATACGGAGACATGAGGTTTCTGCCTGACAGCAATGGTATGGTAGTGTGCGCTAGGCCAAGAAGGTGTGGAGGGTATAATCCTCACACCCCCTGCAGCTCAGGACCGAGAAACTGAGCCGCGGTTTGAACTTATTTTACATCTGTCACTATCATGTATAGATTTATAGGATTAGGCCACACTCTGTTTTAGTGCTTGGAAGAGGCTCAAGGCTTTCATGTGAAACATTGGATTAGGTGGCGTGTATGTGAGCCTTTGTGTGTGTGTGTGTGTGTGTGTGTGTGTGTGTGTGTGTAGCCTCTGTCTCTTCAAATGGATATGGCCCTTTGCTCTGGCATCCATCCACTTATTCTAGTGTGTGTGTGAGAGTGTGTCTGTATGCAGGCCATGCCTTGAACTTTATTCCATTCTGATAGCATTGTGACGTGTGTGTGTGTGTGTGTGTGCGTGCATGCGTGAGTGCGTCCATGCATGCGTGCGTCCATGCACGGGTCAAATAGCCCCAAATGTATAGTAGAATTTGAGAAATAGACATTTAATGGAACCATTTAATGGACACAATTTTCCTGGTCCAAGAGAAATGGTTGTTTTATGGTTTTAAAATATTTGGAGAGTTAGGCTTATTAGGAAAAGATTCAGATGCGTGCGTGCGTGCGTGCGTGCGTGCGTGCGTGGGTGCGTTCGTGCGTGCGTGTGTGTGTGCGTGCGTGCGTTCGTGTGAGCGTGCGTGTGTTCTCCCAAGTTTGCACCTCTGTTGCATTGTGGTCCCATGGTTGGCAGACCATAGCTCAGCGGGGGGCCTTCAGTCCAATTTGCCATCGTTTGTCACCATTTGTTCACCCTGCAAACAAAACACTGTCCCCTCTGTCCCTCTGTCCCTTCTGTCAGTCGCTGTCACACATGGGATCAGCTGCCCTCCCACCAAAACCATTTTTCCTTTTTTTTTTTTTTTTTACAACAATCGCTGTGTGTTTTTGGTCCGCAGGCGTTTCACAGTTTTTGTGCACCACCATTTTACAACTAAGTATATATTAAGATTTAGTTGCTTTTTGAAGTCGCTGCAGTTGGGCAGAAACCTCACATCTCCATATTTAAACTTTTTGTGGGTTTTTTCGTAATTTAACGCCGTATACAATACTTGATCATACTGCAGCGTCACACAACAGTATCAAAAGTACTTTGATACTTTGACTTTTTTAATTTGAATCCTGAAAAGTAACAGTTTTGGACATATTTTCGATATATTTTCAGTTAATTGCCCAGCCAGGAGTGTGTGTACGTACACGTACATATCATTGCATTGTGTTGCTGCTGGCAACTGACAGGGTATTTTTTTAAATACATTAGTGTATGTGATGTTAATTAAAAGATATAGCGGTGGTTGTAGTATGACAGGCTCTTTGTGCGGGGGAGTCAGCAGGCTCCTGAAGAGGCAACGCTGCTCTCCATTCTCTCCGGCTCTCTGTCTCTGACTCCCTCCATTGTGCGGTGGCCATTGTCCATTCAGTTCCCCGGGTTTCGTGTGTACCTCGGCCCGACCAGATATTGTATTTTGGTGGATATCTCTATTGGCATTTCCGAGGTAATTGAATTACCCCGCTTGCAAGGTCACGCGACACAGGCCACATGGCAAGTCACTCGCTACTGTATGAGCAAAGGGCCTGATCCTCACATGCTGGGAGCTGCGGTTGGTTGGGAACTTGGGTGGCTGGCTGTGCTGTTCGCCGCATTCCTCTAGTGGTGTCCTTGAGGTTCCAGGGGCTCCCCAGCAAAATTATTGATAGTTAGGAACCAAATGGACCCTTATGTGTCTGTAACTCTGAGAATGTACAAATGGAACCAAATGGACCCTGTCTCAGAGTTTGATAATTCACAGGTGTAGTGTAGAACTGTAGATTGGGGGTCCCAGATATTGAAGTTATCAAATGGGCATGCATGGCCTAATGCATACATGGCCAACTGGCGGCCCCCATCTTCACTTAATTTGGCCCACTGGTTGGAATACTGATATATTATTGATTTCAGCTGCATTTGAAATTAAATTAAATTACATTTTTACTTTTCAGGATTCAAATTAAAATATAGCTAAAAAGGATTCCAATTAAAAAAACACGTTTTGAACTTGTAAATCGGCTATCTTTGCTACTTTTTGTTTCGTAGAGGTTTCTGTCTGACAGTATATGCATGTGGCCCTCTGGAGTGAGTGTGGAAATATAGTGGCCCTTTCCATTATCAAAGTTGCCCACTCATGGCCTAATGCATATATGAAACTGAGATTAAAATGGTTGAGAACCACTGCATAGCTGTACGAATTCTCTTCTCTTATGGGGTCCCTGATTTGTTTTCAAATTGGGGTCCATGGATTAATATACGGTCCTTACCATGAAAACGTTTGAGAACCTCTGCTCTAAAGTGGTGGTTCTCAAACCTTTTCATTTCAAGGACCCCCAGTTTACTATGCTTTAAGGCCATGTTCCTCCATGGTTCTTTAAGTTCGTTCCAAGGACCTGGCTTCAGCTGAGAGAGAAACAAAGCAGGGACGCCCAGAACTTGATATAATGTGTTGCATAAATTCAAGTTTTTTAGAAAGCCTTTAATTTTCTGTACTGGCTTTCAAAGCTAAGCTGGCCATAGTTAACTGATTGTTGCTTCAATGCCTGTCAACTGAGATTTGAGACTAGCTTGGAAATATTCAAAGGTTTTTCAATGGGTTGTCTTCAAGTGCTGCTGCAGCTTTGATAGATGGCTTCACATATTCAGTTTGTTTTTAGTTTACTTCAGTTTATTTCAGGCATTTATGTAACAACATAATATTTATAATTTCATGGGCAATTGGGGTGGCAGGGGCGGTCTAGGCCTATAGGGAAGTTCCTCTCACACAAATATTTGGCTGCCTCCCTGTAGTAAATCTGAGGAACCCCTAGGGGTCCCGGACCCGGCCATTATGCACCATAAAGAGGAGTGAGTTGATTAAAGACGGTGGAGTTCACCGTTAGTCGTAGAGGCACGTGACCCTTCGACGTGGTCAGATTACGCACAGTGATTTCTGACGGTCGGGTCATATCAGTCCCTCCATCTTTTGCTGGCAGAGCAGAACATCCAAAAAGCATGTTAAATGGCTCCACACGCCTCCATAAAAACCCAGAGGAAGGTCAGGGCAGTTAAAGAGTCCGCTCCAGCCTTCCTGGGGAGGCTCGGGGCTCTTTGGGACTGCCTGCAAATGGACAGGCAATAAACTTTAGGTGGCGTTTTACGACCCAAAACAGCTAGGAGTGAATCCAGTGAGGGATTCGGTTTCGAAACCTTTGCTCTCTTCTTTCCTCATCCTCCTCCACTCCTTCTGCTCCCTTTCCTCCTCCATGTGCGTCTATACCTCCCGATAAAGCCCCCTGTGACGTCCAGTGGCGGTAGAACTACGACCAGTTTTTCTTAACCACTTAAACCCTCTAGTCTTAGTGGAACCGACTTGAGTTACAACTGCACTGTACTTTATTCCATACACCAAATCTCTTTGCCAGTGCCAAAGATGGCAGATCTGCAACAAGCTCACAATACGTTGCATTGTGATTATAGAAATACTTCAGCACCAACGTATTGGTCTATAAGTTGATCTACAGGCAGGCACACAATGCGTTACTTGTTGTGTGCAAATTTAGATCAGCTATTTCTGAATAGACAAAGTATAAAATAGGGCGTAATTAGTTAATGTATGTTTTGTGTTAGTAATCTAAATCTGCAAAGTAACTAGTAACTAAAGTAACTGTCCAGAACTGGAGTAAAATGCACAATATTTGCAGAGGCAATTACGCAAATATTGGAGTAGCCTATTGAAAAGGTTGAGTATCAAAATAATGGACACGCTCAAGGTAGGTGTCAGTACCGGTACCTCAAAATTGCACTTAAGTACAGTACTCGAGTAAGGGTACTTAGTTACTTTCCAACCAGCGGTGTTGTCCCAGCTGCAGGTCATTAGAAGAAGCGGCAGACAGACGACGGTTCCATTAGGCTGAGTGGCTGGCTGTGTCCCTGGTCAGCAACGATGGCCTTGGTGACAAATATAAGCTGGCACAGAGCGAGGACGTAGGCTGAATGCCCGGCCCCGCCGAGAGCTTGGGGGTGGTAGCAGATCGTCGCTGTCGGGAAGAAACCTCTTATCTCCATATTCTAACTTTCTGTGGGTTTCTTTGTAAATTACGCCCTACTTTATCATACTACAACGTCACACAAAAGCATCAAAGGTAGCAGATCCACAAGCTCGAAATGTGACACGAAGCGAGGCTATTCGAGCTTGTCGATTGCATACTTTAGCAGGTTTTGAGATATTAATCCTGAAAAGTAACAGTTTTGGAGATGTGAGGTTTCCACCCAATAGTAGAACGAGATGTCTGATGCAGAGCCACACACATTCCCAAACCGCAGTAAATTAGTGTCTTGTTTGAAGTCAGCCGCGAGGCATAAATCTCATATTCAGATCAGTTTGTCGAAGAATCACGCACATACCTTTGTTATCTCCTAGACTCATGATGGGAAATGATGAGCAGTGGTGGACAAAGTACTCGACCCAGTACTTGAGTCGAAGTACAGACACTTAAAGGTTATTCAACTACAAGTGAAGGTTGCTCCGTCAAAGTTGGACTGGGGTTTAATAAATACTTAAGTGTACAAAAGTACATGCTTTTAAGTATTGCAAATGCAAAGATTTAAAAGAAAGATTTGAATACAAATAGTAGTGAAAATAGCAGATCTTGCAATGCTCACAACGTGTTGCATCACAGCATTCCCAGAAATGTAGTGGAATGGAAAGTGCCATATAATATTTGCCAAGTATCCTAAAATTTAAATATCCAAGTGAAATTTGACTTAAGTAACAGTAATCAAGTAAATGTACTTAGTTTCTGTCCTCCACTGGCTGTAAATTTGTGTCTTGTTTGAAGTGAGCCGCGAGGCATATAGCTCATATTCAGACGATGTTGTGGAGAATCACGCACATAGCTTTGTATCTGTGAGTCTCATTATGTGAAATGAGCAGTGTCAGATGTGAAGGAAGCTATTAGGAGGAGTAGCCAGCCCACTGGTCTATGGTAATTGGAGACAATGGTGCCGAGACAGGTTTTATATCACTGAATACAGAGTAAATACTGACTTGGCTCTTTTTTTATGTTATTTACCCTCAGGCAGTGTTTATACGCCAAGTGTAATTCATAGAGCAGTTATTGTAAAACATCAATTCATGTTTTGAATCAAGAACTGTGCTTGGAATCAGAGGTGTATAGTTGGCAGCACACACGCTCAGACTGGGTGTTGAAATTGTAAAATAAAGCTGTGCTATCAACCCAACAGTTTCTTGTTTAAAGACCGACAAATCGTGTTTTTTTGTTTTGGTCAATAGCTTTTGGGGAAGCTTAGCCGTGAAAGTACTGCTAGTCTCTTGCGCTCTGCATTATATTTCCAAAGCATTAATATAGAATTGTACGGTTAAAATAAATTAGGCCTATGTCTGGTTTTCAGACCAGTATTCAATGAAAACAGAGTTGATGCACGGCACGCAGCTAAGACGAGTAGTGACGCTTGTAGGAGAAATGTGCGCGTTGTGCACGGTATCTAACCTCGCCAGAAAACGAGCGCTCCTTCCTCGATCTGACTGATCTTCCACATGTACTGCAACAATACAGCATATGTTGAGTCTATTTATTTGGGTATTTAGTTGTATGTATATTAATGTATATTGTATTTTATACCATACTGTATGTATCTATTGTTGTTTTTGCAGAGCGTTTAAGGTTCTCCGTGGGCTGTGGGCCTATACCCAAATTCTGGTAGGTAGATCAAACTTATGCATAATTCATATGATATGGAATACTAAACGAGGGCAAAAGCAAGGAATGTTTATTGAACGACTAAAATACTTTTTTTTTTAATAGAGATGATTTGTTTTTTTCTTTTTCTGATGACTTGAAGTAGCCTACACCAAGGACATTCGGGGAGGGACTTTAAAACCAAGGTGCCCTAACATTACAAACTATAGTCAACACTAAGTGGTTTATAAAAGCTGTTCAATTCATTACAGTATGGTTTCTCCGTTTTTGTCAAGGTGGTAAAATGTCAATGTGCAGACCTTGCGCTGACCGTGGGTCTATACCACATCTACTTGTCATGCAACTTTATAGCTTACCAGGCGTACCGACATTATGAGCAAATAAACACCTCCATTCAACACGAATGTATATATATCTTAAGTGTTTGCTACACTCAATATATATAGTGCAAGCCAGGTTAATTCATTTAGTATGTAATGGTCAAATCCAGTAAAGTCTGACTCAAAAGGAATATACTGTACATCACTCACATTGACCGTAACCACTTAAAACCGACAAGCTCACAACTGTAACACATTGTGAGCTTGTCGATCGGCTATTTCCAGCTAAAGCGTTCCCCACAATGAACTGAAAATTGAAAAGACACTAGCCTGAGGGACTGTGGTCATCCATGGAGTTTAAGTGGTTAGGCCCTCTAAACTTGGTTGACCCCCACTTTTCTACACCTGTTTATCTCTTCCCTCTAGACACCACAGCTCACAATACGTTGCTTTTGTGATGCATTCATTGTCAGCTTGTAGACTTTTTTTCCTGTTCTCCGGTTGTCATAGCACGCCCAGAATATTATACGGCCTGGGACGCTAGTGTGATTAAAAAAAAAACTAATTGAATCTTAAATGAAACTAGAGAGGTGAGCCCAGTGGAGTGTCAATCTCGGCCAGGAGGCACCATCATTCTGTGTGTGTGTGTGTGTGTGTGTGTGTGACTGTGTGTGTAAAAAAAATCTTCGAGCTCCGAACCTCTAACCAGGCTGCAATTCATGAAATTGATCCTATGGGGGGGCGACATTGCATAGTTTATCAGTGAAATAAGGCGTTCATAACACCCCTGGGAAAGATTAATAATGGTGCTTAACACCATTATTATTAACATCTAAATCTTATAAAAGCCTATATAAATCCAAAATAGTATTAATAATAACACAACATGGCACGTCACGTCACCAAATATGGCTGTCAGTCCATCACGCCTCGTGACACGCTCGTAATTAAACTGCTAAACTGTTGTATACTTACTGTATATGTTGTTTATTAATAATATTGGTTTAACATACATTCCTCTTCCCTTTTAATTTTCATATTTTGTTAAAATTGGAAGCCTTATATTTGAGGCCTCTAAAGTTTAAGAATCTACAAGCATGGAATATCAAATGACCTTGCAGGCTTATGCAAAGGAAAATAAATTAATTTAGATGGCATGTTTTTGTACAGAGATGCCAGGTCTTTTGTAGACCTGGCATTTTGTAATGTATATAGACTATGTACAGTTTACACTTACAGTATGTACTGTATATAGTTTCAATATACAGACTATAGATTATTTTCAATATAATGCTGTTTATAGTCTGATGATAGGTTTTTGGTTGAACTGTCTATAGATTGCATTTTTTATGTATTACGTCGTGTTGTCCTTGCTGACTGTAAATCACTCCGTCTGCTAAATTCTTAAATTGTAAATTGTAAACAGCTTTTTGCTACATCCAAGCATTCTTATTCAAAGCTAATTAGACTAGATGATGGTCTCAAATCAAATTCACACTCCAGTCTGTACTCCTCCTGACTCACCTGGCACAAACCACAAACACCCCACCAGGACACTGAACCGTCCATACAGTGTCTAATTCAACAGGTTACGCTGTAAATTATGTTGGTGTGTGCTGGTGTTTTAGACTCATTTGAACCCTAGTGTCCCTATTCTGGGTGGAACATTAATTCACCCAAAAATAGCAGACCTATGAGCTCAGCTATTTATGTGTTTTAGTCAGTTACTGTTAAAGGACCTACTCCATGAATTTAAACCTTTCCCCATTTTTTAGTGGTGCAACCACTCCCTTACGGAGCTGTGTGTGTGTTTGGGTGGGTGGCTGGCTGGCTGGGTGTCTGGGTGGGTATGAGCACGAAAACAGCATGGTTGTTTTTCACCACCTGCGCAACCTAACAGTATAGTACCTACAGTACAGTGACAGTATAGTACAGTAGAGGGTACAGTAGAGGGACCCCCACATGGTAACTCTGTCATTTCTCTACCGTTTCGGACGCGGGGCGGCTCAGGCCAGTTTGATGCTTTTGAATATTAATCCTGAAAAGTAACAGTTTGGGACGAGATTTCCACCCGACATAGACGATATATATATACATTATACATTATTCTATTTATTTTTTAATCAAAAACGTCTTTATCTGTCTGTGGGCTAATGCATGCCAAACTGGGGGTCCATGGAATTAAGGTTGAGAAAGACTGGATTGTTGTGGGGCTGTTAAGCCTAATTTATGCTCCACCATGCAACGCCGTTGGGCGACGGAGTGTGAATCAGGCTTTTTGCTCAACACAAAAACCAGAGTATGGGGCGGAGCCTCGACAAAAACATGTCAATCTCAAGCCAGTGCTGTCCAAAATGCCATCCCCCTAATCCAATCAGGTGTGTGCCCTAATCTTTAACCCACAATTTACAATTTAGGCATTTCATTTAGCAGACGCTCTTAACTAGACTTCTTACAGCCGTCCAGTGAATGTCTAGCCTGTGCTCGGCGTGCCACACATACTGCATCGTAACATGATCTGCACAGTTTGAAAAATAAAGTCCTGAATTCAGACTTCCGGAATTAGATTAAGTCCCCCTCCTCTCAACCACCCTAATCCTTGTATTCATCAGGTACTTAGCATCCTTAATGGTAAACCACACCGTTCCTATTTTGAAAACATGTTGATATCGTGCAGATGGTCAGAAGTTCACAACCCTGCAGGAGCCTGTGGTAGAAAATAACTGTGTACATCAATACTCCAAGTACTGTACTTGAGTCAAATTATTTTTTCTTCTTCTTTTCTTTTCTTTTAACTTTACTTTACAGTATTTCCATTTAATATACATCATACTTCACTAGATCTCAGAGGCAAATGTTGTGCTTTTTACAATTTTACTTCACTACAATCATTTGAAAACTTTGAATACAAGACTTTGTAGATTTATATTATTATTACAAAACATACTTTAACCATAATGTCTATTCAAACTTATATGCATTGGGATGCATATTTTTTAATAAACTGAAAAAAATTCTTAAGTGTATTTTGATACTAATACTTTTGTACTTTTAAAAAGTAATTTAAACCATTGAATGCAGTAGCCTATTTGTTACTTGTAACAGAGTACATGGTGGTATTGATACTCAGTAAAAGGTCTGGGTACTACAGTACTTCCACCATACCAGGAGGTGATGAGCACTTATCCGTCTGCAGCAGAAGCTTTGCTGTCACAAATCAAAAGAAGTCTTAAAACGAGTTCATTAATAATTTGCATCCGGTGTCCTATAATTCATCCTTTTGACTCACTTTCCCACATACACATTTACACACACAGGCAGACAGACAGACAGACAGACAGACACACTTTTATATTGTGGGAACGGCAGAAGCAATTCTTCTGAAATTGCAATTTTTACTTAAACCGATGGCCCATGCAATTAAGCCTTATCCCTAACCTTAAAGGACGACTTCATCCATTTTCAACCTTTCTTCATATAATTGGTCCTCACTAATGCCCATGATAATATGGTGCCATATTTTCTTCTGTCTGTGTCTCAGAGGAGGGCGGTGGACAGTTAAAGAAATCCTCCTACCAGTTTCATAATCTTTTGGCAGGTTTTTTTCAAACAATATTTAAAAATGTGTATAAGATTCTTATTAATGCGAGAACAATGGCTTCCATTCTAGCATGCTAACTTTACATTTATATAAAACCTGCAGTTTCTAATAGCTTGGCAGTCTAGGCAGGTTTTTGAACTGTCCACAGCCCTACTCTGAGACACAGACCGAGTAGAAATAAATGGTACCATGAGGACCAGTTACAAATTTGGAATGACAATTTTACTTTTACAATACATAAACCACACGTGCTTGTGGGGATGGCTAAAGCAATTTTTCTTCTAAATGCAATTTCTACTGAAATGAATCCCTATCCCTAATCTTTTTATTAAAATAAAGATGTATATTTATTGACAATGCACACATTATCATCATATCACTCTCTGTAAAAAAAGAAAAGAAACGAGGCATACTGAAAAAACCAAAACACCATGAAAAATAAAATACAGAAAAATAATACAGTCTCTAACCTCCCCCAACCCCTGTCAAACCATAATCGGAACAGAAATGATGGAGCTTATATGTTAAACTAATTTCACCCACTGCAAACCAGTGGTGTGACAATAAAGTTGTTTCTGATTCTGGATGTTTTACTAATTGAAAACGCAATATAATTGTAATACAATTACACGTTCTCTCAGACCAGAAATAATTGTCAATTTTGGACAATTCTGGGAATTAAGATTTGTAGTCCACACAAGGACACCAACACATTACCCCCCCCCCCACACACACACACACACACACACACACACCTCCACGCACGCACGCACGCACGCACGCACGCACGCACGCACGCACGCACTCACTCACTCACTCTCTCTAGCTGTGTTGTTGTTTCTTCATGCTAATCTAAAAGGTCTCTGTCACGGCGAAACCTTCCCACCAGAATCAGATTAGGGGCTGATGAACTTTTGCACACAAAAACTGTAAAGTAAATGTTGTCCTCGTACAAATGAATGCAAACCCGTTTAACTAACTGAATTTGGTGTTGTGTGAGTGCCTGTGTGGATGCTTGTTTTGTGTTTTACTGGCAGAGAAGCATCCTGCTGGCAGCACTCCGCCTGTGCCCAGGGTCCCCACTGAGTCAAAGAGTCTCTCTTTTTACTTTATTCAAAGAAACTAGCTTTCCTGCCAAAAGAGTGGGAAAGTAGCTTTAGTTCTGGCCCTTAAAATAACACTGCAAAGTAGAGACTGTACCAGTCAAACCCTAATGCAGGACAGGCCATATAGCTACTTGAAGCAATTGAGCCCTTATTGTACGATGAAACCAAAAGGAAAGCCAGTAACTGTAGTGGAATTCATTTTTTAATATTTTGCAAAATATTTGTCTACAATGCAGCTGTTAAGCTTTTCCGGGGGTCGACTTGAAAATTTCGAAAGCATTCGCCGACCACCCATCTGGCCACTGTCCAGCTGCTGTGTTCAGTGGTCAGATGGGTGGGCTGTGTGTATCTTCAGAGCATGTTTGTTGTTTAAACAGTATTTCAATAATCAATTACCGGTAATCGATTGTGTTCCGGCTTGGCTCAATGGGACCAACATAGTATACTTTAGAGCTGCACTATGTAACTATCTTCTTCTACCCTGGATTTGAACCCGCTTTCTGTGCTGAAAACCGGTGCTGAAATGTTATCCATTGAGCCTGTTTGCAGGGGATAAATCTTGACCATCAGGTCACAATTTGTGTCAGATCCTGTGTCTACTGTCTAGGTTAGACATGACCTTCAACACGATCTAATGTCTCAATAGAAGAGCAGGGAGACAAAATACAACCACCCCAATTAGTTATATTGTATTAATACTCTACCATACAGATTGGACGAAACATACATACACATAGCGCTGCTTATATCCTCATGGCCCACAGGTTGCGCATCAGGGTGAAAGCGGTTAAACATCATTTGTATTTGAACAAAACAATATCCCATAGTTGAGCACTTTACTGCAGGACAGAAAGCTTTTAGTTAGATTCCACTGAAGATGAGTGTAATTGTGTCCTTTGATCAGCGCTGACAAACTATATTACATTATTCTTTTCGGGCAGTTTCCCATGTATTATGGAACGAAACAATGTCACTGAGAAAAAAGCAACGTAGCAACGTTATGGATGGCCGGCATACAATACCTCAGATGAATCTACAAGTAAACATACAGAGGCCTGAGAATACATGGAATCATATGGCAAAACGGACACGTATTTATCCTTCCCTCTCTCATGATAAAAATGTAAGATTAAGCCATTTGGACACAACCCTCAAACGTTTTGATGTAGCTGGCAGCTTTTTTTGTTAAAAGGTCCCACTATATATTCTGATAGCAATCATTGCTGTAGACTAGAGTGTTTGTTCAGGAGCTCGTCTCCCTGTGTAGGGATGGATCTCCAGCTCTTTAATAAACACAAAATACATTTTCAGGTGAGTTGCCAAATTTCAGTCAATCAGGAGAGAGTACACATTTATCAGCCAATCAGGAGAGTGTACACATTTATCAGCTTCAATTTGATACTGTTCCAGTTCCAATTCCGTCTGCAGTGTCTTCATCACTCCCAAAGTCACTTGTTTATTCTGTATCCTCTGTGAATTCTCTCTCCTGTTTGGATAAAATTTGTATCCCGGCCTGAAAATGCATTTTCTGTTTACTAAAGCGCTGGAGAGACAATTAAGACAGACAGTTACTGAACAAACACTCTATAACACAGAATATAGAGCTATTTAACACAGATTTTAACAAAGGAAAATCACTTACCCTACCTTTCACGTTGTTCCAACGCGTTTATCCAGCCTGAAGGATTAAATGACATGTTCTTCTTCAGTTTCATTTTAATTTATCTCTCGGTGTAGAGGTGACTCTTGATGACCTGCCTGGGATGGGGTTGCCATGGCGATTAATTAGCTTACAATTTACAATTTAGGCATTTAGCAGACACTCTTAATCCAGAGCGATTTACATTAAGCAAGAACAAAAAAGCATGGGAATACATCACATAAAAGCATTTATCATGAAACATGCGTAAGCTAAGACAGTAACAGTGGAATATCTATGAAACTATACATATAAACTATACATATATAATACTATGCTATACATATGTACTATGGCGTGCTATGACTATTGACTACATACAATGCAATTATAGTGCTGTCTACATAACATGCTATAAGTCTGTATCAAATGCTATCCAAGTCTACAGAAATGCTATCTAAGGGGGTAGGGTAAGTGCTATGGGCCATGATGGAGTCTGAAAAGGTGGGTTTTCAGACTATGGCGGAAGATTGGGAGTGATGCTGCAGTTCTGACTGCAATGGGAAGTGCATTCCACAGTTTTGGAGCCAGAAGGGAGAAGAGTTTGGGACGTGTGGAGTGTTGTCCCAGTGTTTTTAGTGAGGGTACTTCCAGCTTCCCTGCGGTGGCTGATCTGAGTTTGTAGGGTTCAATCATACATGCTCCCCCATAAGATATGGGGGAGCCATACCTGGTTGCTTTGAATGCCAGCATCAGAGTTTTGTATTCTGTGCGGGCAGCGACCGGGAGCCAGTGGAGGGGGCGGAGCAGGGGGGAGACATGTGAGAATTTTGGCTGGTTGAAGA
Organism: Protomyctophum bolini; assembly: GCF_963924005.1. Lineage (NCBI taxonomy): Eukaryota > Metazoa > Chordata > Actinopteri > Myctophiformes > Myctophidae > Protomyctophum > Protomyctophum bolini. The sequence continues at coordinate 18,497,415 of NC_137873.1, read as the reverse complement.
CCAAGCGAGCTGCGGCATTTTGGATCAGCTGGAGAGGCTTAAGTGCACATGGTAGGCCAGTAAGGAGGGAGTTACATTAGTCGAGTTTTGACAAGACTGTTGTCTGGATTAGGAGCTGGGCTGATTCCTGGGTGAGGAACAGTCTAATTCGTCGTATGTTATAGAGTGTGAACCTACAGGATCGAGTGACAGCTGTGATGTGAGTTTTGAACGAGAGCTGACTATCCAGGACAACACCAAGGTTCCTGGCTGTTGGGTCAGACGTTACCAGGGCGTTGTCTACGGAAATAGTTAGCTCCCGCATAGGACAGGACTTAGCTGGGAAGAAGAGAAGCTCAGTCTTGTCTGGGTTCAGCTTGAGGTGGTTGAAGGACATCCACTGTGAGATGTCAGCCAGGCATGCGGTGATGCACTCTTCCACCTGACTGGCAGAGGGGGGAAGGATAGAAACAGTTGTGTGTCATCGGCGTAGCAGTGATAGGATATACAGTATTGTGAGCAGAGATCATAGTGCCAAGGGATTTAGTGTACAGTGAGAAAAGGAGGGGACCAAGTACAGATCCCTTGTAAGGGGGGTGTGCTGCCAGAGCCTTTTCTGAAATGCATAGGGGAACTTCATTCACAAAACCAGCAAGAACATCCTTAACAAGAGCTAAAAATAGCAATGCTAACTCATTTTGAAAAGTTGCAGTATACAGTATGTGTATAGGCCAACACAGCTCTGTTTAGGCCTACATCAGTGGTTCCCAAACCTTTCTGAATCAGGGCCCACTTGAAAAGTGTTCCAGGCCCACCCATCTGTCCACTATATGTGCATTTTCAGAGCATGTTTATTTATTGTAAGGATCAATCAATTGATTGTGTTCAGGCTTGGTTGGATCAATGTAACTATAAAGTAGTATCGTCTCTGTCAGGTGGAAATGTCCAAAACCTGCTTTTCAGGTTAAAATTCACAAACAGCAGAAGTTGCAGATCTACAGTAAAAGCTCAAAATGCATCGATTTGTGCCACATTTCGAGCTTGTAGATCTGCTACATTTGATACTTTTGTGTGTGACGCTGTTGTATGATTAAGTAGTAGAAGTTCGGTATCAGTATCGGTATCACCATGATAACATATTATTATTATTATTATTATTATCATCATTATTATTATTTAATCATTTAAAAATATATATTTGGGGACTATAGGCCACTATAGCAATATCATCATGGGCCACCATTGGGCTCCGACCCACAGGTTGGGAATCACTGGCCTACATGCAAATACGGATTATGAACCTTAAGTGAAGACATTTAGCCCAGCTAAATGGATTAGACTGCATTTATTTTAATTTGCACTCTGTGTGTCATGCTGAAGTATTTGGGTGAAATGAGCATTTTCAATAAACGCCTACAGAGTTCATGTTCTGAGCACAAACACATCAACATGTCAAGCTAGCTATCGAGTCATTCACATGAATTGCTCATGAGTTTATTGACCGGAATATTAAGTAGTGTAGTGCTTGAAAATAGCGTTGCAGTTGGGCAGAAAGCTCCTATCTCCATATTTTAACTTGTTTTTGTCTGTAAATGAATGCCCTACTTCATCATACAGCGTCACACGAAAGCATCAAAAGTATCAGATCTACAAGCTCAAAACGCAGTGCGAAGCGACACACTTTGAGCTTGTAGATCTGCTACTTTTGCTATCATTGTCTCCACCTGCTGAAGGAATGGGGAGAGTATGTTTTGCACTCCGTACGTCTGTCCATGTTGTGTCCTTCATTCCGTCCGTCCGTCCGTCTGTCCGTTCGTTACCAGCTAATCTCCGGCACCGTTAACACGGTCGATGCCAAACTTTGCACACACACTCCCTGGATGCCAACGATAATAATTAATAGACTTAATTATATAGCACCTTTCATACATAAAATGCAACCCAAAGTGCTCCACAAATAACAAGCAGCGGAATGCCAAAAAACAAAAAAAGTAGGTCAATACAAGACAAAATTGTATCAGAACATTGAATATGAACACAAGATAAATCTAAACAAATGCCAAGTTGAAAAAGTTTTCAACTCGCTCTTAAAAACATCAAGGGAGGTCGCCCTTTTAAGGTGCAGTGGTAGTGTATTCCACAACTTGGGGCCATAGACCCAGAAAGCGGCCTCACCGGTGTTCTTATGTTGAGCTTTTGGTAATTTTAATAGAAGAGTCGATGAAGACCTGAGTGTTCTAGTGGGAACATAAAAATGTATGGAATCCTTAATATACGAAGGTGTCAGGTTATTAAGTGCTTTATAAACAAATAAAAGTGTTGACAGGACTGGACTAATGTGATCTCTTCTCCTGGTATTTGTTAATATTCTGAACGATGAACCTCTGCCCCAAATTGTCCAGAACGGCAACGCCAACATGAGGCAGCTTTTCATTTTTCTGCACCAATCTGCGCGAAACGTTGCACGCACTCTCCCTAGAGACCTTGCCTGGTCGAGATACAATAAAACAGACAACAAAAACAAAAAGCACAAAAACAAAACAAACAAACAAAATAAATTGGCGAGCAGCACATACAGTACACAATGGGGCACTTTTTCTAGTTGGATTTGAATCCCAAAAGTAACTGTTTTGGACATATGAGGTTTCCACCCAGAAATGACATAATGAAACATTGGCGATCCACATCTCATTTAGCAAAACTGCTGGGGGTTTTGCCTGTTAATGTAAAAAATCCCATTCCATCCAGACTGTTTGACTTGAAATGTACATACCAATGACACTATAATGACTTAAGGGTGCAAGTTAGAGTGAATATAATCCCCATCCCTGCACATTTCGTCGAGGTAACAATGGCATGAAATCGGTCTTTTCAGTGCATCTTGCAAAGTATGCTATTAACACTCCATAGGCCTATGTCACTCATTGTTTCTGTCGAGTGGAAACCTTGTACTGTATATAAACTGTTGGTATTTTTGCTCATTTTGCCTGACACTCTTGTATGATGAGCCCAAATCACCAACATGGTCGATTCGCACGGGATTAAAAACACAGACGTCCTCCATGATTATTCCATATTACCTGAGGTCCTGGGGTAATTCTAATCCCGTGCGAATAGGGCTATAGTGTCTGAGCAAATATACAGTCTATTTTACGGCATGATGATGTATACGATGATAAGAGTGCGATTGTTTTATCTGAATCCTGAAAAGTAACAATTTTGCATGGACATATGAGGTTTCCACACGACAGAGATGATATGTTGAAATATGCATGGAGATACGAGGTTTCTGCCCAACAGCAACATCATCTTATCCAGAAATCGCTCCTTTACAGCCTCTGTCTCTCACAAAGCACTGTGCAAACTGTCAGAGCTTGTAGATCAGCTGTTTTCACCAAGCAACGCTGTGGTACGACTGAGTATACATCAGGAGTCAGTCTCCATCACACACCTCCATTTTTCATTAGGCCTCTATCCTTACAAATCTACCCGTGTGCTAACAAGCCGCTAAGCTCCCTGACTGAACAGAGAGAGAGAGAGAGAGAGAGAGAGAGAGAGGAGTGGAGGAGAGAAGTAAAGAACAAGGGTACACAGAGGGAGAGAGAGGAGGAAAGACAGAGGGGGGAGAGAAAGGGGGAGAAAGAGAGGGAAGAGAGAGGTAGGGGGAGAGACAGATGGAAAGAGCAAGAGTGAGGGAAGGGGGGAGAGAGGATCAGAGAGACATGCAGCACTAGGGTGGGTGTGTGTGTTGGTAGAGATTCACATGTTTTTACGTACAGCTGGGGCTCAATTAGTGTCCATTTCTCCTAATTAAGTACACTCTGCCTGGATCACTGGTGCAAAAACAAATGTTTGTCAAATCATCTGCTGTACTGTAGCTGGATGCCCCACCCCCTGTGGCAGGCTGGAGGACTGCTAGGTTGCATGCATCTCTCTCTCCCCCAGATTGGCCCCAGATATGTATTTTACCACGTGGAAGTGTGATGTGCCAGGGACATGATTTTTCTACATAAAAAAGCAGATCTACATGCTCACAATTCTTGTAGATCTGTTTTTGAAAAGCCAATTCATAAAATAGAGTTAAAGTGGTTTTGATGCTGACCTCCTGGAAACCTGTGATGTGACAATAAAGATGATTATGTCACAGCGTTTCGTTGGCAGATGTTTTCCATCTGGTTCTGTGTTCTGTGTCTTTCTCAGTGACTCCAGCCACCTTCTCTCACTGCATCCATAAATACTCTTTAAACACTATAAGACTATATATATATATATATATATATAGTAAGAAGTGAAGAGGAAAAGCCAACGAGTGTTTATGGATGCAGTGAGAGAAGGTGGCTGGAGTCACAGAAAGACACAGAACCAGATGGAAAACATCTGCCAACGAAACGCTGTGACATAATCATCTTTATTGTCACATTACAGGTTTACAGGTGATGTAAAACAGTGGGTGAAATTAGTTTTGACGACCCCCGAGCTTCGAGCTATAGAATTTGAATGCTGAAAAGTAACAGTTTTGAACAAATGCGGTTTCCACCCGACAGAGACGATATGCTGTGTGTGTGTGTGTGTGTGTGTGTGTGTGAGACACACACACACACACACACACACACACACACACACACACACATATTGTGGCAATACCTTGGCACTTGAGTCTTAAGTTAACAGGGACTTGTATTAGATTGCCCCCGCATAAGTGAGGAGAGAGAGAGAGAGAGAGAGAGAGAGAGAGAGAGAGAGAGAGAGAGAGAGAGAGAGCGGTTACGCGACCGTCAATCTACCCGCGCCATCTGCGTACGGTATTAATATAGCAGACATGGTGGCGGGAGGGTCAGTCTCCTCCAAAATGATCTGTCAACCCCTTTCATCCCTGCATCCCGCTCTTATCTTCACCCCTCCTGCTTCTCCCTTCTCTCCTCTGTTGCTATGGTTACCGTGCGGCAGGGGCCGGGCTGAGTAGCATCGCACCAAAAAAAAAGAAGAAAAGAATAGGAAAAAAGCACGCCCGAGTTTTAGCTAACGAACAACTATAGTTTTGATACTCTCTGCTATGCTATGTGCACTGCTGTAGTAGCCTAGCTCTGATCCACCTCCTTCTGATCTGTGTTTCATGATGGAGACGTTAACCACTTAAACCCCGGCATCTGTTTCGTGCGGGAAGCTTTACAAGGAAATAGCCGATCGGCAATCGCTGTGAGCTTGTCGATCGACTATTTTCTTCTAAAATTTCCGTAACAGAAAACGAGACACTTGTATAGAGCCCTCAAGGGACTCTGGTCTACCATGGTTAAAACCACAGGCATAGGACTGGGCCGATTTGATTTCAAATCCATATCACGATTATCACGTAGTAGTTAATCAGACTAATCAATTTAGTCAATTCATAAATTGTCATATATATACAGTATATATGACAAGAGGCATTGGATATATTTTTGGTTAATAGCCCAGCCTTTAGTGTATCGTTTCAGTAGGACTGCATGAGACGGAGCTACGTTGTGCTTCGAGCTGCATTTTGGACCAGACTGGACTGGACTGGGGCTGGGCAAGCACCCCCCCCCCCCCCCCCCCCCCTCTCTCTGCTGCCTCATTATCTACAGCCGACAGTATATATTTCTACTGTTTTTTCCCATCAAGGTGAAGTAAATTGCTGGAAGGTAGCTCTGGTCCATCTGTTAATATAAGGATTATATGGACCAGAGCTAGCGGGAAGGTAACTCACCTCTTCAAACTCCATCTTAGCCCGTAGCACTTGCACTATAGCCTCAACGACCTTCCAAGCGTATGCAAAGGCTAAACTTATGTTATTTAGATACCATATAATGTATACATAGCAGCACCATATACAGATATTCTAAATTGTAAGGTAAACCCTTCTGGGCTGGACTGACCTTATAATGTCATGATACTTGTACTCTCATAGATAGATGCATGAATCGTAGGCTGAGGAAATCACCCATGGCATCAAAACAAAGAATGCTTTTGGAGTGTCCACTGAGTAGCCTATGTCTGACTCTGAAGTCTATGGCTATGGCCTATGGCTTCAACACCAAGAAGTGATGAGAATAGTGAAGAAATGTTTTCTAACTCACTCTGCTTTAGGCACAAATTATTATTTTGGTTTTTGCCTTTTAATTTTTTTTGGAAAATAGCTTAACCACAAAATGTTTTTTAATGTCAAAATGATTTAGAACAGAACAGAACAACATCAGCTCACAACATATCATTCACACTGCAACACGTGAGAATGCAGACGGGCAATTTTTGACAATTTTATGGTTAAGTGGTTAATCCTCTGCCTTATGGCTGTAGTGTCATATGTTGCAGTTTATGAGACATGACACGACAGATCCACTTGGAAAGAGAGGATGCGCAGCCATACACACACGCATGCACACACACACACACACACACACACACACACACACACACACACACACACACACACACACACACACACACACACACACACACACACGCGCACGCAGAGATGCTTAACAGTCAGTTGCTCAGTCATCTGAAGCTATTTGTTGTGGTTGAACAACACTTCCCAAATGGGCCCTTATCTCCCGTTGCCTTTGTCATGGACTCCTTTCATGTTTGAGGAATCAACCATTAGCATGACAGAGCACTCTGAGCTCGTTGAGGCACATCCCCTCTATTCTTGCAAGCCCAAAAGAAGGTAGGCCGCATTAGCACGCTGCACGCACACACACACACACACACACGTACACGTACACGTACACACACACACACACACACACACACACACACACACACACACGTACACACACACTTCGATATTTGAAAATAGCCAATCTAAAAGCTCACAATGTGATGCAAATATCTGCTATTTAAAAATCACACCCGTGTGAAGTGAGGGGCGCTAATATATTAAAGTCTAACTCATGTTGATATGGTGATGTAATGGTGATGTAAAACAAACGGTGCAAACACATACATTAAACGCCAATAATAAAGAAACAATATGACGTAAATGACACATTTTCCTTTCATTGTCAATGTATTTACAAAACAAACATTGAACTAAAGACAAACAAGCACCGGCCCTGAGCAATTTGGTGCCCTAGGCAGGATTTTTCGTGATGCCCCCTTGAAAAATTACCATGGCCCCCTTGTGTTCTAAAGCACTGTGGTTTTGCTTGGTGGATGCCCCCCTCCCCTCATGATGCCCCCTAGACAACTGCCTGTTCTGCCTGATGGGAGGGCCGGCCCATATTAAACCTGTGTATAGGAGGGGCTGTTTGTGAAACATTTGAAAGAAATCTTTGTATTGGAGTCCCTGAACCCAAATATTTTCAGATCCACGGTCTGCGGATGAATACATGCTAATTTGGGGGTCCTTGACATGTTTGCAAACCACTGGTTTAAACAACATTAGAAAGAAAGCCCAAATTAGCGCAACCCGCAGCTACCAATACAGTATGTACGGTAGCTCAGCCTCTCCAACAGACAACAGATTACGACAGACTGACAGTCCAATGAAGTCGGGAGGGAGATCAGTCGGTTGAAAGGTGTGAAAAGAAGTTGCTGAGAGCCGACACTAACAGATGCCTACTAGGCTTTCGAAGTTTGTACCCACCGTCCATTCAACAGCAGATTTTCAACAATAGACCCTTTCCAACACTTACCGCCACCGGAGAGCTATACCTTTACAAGCGACTTTACAGAAAAACAAGCCCAAAGTTGCTTATGATACGCAGGCCTGGCAACACTGACGGGGATGGATCAGTTTGCTATGCTCCACTAAACGGTCTCCAGCAGGGTGATTAACGGGTGTTAGTGCCCCGCGAGCCTTATAGGACAGGGTGCCACCACCACGCGTCAGAACGTGGCATCCACTCCGATGTGTCACCACTGCAGACCTCCGGCCCAGAGCTCACCCCCCCCCCCCCCCCCCCCCCCACACACACACACACACACACACCGCTTGAACGGAATAACCTGGGAGAGGGACGAGAGAGATGAGGTCACTTGCAGGGGTGTGTGCGTGTGCCTGTGTGTGTGAAAGACAGGGGCAGGCGGATAAATCACTCTCCGCCTGTAATTTTTGAAGCCGTGTTGTGTTAATTAGAGGTTGTTCATCATGCGGCGGAGGGTTGAGGCGGTGACAGTCCTCTGCAGAGCCGTGTGTGTATGTGTTTAATGAGAAGACCACGGCGGCACGGACAGGTTATTACGCCAGGCAAAAAGCCTGGGATCGGACCATATGTCCTATTTGTTGATTCCGCCAAAGCGTGGTGTCACCAGCCTTCACTTTTAAGCTCTAGGAATGGAGGAGGGTGTGTGAACGACGGCAGTAGAATATAAAGAAATATGTGCCACAGTATCCTATTTCTGGCCTACAAAGTGCACTTTCATGTGAGATGTCTGGGGCTGTTGACTGTCTGGCTTTTCAAAGAAGCCAAAGTGATGAGCACTCTGTCCAAAAGAGGAGGCCCATACGTATAGACAATTAGCATGCGTGTGAATGGGAGCTCGGAAAAGAAAGGGGGCAGAATATGCATTTGTGCGTGTGTTTGCGGATGAGACGGGTATAATAGACGGGGGGTTTGGGGGGTCCCATGCACACAGGCAGACTTTGCGTTGAATCACAAATCCCCAACAGGGAGGGAAGGAGAAAAGGGGGAGGACGGAGGAAGAGATAGGGCTTTAGGCCTTTGAGTAAACTGTATAGGAAGACCCCCCTCTACTCCCCCCCCCGAATCCCCATCCCCACCCACGGCTGAAGCTGGGGTCTCAGAGCAGATGTCTCGAATTGTGGAAGAAAAGAAAGGGGAGAGCAAAGAGGCTAGTGGATCCCTGAGCTTAACTCTCGGAATCTGAAAGGCATCCATGGTGGAGCGAGGTGGGGCTGGGGCGTGCTGTTGTTGGGTCTGCCAGGCGGCCATGCTGCAGTCCCATGGATTTTTTTGTTTGTTGAGACGTTGACGCTTTCAGAGTCCCCTTTGTTTTGGCTCGCGGGACAACGTTATAGGACACGACCGAACCAGGAGGCGTGCAGGCCCGGCCATGGCATGGCATGGCATCAAGCAATTTACATGTGGGGTTGTTGATGTTATTTTTACTATATCTTGCCCGTTTCTGTTGGGCAGAAACCTCTTATCTCCATATTATCCCCCCCCCCCCCCCCGTAAATTAATGCCATACTTGATCATACTACAGCGTCAGACCAAAGTATAGAGGAATCCACAGTATAAATGGATCCTGTAGTTGTGGGGTCACGGTGCCAAGCAGTGCCAAGCAGTGCAGATATGATTGCCGCTCTGTGGATTTGTTGCGACTGCAGGTCGCAGTTAATTATGGAATCTAGCATTTCCCGTCAGTGTGTGTGTTGGTTGGTTGGTCACCCCATGAAAGCCCCCCATGGTCATCGTGACATCACATGACATCAGCCCCCATTTATGGTGCCCAGGTCATTGTGACATCACGTGACATGTCATAATAAATGCGACCTGCTGTCGCAGTTAAGCCCATATGTCGAGTCGGTCGGGCCCACGGTTGTCCAGAACCACCACAAAAGGCCCGGGCCAGAATCCATATTTGGGCATGCCTAACAAATAACTCCATATATGGGCATACAAGGGGTCACAGAAAGAAAGATGTGTATTTGGCGCTGCACTGCGGCGACATGGACTAGGGCTACGCTTGCATGCGGGCCCTTTGTCTAAGACAAATTTCTTCCTCGGGAGACTAATAAAGTATATCTCATCTCATCTCTCATATTTGGGCATGCCTAAATATAAATACGGGTTCGTCCCACCGACTTCTGACATCTGACATCATTCTGACATCTGTATAGACTCCATATTCACTCATCACACCCTGTACAATCAAGACACGCTCCATATATTATGGCCAGTGAATGCGACCTCGCCCTCAGGTCTTTATAAGCTTGTGTTGAGTTTGTAGATCTGCTACTTCTTCTGTTTTTGAATTAGAATCCTGAAAGGAAAATATTTGGATATTATGAGATGTCCCCACTACACAGACGTTATGCTGAAAAGTAGCTGGAGAAAGTGAAAGAAAAATCTGAATTTTTAGAAGCAGTCACTATGGTGTCACGGTATTGTGCCATGCTATAGTCCCTCGAAGGTCAACCCCTCTCTGACGTTAAGGGAGAGGAAGAGAGAGAGCGCTCTATACGTGTCACCCAAGATTTGCATTGTTCGAGGCGCGTTATCTGCTTATTTGTAGAGGCGGCAGAGGCGATAACGAGTAAAATGGAACCAAATATGCTGCAGTGTTATTAAATGGAATGAGACCTTTTTTCCTCATCCACAGAATGCAACGTGATCTCGCTTCCATCCTCCCTTGTCTTCTTTCACACAAATCACACACACACACCCATGTCGCACACACATCAGCCCACACGCGCCACAAACAATGTCGGAACAAACAACCATACATCCATAGTCCACACACACACACACACACACACACACACACACACACACGCACGCACGCGCGCACACACACGCAAACACACAAGCTTGTGGCAGATTCTTATCGCCTGGAACTACCTGTGTATTTGAAAATAAATGGCCTGCCAACCATTTGATGGGCCTGGCTAGAAATCCCACATGCTTATACTGCCTCGGCTGCTTTCAAGTAATCATCCCCATGGTAACATCTGACACCGGCTATTCATCATGCCGACCATATAAACTCCAGCATATTCTCAAGTCACTCACTTTACTTCTTTACTATGGTCACTGACAAATATCTGCACATAACAAACACCATGCAATTAAATCCTTACCACCTTGTTAACGTGTCAGCTGAGATCAGCAGCGGGAGAAGTAGGCGATTTATTTTGACGTAGTAAAAGTATAGCAATACCATTAATGTGGAAATAATTCTCCTGCTAAAAGTGCATATTATTAAATGATACTTGAGTTAAAGAACCAAAAAAATAATATTCTAATAGCCAAGAACATTTGTATTTCAGATGTAGTGGAGTATGAGTATGAAGCATTAAAAAATGGAAATACTTTAGTAAAGTAAAAGTACCTCCACCTCAAATGCCTTGTGGTAGAGTGTCCACCCTGAGACTGCATGGGAGGTCGGGTTCAATCTTGCGGCTGAGTCATATACCAAAGACTATAAAATGGGACCCAATGCGCCTCCCTGCTTGACACTCAGCATCAAGGGTTCAACTGGGGGTAGATCCCTGTACTAGCGTCATGTTCCATGGGGTGTACTTGTACATCAAGCGGTCTCGCACTACAGAAACTAGAGTTAGCCAGTCCTGCCCATTGGTTTCCAAGGCTACCTCAAAATTGTACTTAAGTACGGTACTTAAGTAAATGTTGGCCTACTGCAGTCAGTGGTTCTCAAACTGTGGGTCGGGATCGACCCCCAGGATCAAAAGTAATCAACAAACTATATTACTATATAAACTGGTCAAACATTCGTCAAATTGTCAAAATATACAAGCAACAATTTGACAATATATATCTGTGGGAACTGAGTCAACTCCTACATTCCAAGTGCTTGTCAGGGTGGGGGGTCCCCAGTTCAAATATGATTATTTTGGGGCCTACTTTCGTTACCACTGCTTATATGGCCAGGGCAGGGCCACCGTCAGACAATATATATATATAATATAATAATAATAATAGGCCAGGGCAGGGCCACCGTCAGACAATATATATCCTTATATGGCCAGGGTAGGGCCACAGGGCAGGGCCACAGGGCAGGGCCACCGTCAGACAATACATATCCTTATATGGCCAGGGTAGGGCCACAGGGCAGGGCCACAGGGCAGGGCCACCGTCAGACAATACATATCCTTATATGGCCAGGGGCAGGGCCACCGTCAGACAATATATATCCTTATATGCCCAGGGGCAGGGCCACCGTCAGACAATACATATCCTTATATGCCCAGGGGCAGGGCCACCGTCAGACAATACATATCCACACTAAACAAAACCACGCACTTAAATTCTAATCCGCTTGCTTAAAGGTGTCAGCTAAAATACATGTCACTAATCTGCATGTATGAGCGTTTGTTTGTCACCGTGTGTTTGTGTGAATACACAAGTGTCATGTCGCATTAAATGTTGTCTGTGATTGACGTAAATTGATTTTCATTGATTTGATGATGTTGACAGGTGGTTGGTGGGGAACGCAGACGCTCGCAGACAGTCTGCCGTACGCTGACGGGCGCCTGACATTTACCTAGGTGGATGAATATTCATCAATGCCAGACTTATTGACCGTGTTATGACGGGCATGAATGGAAATTTCTTTGGTTTATAATGAACCTGGGCCAGGGGGGGGGGGGGGGGTGTGTGTGTGTGTGTGTGCGTGTGTGCGTGTGCTTGTGCGTGCGTGCGTGCGTGTGCGCGTGTGCGTGCGTCTAATTAAATGGACAAATAATTTGAGGGGCAAATTGGGTATTTCTGTAAGGAATTGTTTTGCAACTAACCATTTGGCTCTGACTGGAAGTGATAAACAATGTTTACGTTTTAGAGGCATTTCATATCATGGATTCATGGTCCGTAGATAAATGTGAAAACAGAAAGGTGAAGAAATATATTACAAAAGACGCAATAATAATCTGATTAAAGAAAAACAAGAAGACAAGCAAATATCAGTTTACGCTGCATTAGTCTCAAACTTGTCAGAATTATATTTTGATCGTTTGATAATTACACAGCTTTTAAAGCTAACAACCAAGAGTACATCCAAGTGATACGATTGGTGGTTATAATTTAATCAGTAATCTGTGAAACATTTGTTGAATAACCAATGTAAAAAAAGAAGAAAAAGCAAACAAGAAAAGCCCTGCAGGGACCACTGGAATGTCACATTTGGTACAGCGCTACAGCCAATTCATGTTTTATGCTTTTTGAACCATCAACTGAGATCTTATAAAAGATGCATTTGTGTGGCTTTCAGTCCCCCTCAGATGTGGGGGCTAAACTTTCACTGTGCACTGCAGCATGTGACCGTGTGGCCTTCATGCATAGCAAATACATCTGTTTCACTGCTGGGCCAATGTATCGCAGCACAACAAAGTATACCCAACCCCCACAGCGCTTTGAGTCAAAGTATATAGCACTGCTGTCGTACAGAAACCTCTTATCTCCATATTTTAACCTTTTGTGTGTTTTCCTTTTCGTAAATCATACTACAGCGTCACACAAAAGCATCAAAAGTAGCAGATCCACAAACTTGAGATGCAGCACGAAGTGACACGCTTTGAGCTTACAGTGGTGAGCAGTTGAGAATGGCAGTGATACCACTTGAGGACCTCCGTGGTGCCTCTGTGGCACCTCACCCCTTTTAGTGGTACCACGATTCACACTTAATTTAAAGGTGTCAATGGGTGTAGTGTGGCAAATCAGCCACAGTGTGGCACATGTGAGTCCATGATTATTACTTTTGATGCGTATGCACCGTCCCAGCAAATTGTGCCTGATACAGCAGGTCAAATGTCTAAAAATACATGTCTAAAAATAGACGTGTTTTAGAAAAAACGTCTTCCGAAACCATGTACTATAGTATGTAGTTTGATTAAAAAAAAAAAAAATCCTCCAAAATCATGAAAAATGACACTCTGTCTTGATGATTTTCATTTTTCTTAATTATTTTTTAATGCTATAGGGTGCTATTTTTCACGATTTCGGAGGATTTGAAAAAAAAGGTGAAAATAACAGAAAGGTGACAGACCATGTCCAGTGGTATTAAATTGGCGACCCGCGGAACGCCCCCCTTGTGGCCCTTTTTTTTGGCTAATGAAAGTTACAGGTATGGTGTGTGCGATATGATGGCATTTTTACTGTTGAAAGAAATGTAAATTAATGTGATTGCTGTTGGACCTCTAAATTACAACAAAACAAACTAAGGCGCTGGCTGTGGTACTTCCTGGTTTACCAGAACGGGGTTCAACTCCCTGCGGTGCCCTGCTCAATTTGTTGTATATAAATGGTTTATTTTTATATTGTGTTGCCGTTTCATAGATGATAACCCCCAGGTTCTCTACTGTGTTTGTACTCCATACAGTTATGTTACCAAGTCTATTTATTAAGTGACAAGCCCCCAAACAGTGAGGACGCGAAGCCCACCACCATTGGCCAAAGGGAGGCGCTATAGCACTAAAACTGAAAATGCAAACTTTAAACGGGAAAAGCTCAGGAACTGTTTTACCGTGAGCAATACAACTTTGATACACATCCTTCCAGCCGGGCTGACAAGCCAGCCAGCTCAGAATGATAGCTCAGCAGCAAGCCCAGAGCTCTTATTCTGAGCTGGCTGGCTTGCCACTCCGGCTTGTTCTGTTGCTGCAAGGCAGGGCGGGTCAGACCGGGCCAGGCAGGCACAGAGCCAGGCCTCGAGAGAGGATCAAGCCTGGCTGAGCTGACTGAGCAAGGCTGGTATGGCTGCAATGGTTGACTGCAAGGGCTGATGTGCACTGGCTTGGCAGCCTGACTTTCTACACTGGCTGACTGGCGGAGCTGGCTGGCTGCGTTGGCTGACTGGGCGGGCTTGCTGGCTAGCTGGCTTGCTGGGCTCCCTGAGGGAAGCTTTGGGATGGATCTCTAGGGGCATCGGCTTGTGTTGAGCCTTCCAACGGCGTCTACCTTGATCTCCGTCCTAAGAAAGAAAGACAGAAAAATAAGTCACACAAACTCAACTATGCAGCTTCCACATGAGGAAGGCAGGCACGCAGGCAGGCAGGCAGCTGACTGCATGCTTGCCTTTGTGTTCTCCAGGTGTTTTTTGAAGGAGTGTCCTGTCCAGTGTAACTCCAAGTTACATGGGGGGGGGGGTATGGTTGGAGAGTTTGTGACCATCCCAAGTGACGCTCAGTTCGTTTTTCGCGTCTCGGTTTCTTCAGGTGAAAGCTGCATAGTTGGGTTTTTGATGGGTTGGGTTTCAGGTGGTTGTATTCTAGTAGCTTGACATTTCTTGGAGGGCACTTTCAAGGACAGACTCAATCTTTTGCAAGTTGCTTGTTGGGTGGTAATGCAGAGGTCGTCGGCGTAGATGAAACGCTGGCATTCTGTTGGTAGTGGCTGGTCGTTTGTGTAGATATTGAAAAAGAGGGGGGCGAGCACGCTACCTTGTGGGAGGTCGTTCTTTTGGGCTTTCCATTTACTCCTCTGGTCATTTAACTGGACATAGAAGCGCCTGTTGTTGAGGAGGCTTTTCCTGACCATTGTGCCGTGTTGGACAGTGTCTCTGAATGCTGCTCCAGTTATTTGTTTTCCCTCAAACCCATCCTCAATGTGTTGGGTGAGGTTGAGCTATGTCCAGCACAGGAGTGGCCGGGACGGAAGCCAGCTTGGTCTTTAGTCAGCTTTGTATCTATGAGTGACAAGTGACAACGAGGCGTTGGAGTATCAGCCTCTCATAGAGCTTGTAGGTGATGTAAAGGAGGGACATGGGTTGGTAGCTCTTTGGGGATAATGGGTCTTTGCCAGGTTTGGGGATTGCAACCACTTTGGCCTTTTTCCAGACAGAAGGGATGGTTTTCTGTGCCATGCATGTATTCAGCATCCCCACGAGCCAGGTCTTTGCGTTAGGTTCCAGGTGCTGTATCATTTCTGCCAGTATGTCATCAATCGCTGCTGCTTTTCTGGGTTTCAACTTTCCCATTGCAGTTTCGAGTTATTCTAGGTCGAAGGGTTTGTTTTGAGGCTGGCTGATTGTGGTTGGTCTGATATCACTGTGCGATGGTATTCTCCTGTGGGTCGGCGGCGGTGTTGGTTAAGACTGTTGGCCACCAGTTGTGATGCAACAGAGTTTGCTGTGACCGTTTTGATTATGGGTGGCTCCCTGAGGTCCCTGATCCCCATGGGGTCCAACAGTGGTCATTGAAGCGTACACACACGCACGCACACATGCACCTACACACGCACATGCGCATGCACACGCTAACCAAATATAACTCTGGGAGTGTAACACATTACAGGTCTGTAACTCTGAGAGTATATATGGTGGCCGACGGGCACGTACAGGTCTAGTGTAACCAAATGGACCATTTGGTCCATGTCTGTAAGTCTGAGAGTGTAACACATGTAACCAAATGGACCCTTACAGGTCCAACACTGGTTATCGAAGCTTGCACACACACACACACACACACACACACACACACACACACACAAACACGCACATATAACCAAATGGATCCTTGCAGATTCAACACTGTTTTTTGTTAATGAAATGTCGGAGTTCGACAAGAGTAAGCAAATACCGGTAATTCGAAAATGTTATTTTTGTGCTTTTGTGTTTCTCTTCTTTATATATTACTTCACTGTTGAAATGTAACACAAAAACTAAGGCACTGGTGTCGTACTTCTGGTTTACCGGAACGGGGTTCAACCCCCTGCAGTGCCCTGCTCAATGTGTTGTATTTACATGGTTCATAGCCCATGTTTCATAGCCCATGTTTTTTGAAATTTTGAAAAAAAAGGTTATCCTCGTTTCTCATCATTTTGGACCGTGGGCTATAGCCCATATCGTACGGCATACTATGGCACGCCGTTTTTCATCATTTTTGAGGATTTGAAAAAAAAAAAAAAAAAACGATGGGTTATAGCCCATGTTTTTTGAAATTTTGAAAAAAGAAATCCAGGCCCATGAATTAGAGGATAAAGCTCACATGTTACCCAAATAGTTGAATACACAAAAGCTAAGGCACTGGTGTCATACTTCTGGTTTACCGGAACGGGGTTCAACTCCCTGCAGTGCCCTGCTCAATGTGTTGTATTTACCGGAAAAATTGAGTGTTGCGGAGGATGAGAAACAATAGCAAATTACGGAGTGTTGCGGAGGATGAGAAACATTAGCAAATTGCGGAGTGTTGCGGAAAAATTGCAGTGTTTAAAAAAAAAAAAAAACGATTGGTTATAGCTCATCGGTTTTTGATTTATTAGAAAAATTGCGGAAATTGCGAAAATTCCGGAAATTCCGGAAATTGCAAATTGCGGAAATTGCAACTTGCAGAAATTGGAAATTGCGGAAATTAAATTGCGGAAATTGCGGAAATTGGAAATTGCGGAAATTGCGGAATTTGGAAATTGCGAAAATTTGAAATTGCGGAAATTTGAAATTGCGGATGGGCCCATGTTTTTTGAAATTTTGAAACAACCAAAAGTTGGTTGATGATGTCACTCGCATACCCTCTATACTGACATGCTACTGATCATGATACTTACACGATACACTCAACTACAATAATTTGAAAACTTTACTTTGCAGATTTAGATTATCCACTTAAGCCCTATACTTTGGCTATTCGAAAATATAGCCGATCCGTTACTTTTTACTAGTAAAAGAGTATTTAGTAGAGAGTATTTATATACTGTGGTATACTTGCACCACTGGCTTATGTTCATGTCTGAAGCAATAGCAGTTTCAGCAAAGTGCTGCATGCGTTTCACCATAAAGAGGGTAGTTTTCCCATTGATGAGCCCACTGCTACAAGCAGCCACAGCCCCAACCCGCAGCAAATCACCATTCTGTTAAAAGGCCCTGATGCGTAGAGAACTCTACAGCCAAGCCTCTCTCCGGTCCAAATCTGCCTGCTTGCAAACCCCCTGTAATTGGAGGCATTAAACTTGCTTTTGGACAGGGATTGCAGATGAGCTTTGGTAGCTTGGATGAGGACTGAATGCTGCATTCAGAAAAGGGAGGTAGGCTACACAAGTATTGTCATTGCTGTCGGGCAGAGACCAAACCTTGTATCTCCGTCAAATAAATGTCTTACTTCGATCGTCATACAAGAAGTGACGTGATGCATTGGTATCGTGTAGATCTGCTATTTTCACTAGTTCTGAACGTTTTTGTTCCATTTCTTGAAAAGGAAACCGTTTTGGATATACAAGGTTTCCACCCAACAGCGACATTTTTTTACAAGCAGAATCTGACAAATGGCTGCCAATCCTGTCCCTGTATCTGTGCCACTGTGCATCAGCACCATGGTTATACTGTATGCTTGCTCACGCACACTGCTGTGTTTTCTGTGCGGGATAGATGTAAGCCATAATTGACTGTCAGGGGACGGTGTGTGCAAGGATGTTTGCCTCTGTTTACCTTACACAGCTAGTTGCAGGCATGTCCTGTCACTGTTTGCTTTAGTGTGTGAGTAATTCGGGCCGGAGGCTCTTAACCACTTCAGCAGAAACCACTTCACTAGTTGGAATAAACACACCATTGTGGAAGGTTTAAAGGTTTTATTGAATGAAAGAATGAAGTGATGAGGAGGAGAGTGATTATGAGGGGGAGGGCGAGGCTTGGGTTCCGGGGGGGGGGTCGCCGACCCTGAAGTCTTTGGGGAGGGGGTCGTGTGGCGGTCATCCCGCGGTACACATGGAGGCGTGACCGCGTGGCGGTCAGCCCGCGGTACGCTTGGAGGCGTGATCCCCCCGTGGGAACTGTGAGGAGGTGAGGAGAGATGGAGGAGATGGAGCAGTGGAGATGCTGCTGGTCTTGAGGTGGTGATGGGGATGGTGGCGGGATACGAAAAGCATAGAGGATGCTGGGTTGTCTGGGGCGGGTATAAGTAGGCTCAGGTAGATTGTCATGGAGGGCGGAGGATGGCGTGAAGGTATGGTCAAGGTGTGTTTCTCCGCCTCCTGAACATCAGTTGTTCCAACTCCATTTAATTTAGCCATTTTAAACCTAAAATGGTCTTCTCTAATGCAGTGCTTCTCAAGCTGCTTCCGTGTCAAGGGCCCCCAAACTGATATGAATTAGTCTATGGACCCCCACCCCCAGCATGTTGTGCTAGCGACCTCCGGAATTGTCACTATTCATGTGTATAGCCAAAGCATAAACTATAGGAAAAGTGCTCCTCGGGGCACAGGACAGGTAATTCAGGTATTCGACGAAAAAAAGAAAAGAAAATCATGCTTTTCAACATCATACTATATAGTATAGTATGTTGTTTTCAACGATAAAAGAAATCACACCCGTGGGAACTGAGTGGTGCAACTCCATGTGGGGGTCCCCGGGGGTCCCCAGAACATTCAGATATTCCAGACCCCCAGAAACGTGCCCAGGGGGCCCAGGCCATACATTGGGACACACATTACTGGTCCTTGGTCCTCATAAATGATGAGAATTATGCTTTTCGACAACATACTAGTATACTAGTACTAAAAATACAAAATAAAATCATGAAAAACAACAGACTATATTGTATGTCATTTTTCAGGGTCGGGTGCTCAGAGCGGTGAACCAATATAATCCAACGCATTGATCCCTGCGGCACCCGCCCCTCTATACCAGAAATCACGGTGGCTGGGCCAGGCTTTAGCTTTGAATCCTCATCGATGATGTCATTGGTAGGCAGGTTTCAGAACTGTCCACGGCCTGCCAGGTGAGTAGACAGAAATGGGGTCATCTTATAATGAGAGCATTGGTGAGGACCAATTATGAAACTATAGTGGGAAATGGGTGAAGTGCTCCTTTAAGTCTTGTACTTCGTCATCATTATATCATATCATATCATACTATCATATACTATAATTCACTCAATGTCTGAATGTCTGTCTGAATGAATGTCTGTCTGTCGTAGCTCCTCACTGCCTGCACCAATCGCTCCGACTTTTCACACAGGCATTGACCATAATATTACGGAGGTCTTTTTTCACTTTAACAAATTATTGATAATTAATTTATTAGTGCATTAAAATTAACCATCCACTTACAACATCAAAATGTCACTTTTCCTAGATTCCTTGGGTCATGACACATCTCCCCATATAGGCCACGCCCATTTGCGTCAGGATAGATTTTCCGCCATTTGGACTTTTCTTCAAAACACACTTTTTACTCTTCCACCTACAGCTTCTGTGCAAAATCTCACAAAAAAACGGTACACATGATCTCTGGCCCTATCCGATTAAAACACCACAGGAATTGTCATAGTCCGTATCGTTCGGCTGTAATCGGCGTCCAAAGTTAGTGGGAGAGGCCTGTTTTACAACAAATGACACAAATCACCAACGGAATGTCCAATCCATCCCAAATTTCATTCACATGTCGAGGGTGGTTTAACCAACGGAGAGCCCTTAGCAATTCCATTTCCATCCTTAGGGGGCACCACAAATGCAGAATTTTAAAACGTTTATTGCAAAAACATGCTTTTTGGGGGATAAATCCACTATATGTTTGCTATAGTGGAGCCTACGTGTCATGCGGTGGCAGAATGATAAACCCAAAATGCAGAGTCACAGGAAACATTTTCATTTCAAAAGTATTTAATAATGAAAAGGCAAAAGTCTTACACTGAAGTTGAAAATCAGGAATCCAGGCAATTATCTCACACATGAGTAGAATGCAGGAACACAGGACAAAAACTCACACTTGAGGAGCACGCAGGAATCAAAACGACAAAAAGACAAGTAGTCAAAACAGGAACATGCACCGACAACATCAAACTATGAACTGACACTGAATGTTTGCAATGAGTCCAGTTTTATAGGGGGAAGGTTGATTGACGAATTGTTCACAGGTGGAATGACGAGGGAGTTGGAGACAGGTGAGTGAATGGGACTGCAGAGTGGAAGGGGAAGTGGAAGTGGCCAGGGCTGACATGGTCTGTGGAGAGACAGCCCTAACACTATGTGCGCTATAGCGAGACAGGCCAATTCCCTCCCAATCTATTACGATCTATTACATCGCATTACCCACACTGTACATAATTTGGTGTTCATATATTCAGAACGGGTAAGTTCTATAGTATCATTAATTATTTTAGCTATAGCCATGAGTCATGACCAAATACAGGAGAATGGAGTTGATGTCATGTGAGTAGCCTATGTTGAAGGAATAGAGGTGCAAAGGTGTTTCTTGATTGATTTGGCACCTTTTCGTAGCTCGGGAGCTTGTAAAAATGAATATTGGTACAGTTTATGTGCCTAGAATAGAGGTGTGATATTGAAGTGGCGAGACTGCACATCAATAGACTGGGATCAATTTACTCTGCAAATCTGGATGTACGTGTGTGTGTGTGTGTGTGTGTGTGTGTGTGTGTGTGTGTGTGTGTGTGTGTGTGTGTGTGTGTGTGTGTGTGTGTGTGTGTGTGTGTGTGTGTGTGTGTGTGTGTGTGTGTGTGTGTGTGTGTGTGTGTGTGTGCATGCGCATGCGCGTGCGTGCAATCGTGCATGCGTACGTATGTGTGCGTGTGCAAATTACTATAGTAGGTGGGTTGAAATAATTAGCAAAAGTAGCAGATCTACAAGCTCAAAACGGATCACATACTTTTGATGCTTTTTTGTAACACTAAGTTGAAATATGGAGATAAGAAGTTTCTGCTCTGACAGCAACGTCGGTATGAGCACATGGACAGGAAAATAGAGGCCAGGCTTTCCACAGGTAGAGCAGAAAACCTGGTGATGACGTGATGTTTAGGCCAGCGATGATGAGCAACCAGTGGACATGAAATAATACGGGACAGAAATTGACATGCCATCCCATCCCAGCCCGGCATCATCATGACATCCCCAGGCTTTAGCTTCCACAAAACATGCTCATTAAAACAGATGGGTGAACTGTCTCTCCGGTTGATTCCTCATCATTTAATGGTCCATAATATGCTAATCAGATGTTTTCCTGCAGGTCTGCTGCCATTTTTCATTACACTGCAGCGGAGGACAGAAAAGCAAGGGAGGAACCGTTTTCCTGAAGGAAATATAGTTGCTGATGCGTGGTTAAGAGATGGACTGCAGATAAGCGTACTGTGTGCACCGAGAAAGAGAGTGAGGCGGCGGGGAGGTTAATGTGTGTGAGTGGGAAGAAAAGGAATTCCTCTTTTCAAAATGGTCTTTTTCACAAAAATAAAGTATGTAACATGACACTGACATTGGGGCGATGGGGTCAATTCAATTCATTTCAATAGCAAAGAGGTCATTATGAAGAATATAAGTCAGTTGACGGTGGCCCTTTTAAAAACATATACTGAACTGTACAGTCGATTCAAGGTTTTCCTGCTATCTGTTGTGCTAGATCTAGTACTTGTTCTGCACCCACAGTACGGACGGAATGCTAAGACCTTTTTTAAGGCACCCTCAAGACCGTTTCACGTAACAACACTCTCCTTCATCGAGGTCAAACATTGCCTATACACGGTTTTATCTTTCGCAAAAGAATTATGAAAAAGCAAGGTCCTTATCTGACTGCTATTATCAAAAATAGGATCCAACCATGTTTGGATGGGCCTCAAAGGATTATATGACGCTTCCCCGGGCCCTATATCTGCATGTATAGCACGTTTAAGGCTAAACCATGCTTTGTCGAACATCTACATAATGTCAGTATTTCTCAAACGGTGTCAGTTTCTGTCCATATTTCTGTCCATATGTGAACTTGATCCATGCAACCCAGATCTTTTGCACAAAAAAGGGACTAAATTAATTTCGCTACTATGCCACCAAAATGTGGAACGCCCTACCAACGGTCATTAAGACATGCGAATCCTTTGACTCCTTCAAAACCGCTCTCAAAGGGCACCAACGGACGGCTGCAATTCAAAACTGGCCCTGTATAATCTGAATCCCCCACCCACCCATTTTTCTCCTCACTGCATATGTTTTCTTTTCCCTTTTTACCTCCTTTATGATGATGATTTCTTGTTTTTTCGCTATATAGAAGCAGTGCCGTCGCTACCTATATGCGCCGTTCGCGCTGCGAGTAGGGAAACACACCGAGGGGGGCAACAAAATGTGCCAAAAAGTGCCAATTCTATCTGCGGCTCCGCCACGTAATAACGAGCGGCCGTGTGTGCTTCCTCACAAACAGTGAAAATAGCCGATCTGCATGAGGAATAGCAGCGCTCTCGTCGGGAGGAGGGGCAGCACAAATATCCTATGAGTAGGGCAACCAAATGGTCTGCTACGGCCCTGTATAGAAGTGTATTTGTATGTCTCTAAATGTTATGATAACTCACAGTTAACAGTTTTTTGTATATTTGTGCTTAAAATGTAGCCTACTGTTAATAATTACTTCAATCAATCAATCTACTTGATCACACTATGACTACAGCATCACACAATTAAAAGCATAAAAAGCAGATCGACAAGCTTGAAACATATATACAGTATGGCACGAAGCGACACGTTTCGAGCATTCAGCATGACTTTTGCTGTTTTTAAATTTGAATCCTAAAAAGTAATAGTTTTGGACATACAAGGTTTCCACCCGACAGAGACGACTTGCATCAGGCTACAGACCCTCTACATCAGGGATACTCAAATAGATTTACCTGTGGGCCACATTACAAAAATGGCAAGGGGCCAGGGGCCAGTAGATAAAATTACGACATTAATGATACTTGATAACTTCTCTCTTTCAATTGCTTTATTTTCGCAAAATGTATCAAAGTACAATGTGCATGCACACAATATGTAAATAAATAAATGTGTTACATTTTCTTGCATAAACACAAAGAGCTGTTTCCATAACTGCACAAATTATTGCACATAACATGAGTAGCTGTTATAATAACATAATAACATAACATGAGTAGCTCTTTGCCTGCCTGCCTGCCTGCCTCCATGAGTAGTTATTTGTCTGTCTGTCAATGAGTAGCTGTCTTACTGTCTGCCTGTCTATGAGTAGCTGTCTGCCTGCCTGTCTATGAGTAGCTGTCTGTCTGCCTGCCTGTCCAATTGTCCATGAGTAGCTGTCTGTCTGCCTGTCTGAGTAGCTGTCTGCCTGCCTGCCTAATTGTCCATGAGTAGCTGTCTGTCTGCCTGTCTATGAGTAGCTGTCTGCCTGCCTGCCTAATTGTCCATGAGTAGCTGTCTGTCTGCCTGTCTATGAGTAGCTGTCTGCCTTCCTGCCTGTCCAATTGTCCATGAGTAGCTGTCTGTCTGTCTATGAGTAGCTGTCTGCCTGCCTGCCCAATTGTCTATGAGTAGCTGTCTGTCTGTCTATGAGTGTAGCTGTCTGCCTTCCTGCCTGTCCAATTGTCCATGAGTAGCTGTCTGTCTGTCTATGAGTAGCTGTCTGCCTTCCTGCCTGTCCAATTGTCCATGCAGAGTAGCTGTCTGTCTGCCTGTCTATGAGTAGCTGTCTGACTGCCTGCCTGTCCAATTCTCCATGAGTAGCTGTCTGTCTGTCTGCCTGTCTATGAGTAGCTGTCTGCCTGCCTGCCAGCCAGCAAGTTGGTTAACAGAAAATAAATTGTTATGGCTGAGTAAAATAAAATACAATAAACACAATTTGCCTGAAAATAGATTACCCAGCTATGACCTTTTTCATGAAAAAAAATGACTAGTGATATGGCTGACTGAGTAAAATAAAACAATCTACCTGAAAATAGATAGCTATAAGTGAAGAGCAATTTCCGCAATTACCATTTCCGCAATTTTTACCATTTCCATTTTTACCATTTCCGCAATTTCCGCAATTTCCGCAATTCCGCAATTTGACAAAAACGATGGGTTATAGCCCATGTTTTTTGAAATTTTGAAAAAAAAAGTTAGCCTCGTTTCTCATCATTTTGGACCGTGGGCTATAGCCCATATCGTACGGCATACTATAGCGCGCCGTTTTTCATCATTTTTGAGGATTTGAAAAAAATGACAAAATGACAAAAACGATGGGTTATAGCCCATGTTTTTTGAAATTTTGAAAAAAAAAGTTAGCCTCGTTTCTCATCATTTTGGACCGTGGGCTATAGCCCATATCGTACGGCATACTCCCAGCTAACATGTCCATCTGGGCCCCACTTGGGTTTTGACATGGGCTATGGGCATGGGTTCCGAGTGGGCCGTGCACCCAGTTTTCACAAAGGGCCCACCCGTGTTAGCCCATATGGGCTTTTGCGGGTTTCTAAGTGGGTCTTAGGTGGTATCCAAATGGGCCATTTTATTTCAGAACCATGTGTGCGCCACCTGTGTTTGCCTATATGGGTTTGAACTGGGATCTGATTGGGCCTTAAGTGGGTACCAGCTGGGCGAATTATATGTGACCCATGTAGGCCACACTTGTGCCTCATTGTCTTCCGTCCTGTTTCTGTTTTCCCCTGCTGTTGATTGTTCATTCCTACAGATAGGATGCAGTGTTTCCAGTTTTCTGTAGTAGTTTCTTCAAGTGTTCAAACTTTATGACTGGATAGCACTTGATCTGTAGAGTCCTACATTACTATCTCCTACGATCAAGGGTTATGGTTAGGGTACTGTAGCATGCCGTTTTTTCATCATTTTTGAGGATTTGAAAAAAATGACGAAAATCACTCCGACACCATGGACTATAACCCATGGTCAGGAAGTGATTTTGTCTTTTTTTCAAATCCTCATTTTTCATCGTTTTTGACCATGGATTATAGCCGGGTTAGGGTTAGGGTACACTAGCATGCCGTTTTTCATCATTTTTGAGGATTTGAAAAAAAGACGAAAATCACTCCGAGACCATGGGCTATAGCCCATGGTAAAAACGGGGTTTTGTAAAAAAGACAAAATCACTTCATCATTTTTGACCATGGATTATAGCCGGGTTAGGGTTGGGGTTAGGGTTAGGTTCCACGGGCTAATAAAGTGTAAATTCTGGGATCCTTGACAAGAAAGGGTTTGGGAACCACTGTTGTAGAGGGTCTATAGAATAGATGGATGTTGATAGTATTAGTTAGTGACTTTGACAGTGTACAAATGGAACCGGATTTCAGCAGGTCAAATGAAGAAAGAAAACCGTATGACTCCCAGGCTGATCTCACTGGGGGAAAACTGTAGTTTATTTGTTTAAGAACTAACAATAAATTGAAAAATATATTCTGGATGTGACACTTACAAGCCGAAATAACGCAGTTGGTAGAGCATTAGACTGAAAATCTGAAGGTCCCTGGTTCAATCCCGGCTTTCAGGAGTTGAAATGAGGTACAGAAAACCCTATGACTCTTAGGCTGATCTCCCTGGGTGAAAAACATGAGTTTTTTTTGTTTAAGAAGTAACAAGTAACAGTCAATGTAAAAATAAATGCTGGATTTGACACTTTGCAAGCCGAAATGGCTCAGTTGGGAGAGCGTTTGACTGATAGACCTGAAGGTCCCTGGTTCAATCCCGACTTTCGCCAGTTGAAAAGAGGTACAGCAAACCCTATGACTCTTAGGCTGATCTCCCTGGGTGAAAAACTTTATGAGTTTTTTTGTTTAAGAAGTAACAAGTAACAGTCAATGTAAAAAATAAATGCTGGATTTGACACTTGCAAGCCGAAATAGCTCAGTTGGGAGAGCGTTAGACTGAAGATCTAAAGGTCCAGAAGGACAACTTTAAAGCAGCCCAGAAATTCAACATGTTTGTGTGCCTCAATGGCCAAGCGGATAAGTCAAATGATATCCGTAGTATACCTAGTAGAAGTGTGCCGGTTCAAACCGGCAAAGACTCCAACTTTGCTTATACATTAGAGACAGGTAGGCCTACAAAGGTACAACCTTGCAAAGATGCAAAATGAAAAAAGAATAACTAAAGGCCCTGCTCTTTGCGCGCAGGGTCCGGCCCATTCCTCTCTGTTATGTCATATGACGAGCATTTAACTTTTAATATCACAATTATTGTAGCTAATCTTTAACTGAATCTGGAAGTATTCCTTTATTAAATGATTCTTCATAGTCTGGAATTGTAACTGATCAATTTTCTTTTGTGACTTTCGCCTTTATTTTATATGGAGGGACAGTCAGTGGTGTAAACTTTATTTATATAGCACATTTCATACATAAAATGCAACTCTGTCACATTCTGTCTCTCCCTCAGTCTCCACACTGGCCTCCCATATCCCATTCCAGCACACTCAGTTCCATTTACACACCTGTCAACTACCTAATCAGCCCAGCAGTGAACACTTCTCCAATCAACCTGCTCACTATAAAACTGGACTCAGTACAAACACTCATTGTCAGTTCATAACCTGTGTCACAGATGTCCTGCCTGTTCATGTGTTGACTTTGATGTCATTCTGATTCATGCCTGATTCCTACCTGCATTCCCCTGTGTAAGATATCTCGTAATTCTTTATTAAATACTTTATTATTATACTCTAGTTTGTTGTGACTTAATTTGCTCCTGGGTTCAACTCTGTCTGCATCCTTGACAACAAAAGTACTTCACATATTAAACTTTATTTATATAGCACATGTCATACATAAAATGCAACTCAAAGTACTTCACATGAAAATAAAATAAAACATAACAAGCAGCGGAATGCCAGAAACAAAAAGTAGGTAAATCTACAATTAGCAAATAAAAATAGCAATACAAAACTAAAACATTAAAAATGGTAAGGAAATTTGTATTGGATAATACATTTTAAATTGATATTATTAGATATTCAACTTTATTGACATTTATAATTAAATTGGTGTCTTTACACTGTATAATCCATTGTTGTTTGTTTCTGTTGCTTAACTCTGTTGCTTTAACTACATATAAGTGTCTATTTGTTTGTCTCTAAATGTTTTGATGAATTGAACAATGCCCTTTGTTCAATTCATGCCATACTATAGCACGCCGTTTTTCATCATATTTGAAGAAAATTCAAAATTTCAAAAAACATGGGTTATAGCCCATCGTTTTTTGAATTTTTGAAAAAAATGTTATCCTCATTTTTCATCATTTTTGAACATGGGCTATAGCCCCTACCGTACGGCATACTATAGCACGCCGTTTTTCATCATTTTTGAGGATTTGAAGAAAATTCAAAATTTCAAAAAACATGGGTTATAGCCCATCGTTTTTTGAATTTTTGAAAAAAATGTTATCCTCATTTTTCATCATTTTTGAACATGGGCTATAGCCCCTACCGTACGGCATACTATAGCACGCCGTTTTTCATCATTTTTGAGGATTTGAAGAAAATTCAAAATTTCAAAAAACATGGGTTATAGCCCATCGTTTTTTGAATTTTTGAAAAAAATGTTATCCTCATTTTTCATCATTTTTGAACATGGGCTATAGCCCCTACCGTACGGCATACTATAGCACGCCGTTTTTCATCATTTTTGAGGATTTGAAGAAAATTCAAAATTTCAAAAAACATGGGTTATAGCCCATTGTTTTTGAATTTTTGAAAAAATGTTATCCTCATTTTTCATCATTTTTGAACATGGGCTATAGCCCCTACCGTACGGCATACTATAGCACGCCGTTTTTCATCATTTTTGAGGATTTGAAGAAAATTCAAAATTTCAAAAAACATGGGTTATAGCCCATCGTTTTTTGAATTTTAGAAAAAAATGTTATCCTCATTTTTCATAATTTTTTAACATGGGCTATAGCCCCTACCGTACGGCATACTATAGCACGCCGTTTTTCATCATTTTTGAGGATTTGAAGAAAATTCAAAATTTCAAAAAACATGGGTTATAGCCCATCGTTTTTTTAATTTTTGAAAAAAATGTTATCCTCATTTTTCATCATTTTTGAACATGGGCTATAGCCCCTACCGTACGGCATACTATAGCACGCCGTTTTTCATCATTTTTGAGGATTTGAAGAAAATTCTAAATTTCAAAAAACATGGGTTATAGCCCATCGTTTTTTTAATTTTAGAAAAAAATGTTATCCTCATTTTTCATCATTTTTGAACATGGGCTATAGCCCCTACCGTACGGCATACTATAGCACGCCGTTTTTCATCATTTTTGAGGATTTGAAGAAAATTCAAAATTTCAAAAAACATGGGTTATAGCCCATCGTTTTTTGAATTTTAGAAAAAAATGTTATCCTCATTTTTCATCATTTTTTAACATGGGCTATAGCCCCTACCGTACGGCATACTATAGCACGCCGTTTTTCATCATTTTTGAGGATTTGAAGAAAATTCAAAATTTCAAAAAACATGGGTTATAGCCCATCGTTTTTTGAATTTTTGAAAAAAATGTTATCCTCATTTTTCATCATTTTTGAACATGGGCTATAGCCCCTACCGTACGGCATACTATAGCACGCCGTTTTTCATCATTTTTGAGGATTTGAAAAAAATTAAAAATTTCAAAAAACATGGGTTATAGCCCATCGTTTTTTGAATTTTTGAAAAGAATGTTATCCTCATTTTTCATCATTTTTGAACATGGGCTATAGCCCCTACCGTACGGCATACTATAGCACGCCGTTTTTCATCATTTTTGAGGATTTGAAGAAAATTCAAAATTTCAAAAAACATGGGTTATAGCCCATTGTTTTTTGAATTTTTGAAAAAAATGTTATCCTCATTTTTCATCATTTTTGAACATGGGCTATAGCCCCTACCGTACGGCATACTATAGCACGCCGTTTTTCATCATTTTTGAGGATTTGAAGAAAATTCAAAATTTCAAAAAACATGGGTTATAGCCCATCGTTTTTGAATTTTTGAAAAAAATGTTATCCTCATTTTTCATCATTTTTGAACATGGGCTATAGCCCCCACCGTACGGCATACTATAGCACGCCGTTTTTCATCATTTTTGAGGATTTGAAGAAAATTCAAAATTTCAAAAAACATGGGTTATAGCCCATTGTTTTTTGAATTTTTGAAAAAAATGTTATCCTCATTTTTCATCATTTTTGAACATGGGCTATAGCCCCTACCGTACGGCATATTATAGCACGCCGTTTTTCATCATTTTTGAGGATTTGAAGAAAATTCAAAATTTCAAAAAACATGGGTTATAGCCCATCGTTTTTGAATTTTTGAAAAAAATGTTATCCTCATTTTTCATCATTTTTGAACATGGGCTATAGCCCCCACCGTACGGCATACTATAGCACGCCGTTTTTCATCATTTTTGAGGATTTGAAGAAAATTCAAAATTTCAAAAAACATGGGTTATAGCCCATCGTTTTTTGAATTTTTGAAAAAAACGTTATCCTCATTTTTCATCATTTTTGAACATGGGCTATAGCCCCTACCGTACGGCATACTATAGCACGCCGTTTTTCATCATTTTTGAGGATTTGAAGAAAATTCAAAATTTCAAAAAACATGGGTTATAGCCCATCGTTTTTTGAATTTTTGAAAAAAATGTTATCCTCATTTTTCATCATTTTTGAACATGGGCTATAGCCCCTACCGTACGGCATACTATAGCACGCCGTTTTTCATCATTTTTGAGGATTTGAAAAAAATTAAAAATTTCAAAAAACATGGGTTATAGCCCATCGTTTTTTGAATTTTTGAAAAGAATGTTATCCTCATTTTTCATCATTTTTGAACATGGGCTATAGCCCCTACCGTACGGCATACTATAGCACGCCGTTTTTCATCATTTTTGAGGATTTGAAGAAAATTCAAAATTTCAAAAAACATGGGTTATAGCCCATTGTTTTTTGAATTTTTGAAAAAAATGTTATCCTCATTTTCCATCATTTTTGAACATGGGCTATAGCCCCTACCGTACGGCATACTATAGCACGCCGTTTTTCATCATTTTTGAGGATTTGAAGAAAATTCAAAATTTCAAAAAACATGGGTTATAGCCCATCGTTTTTGAATTTTTGAAAAAAATGTTATCCTCATTTTTCATCATTTTTGAACATGGGCTATAGCCCCCACCGTACGGCATACTATAGCACGCCGTTTTTCATCATTTTTGAGGATTTGAAGAAAATTCAAAATTTCAAAAAACATGGGTTATAGCCCATCGTTTTTTGAATTTTTGAAAAAAATGTTATCCTCATTTTTCATCATTTTTGAACATGGGCTATAGCTCCTACCGTACGGCATACTATAGCACGCCATTTTTCATCATTTTTGAGGATTTGAAGAAAATTCAAAATTTCAAAAAACATGGGTTATAGCCCATCGTTTTTTGAATTTTTGAAAAAAATGTTATCCTCATTTTTCATCATTTTTGAACATGGGCTATAGCCCCTACCGTACGGCATACTATAGCACGCCGTTTTTCATCATTTTTGAGGATTTGAAGAAAATTCAAAATTTCAAAAAACATGGGTTATAGCCCATTGTTTTTGAATTTTTGAAAAAAATGTTATCCTCATTTTTCATCATTTTTGAACATGGGCTATAGCCCCTACCGTACGGCATACTATAGCACGCCGTTTTTCATCATTTTTGAGGATTTGAAGAAAATTCAAATTTCAAAAAACATGGGTTATAGCCCATTGTTTTTGAATTTTTGAAAAAAATGTTATCCTCATTTTTCATCATTTTTGAACATGGGCTATAGCCCCTACCGTACGGCATACTATAGCACGCCGTTTTTCATCATTTTTGAGGATTTGAAGAAAATTCAAAATTTCAAAAAACATGGGTTATAGCCCATTGTTTTTTGAATTTTTGAAAAAAATGTTATCCTCATTTTTCATCATTTTTGAACATGGGCTATAGCCCCTACCGTACGGCATACTATAGCACGCCGTTTTTCATCATTTTTGAGGATTTGAAGAAAATTCAAAATTTCAAAAAACATGGGTTATAGCCCATCGTTTTTTGAATTTTTGAAAAAAATGTTATCCTCATTTTTCATCATTTTTGAACATGGGCTATAGCTCCTACCGTACGGCATACTATAGCACGCCATTTTTCATCATTTTTGAGGATTTGAAGAAAATTCAAAATTTCAAAAAACATGGGTTATAGCCCATCGTTTTTTGAATTTTTGAAAAAAATGTTATCCTCATTTTTCATCATTTTTGAACATGGGCTATAGCCCCTACCGTACGGCATACTATAGCACGCCGTTTTTCATCATTTTTGAGGATTTGAAGAAAATTCAAAATTTCAAAAAACATGGGTTATAGCCCATTGTTTTTGAATTTTTGAAAAAAATGTTATCCTCATTTTTCATCATTTTTGAACATGGGCTATAGCCCCTACCGTACGGCATACTATAGCACGCCGTTTTTCATCATTTTTGAGGATTTGAAGAAAATTCAAAATTTCAAAAAACATGGGTTATAGCCCATCGTTTTTTGAATTTTTGAAAAAAATGTTATCCTCATTTTTCATCATTTTTGAACATGGGCTATAGCCCCTACCGTACGGCATACTATAGCACGCCGTTTTTCATCATTTTTGAGGATTTGAAGAAAATTCAAAATTTCAAAAAACATGGGTTATAGCCCATCGTTTTTTGATTTTTTTTGAAAAAAATGTTATCCTCATTTTTCATCATTTTTGAACATGGGCTATAGCCCCTACCGTACGGCATACTATAGCACGCCGTTTTTCATCATTTTTGAGGATTTGAAGAAAATTCAAAATTTCAAAAAACATGGGTTATAGCCCATCGTTTTTTGAATTTTTGAAAAAAATGTTATCCTCATTTTTCATCATTTTTGAACATGGGCTATAGCCCCTACCGTACGGCATACTATAGCACGCCGTTTTTCATCCTGTTTGAGGATTTGAAGAAAATTCAAAATTTCAAAAAACATGGGTTATAGCCCATCGTTTTTTGAATTTTTGAAAAAAAAATTATCCTCATTTTTCATCATTTTTGAACATGGGCTATAGCTCCTACCGTACGGCATACTATAGCACGCCGTTTTTCATCATTTTTGAGGATTTGAAGAAAATTCAAAATTTCAAAAAACATGGGTTATAGCCCATCGTTTTTTTGAATTTTTGAAAAAAATGTTATCCTCATTTTTCATCATTTTTGAACATAGGCTATAGCCCCTACCGTACGGCATACTATAGCACGCCGTTTTTCATCATTTTTGAGGATTTGAAGAAAATTCAAAATTTCAAAAAACATGGGTTATAGCCCATCGTTTTTTGAATTTTTGAAAAAAATGTTATCCTCATTTTTCATCATTTTTGAACATGGGCTATAGCCCCTACCGTACGGCATACTATAGCACGCCGTTTTTCATCATTTTTGAGGATTTGAAGAAATTTCAAAATTTCAAAAAACATGGGTTATAGCCCATTGTTTTTGAATTTTTGAAAAAAATGTTATCCTCATTTTTCATCATTTTTGAACATGGGCTATAGCCCCTACCGTACGGCATACTATAGCACGCCGTTTTTCATCATTTTTGAGGATTTGAAGAAAATTCAAAATTTCAAAAAACATGGGTTATAGCCCATCGTTTTTTGAATTTTTGAAAAAAATGTTATCCTCATTTTTCATCATTTTTGAACATGGGCTATAGCCCCTACCGTACGGCATACTATAGCACGCCGTTTTTCATCATTTTTGAGGATTTGAAGAAAATTCAAAATTTCAAAAAACATGGGTTATAGCCCATCGTTTTTTGAATTTTTGAAAAAAATGTTATCCTCATTTTTCATCATTTTTGAACATGGGCTATAGCCCCTACCGTACGGCATACTATAGCACGCCGTTTTTCATCATTTTTGAGGATTTGAAGAAAATTCAAAATTTCAAAAAACATGGGTTATAGCCCATCGTTTTTTGAATTTTTGAAAAAAATGTTATCCTCATTTTTCATCATTTTTGAACATGGGCTATAGCCCCTACCGTACGGCATACTATAGCACGCCGTTTTTCATCATTTTTGAGGATTTGAAGAAAATTCAAAATTTCAAAAAACATGGGTTATAGCCCATCGTTTTTTGAATTTTTGAAAAAAATGTTATCCTCATTTTTCATCATTTTTGAACATGGGCTATAGCCCCTACCGTACGGCATACTATAGCACGCCGTTTTTCATCATTTTTGAGGATTTGAAGAAAATTCAAAATTTCAAAAAACATGGGTTATAGCCCATTGTTTTTTGAATTTTTGAAAAAAATGTTATCCTCATTTTTCATCATTTTTGAACATGGGCTATAGCCCCTACCGTACGGCATACTATAGCACGCCGTTTTTCATCATTTTTGAGGATTTGAAGAAATTTCAAAATTTCAAAAAACATGGGTTATAGCCCATCGTTTTTTGAATTTTTGAAAAAAATGTTATCCTCATTTTTCATCATTTTTGAACATGGGCTATAGCTCCTACCGTACGGCATACTATAGCACGCCATTTTTCATCATTTTTGAGGATTTGAAGAAAATTCTAAATTTCAAAAAACATGGGTTATAGCCCATCGTTTTTTGAATTTTTGAAAAAAATGTTATCCTCATTTTTCATCATTTTTGAACATGGGCTATAGCCCCTACCGTACGGCATACTATAGCACGCCGTTTTTCATCATTTTTGAGGATTTGAAGAAAATTCAAAATTTCAAAAAACATGGGTTATAGCCCATTGTTTTTGAATTTTTGAAAAAAATGTTATCCTCATTTTTCATCATTTTTGAACATGGGCTATAGCCCCTACCGTACGGCATACTATAGCACGCCGTTTTTCATCATTTTTGAGGATTTGAAGAAAATTCAAAATTTCAAAAAACATGGGTTATAGCCCATCGTTTTTTGAATTTTTGAAAAAAATGTTATCCTCATTTTTCATCATTTTTGAACATGGGCTATAGCCCCTACCATACGGCATACTATAGCACGCCGTTTTTCATCCTTTTTGAGGATTTGAAGAAAATTCAAAATTTCAAAAAACATGGGTTATAGCCCATCGTTTTTTGAATTTTTGAAAAAAATGTTATCCTAATTTTTCATCATTTTTGAACATGGGCTATAGCCCCTACCGTACGGCATACTATAGCACGCCGTTTTTCATCATTTTTGAGGATTTGAAGAAAATTCAAAATTTCAAAAAACATGGGTTATAGCCCATCGTTTTTTGAATTTTTGAAAAAAAAATTATCCTCATTTTTCATCATTTTTGAACATGGGCTATAGCTCCTACCGTACGGCATACTATAGCACGCCGTTTTTCATCATTTTTGAGGATTTGAAGAAAATTCAAAATTTCAAAAAACATGGGTTATAGCCCATCGTTTTTTTGAATTTTTGAAAAAAATGTTATCCTCATTTTTCATCATTTTTGAACATGGGCTATAGCCCCTACCGTACGGCATACTATAGCACGCCGTTTTTCATCATTTTTGAGGATTTGAAGAAAATTCAAAATTTCAAAAAACATGGGTTATAGCCCATCGTTTTTTGAATTTTTGAAAAAAATGTTATCCTCATTTTTCATCATTTTTGAACATGGGCTATAGCCCCTACCGTACGGCATACTATAGCACGCCGTTTTTCATCATTTTTGAGGATTTGAAGAAATTTCAAAATTTCAAAAAACATGGGTTATAGCCCATTGTTTTTGAATTTTTGAAAAAAATGTTATCCTCATTTTTCATCATTTTTGAACATGGGCTATAGCCCCTACCGTACGGCATACTATAGCACGCCGTTTTTCATCATTTTTGAGGATTTGAAGAAAATTCAAAATTTCAAAAAACATGGGTTATAGCCCATCGTTTTTTGAATTTTTGAAAAAAATGTTATCCTCATTTTTCATCATTTTTGAACATGGGCTATAGCCCCTACCGTACGGCATACTATAGCACGCCGTTTTTCATCATTTTTGAGGATTTGAAGAAAATTCAAAATTTCAAAAAACATGGGTTATAGCCCATCGTTTTTTGAATTTTTGAAAAAAAAATTATCCTCATTTTTCATCATTTTTGAACATGGGCTATAGCTCCTACCGTACGGCATACTATAGCACGCCGTTTTTCATCATTTTTGAGGATTTGAAGAAAATTCAAAATTTCAAAAAACATGGTATAGCCCATCGTTTTTTTGAATTTTTGAAAAAAATGTTATCCTCATTTTTCATCATTTTTGAACATGGGCTATAGCCCCTACCGTACGGCATACTATAGCACGCCGTTTTTCATCATTTTTGAGGATTTGAAGAAAATTCAAAATTTCAAAAAACATGGGTTATAGCCCATCGTTTTTTGAATTTTTGAAAAAAATGTTATCCTCATTTTTCATCATTTTTGAACATGGGCTATAGCCCCTACCGTACGGCATACTATAGCACGCCGTTTTTCATCATTTT
This sequence comes from Protomyctophum bolini, assembly GCF_963924005.1. Classification (NCBI taxonomy): domain Eukaryota; kingdom Metazoa; phylum Chordata; class Actinopteri; order Myctophiformes; family Myctophidae; genus Protomyctophum; species Protomyctophum bolini. Next base: position 18,461,573 of record NC_137873.1, on the reverse strand, counting down.
TGAGGATTTGAAGAAATTTCAAAATTTCAAAAAACATGGGTTATAGCCCATCGTTTTTTGAATTTTTGAAAAAAAAATTATCCTCATTTTTCATCATTTTTGAACATGGGCTATAGCTCCTACCGTACGGCATACTATAGCACGCCGTTTTTCATCATTTTTGAGGATTTGAAGAAAATTCAAAATTTCAAAAAACATGGGTTATAGCCCATCGTTTTTTTGAATTTTTGAAAAAAATGTTATCCTCATTTTTCATCATTTTTGAACATGGGCTATAGCCCCTACCGTACGGCATACTATAGCACGCCGTTTTTCATCATTTTTGAGGATTTGAAGAAAATTCAAAATTTCAAAAAACATGGGTTATAGCCCATCGTTTTTTGAATTTTTGAAAAAAATGTTATCCTCATTTTTCATCATTTTTGAACATGGGCTATAGCCCCTACCGTACGGCATACTATAGCACGCCGTTTTTCATCATTTTTGAGGATTTGAAGAAAATTCAAAATTTCAAAAAACATGGGTTATAGCCCATCGTTTTTTGAATTTTTGAAAAAAATGTTATCCTCATTTTTCATCATTTTTGAACATGGGCTATAGCCCCTACCATACGGCATACTATAGCACGCCGTTTTTCATCATTTTTGAGGATTTGAAGAAAATTCAAAATTTCAAAAAACATGGGTTATAGCCCATTGTTTTTTTAATTTTTGAAAAAAATGTTATCCTCATTTTTCATCATTTTTGAACATGGGCTATAGCCCCTACCGTACGGCATACTATAGCACGCCGTTTTTCATCATTTTTGAGGATTTGAAGAAAATTCAAAATTTCAAAAAACATGTTATCAAAAATGTTATCCTCATTTTTCATCATTTATGAACATGGGCTATAGCCCCTACCGTACGGCATACTATAGCACGCCGTTTTTCATCATTTTTGAGGATTTGAAGAAAATTCAAAATTTCAAAAAACATGGGTTATAGCCCATCGTTTTTTGAATTTTTGAAAAAAATGTTATCCTCATTTTTCATCATTTTTGAACATGGGCTATAGCCCCTACCGTACGGCATACTATAGCACGCCGTTTTTCATCATTTTTGAGGATTTGAAGAAAATTCAAAATTTCAAAAAACATGGGTTATAGCCCATCGTTTTTTGAATTTTTGAAAAAAAAAATTATCCTCATTTTTCATCATTTTTGAACATGGGCTATAGCTCCTACCGTACGGCATACTATAGCACGCCGTTTTTCATCATTTTTGAGGATTTGAAGAAAATTCAAAATTTCAAAAAACATGGGTTATAGCCCATCGTTTTTTTGAATTTTTGAAAAAAATGTTATCCTCATTTTTCATCATTTTTGAACATGGGCTATAGCCCCTACCGTACGGCATACTATAGCACGCCGTTTTTCATCATTTTTGAGGATTTGAAGAAAATTCAAAATTTCAAAAAACATGGGTTATAGCCCATCGTTTTTTGAATTTTTGAAAAAAATGTTATCCTCATTTTTCATCATTTTTGAACATGGGCTATAGCCCCTACCGTACGGCATACTATAGCACGCCGTTTTTCATCATTTTTGAGGATTTGAAGAAATTTCAAAATTTCAAAAAACATGGGTTATAGCCCATTGTTTTTGAATTTTTGAAAAAAATGTTATCCTCATTTTTCATCATTTTTGAACATGGGCTATAGCCCCTACCGTACGGCATACTATAGCACGCCGTTTTTCATCATTTTTGAGGATTTGAAGAAAATTCAAAATTTCAAAAAACATGGGTTATAGCCCATCGTTTTTTGAATTTTTGAAAAAAATGTTATCCTCATTTTTCATCATTTTTGAACATGGGCTATAGCCCCTACCGTACGGCATACTATAGCACGCCGTTTTTCATCATTTTTGAGGATTTGAAGAAAATTCAAAATTTCAAAAAACATGGGTTATAGCCCATCGTTTTTTGAATTTTTGAAAAAAATGTTATCCTCATTTTTCATCATTTTTGAACATGGGCTATAGCCCCTACCGTACGGCATACTATAGCACGCCGTTTTTCATCATTTTTGAGGATTTGAAGAAAATTCAAAATTTCAAAAAACATGGGTTATAGCCCATCGTTTTTTGAATTTTTGAAAAAAATGTTATCCTCATTTTTCATCATTTTTGAACATGGGCTATAGCCCCTACCGTACGGCATACTATAGCACGCCGTTTTTCATCATTTTTGAGGATTTGAAGAAAATTCAAAATTTCAAAAAACATTGGTTATAGCCCATTGTTTTTTGAATTTTTGAAAAAAATGTTATCCTCATTTTTCATCATTTTTGAACATGGGCTATAGCCCCTACCGTACGGCATACTATAGCACGCCGTTTTTCATCATTTTTGAGGATTTGAAGAAAATTCAAAATTTCAAAAAACATGGGTTATAGCCCATCGTTTTTTTAATTTTTGAAAAAAATGTTATCCTCATTTTTCATCATTTTTGAACATGGGCTATAGCTCCTACCGTACGGCATACTATAGCACGCCGTTTTTCATCATTTTTGAGGATTTGAAGAAAATTCAAAATTTCAAAAAACATGGGTTATAGCCCATCGTTTTTTTAATTTTTGAAAAAAATGTTATCCTCATTTTTCATCATTTATGAACATGGGCTATAGCCCCTACCGTACGGCATACTATAGCACGCCGTTTTTCATCATTTTTGAGGATTTGAAGAAAATTCAAAATTTCAAAAAACATGTTATCAAAAATGTTATCCTCATTTTTCATCATTTATGAACATGGGCTATAGCCCCTACCGTACGGCATACTATAGCACGCCGTTTTTCATCATTTTTGAGGATTTGAAGAAAATTCAAAATTTCAAAAAACATGGGTTATAGCCCATCGTTTTTTGAATTTTTGAAAAAAATGTTATCCTCATTTTTCATCATTTTTGAACATGGGCTATAGCCCCTACCATACGGCATACTATAGCACGCCGTTTTTCATCATTTTTGAGGATTTGAAGAAAATTCAAAATTTAAAAAAACATGGGTTATAGCCCATTGTTTTTTTAATTTTTGAAAAAAATGTTATCCTCATTTTTCATCATTTTTGAACATGGGCTATAGCCCCTACCGTACGGCATACTATAGCACGCCGTTTTTCATCATTTTTGAGGATTTGAAGAAAATTCAAAATTTCAAAAAACATGGGTTTTAGCCCATGGTTTTTTTAATTTTTGAAAAAAATGTTATCCTCATTTTTCATCATTTTTGAACATGGGCTATAGCCCCTACCGTACGGCATACTATAGCACGCCGTTTTTCATCATTTTTGAGGATTTGAAGAAAATTCAAAATTTCAAAAAACATGGGTTATAGCCCATCGTTTTTTGAATTTTTGAAAAAAATGTTATCCTCATTTTTCATCATTTTTGAACATGGGCTATAGCTCCTACCGTACGGCATATTATAGCACGCCGTTTTTCATCATTTTTGAGGATTTGAAGAAAATTAAAAATTTCAAAAAACATGGGTTATAGCCCATCGTTTTTTTAATTTTTGAAAAAAATGTTATCCTCATTTTTCATCATTTTTGAACATGGGCTATAGCCCCTACCGTACGGCATTTGTAAGTGTAAGGCTTAATTGGGTCGTCCACTCACAGTTAACAGTCTTTGTATTGAGTTTGTGCTTGAAATGTAGGCCTACTGTAATTCTGCAAACTGTTAATAAATATTTCAATCAATCAATCAAAATTGACATTTCAACTATTGATCAGACGCTGTGCATTGACGACACCTAGTGGTCATTCATTTTAATTGCATGCATGCAGAGAAATCACAACATTGTGAGACGCACTGGGTCGTTGCCATGTTTTGCCACGGAAACCAGCGAACTGCCTTGTGTAAGTAAGTAAGTACATTTTATTTATAAAGCACCTTTCTTAACAATGTTACAAAGTGCTGTACAGTGACACAATAAAATCAATCATAATTAAAACAGGACAGTACAACAAGCAAATAAGAACAACATAATCAAGTCAAATAAAATCAGAAAAATTTTCCCGAAATAAAAACGTTTTCAGTGGACGAAGCCAGGCTTGATACGAGCAGACGTGGCGACGCGATCGAAACACAGGGGCAATCTCCCGTTGGCCGAGAGGTTGGAACTCACGGGCCAATGGGAGCCTGTGTCGTGTAATTTCTCCCTTTACACTGACTATAATTCTATCTATTTGAGACAGAAACGGCTAAGCAATACGGCAGGCTGTAGGCTGTAGTCAAAAGCACCGGACGAATGAAGGCAGGCAGAGAGTGTTCTGAAGTGTAGTGTAGAGTCGATCATTTTATTGCAACCGAGACCAAGACAGAGAGCTTCGCCATTGTCCCTGAGCCTGGAGCTCAGGGACTCCCTCGTACTGAACAGCTGCCGCGGCCAGTTTAAGACTCCCTAAACCTTGCATTTTACAGGACATATATACAGTGTTTTTGCATAGACACAGATATACGGAGGTGGAGACTGAAACTTTACATACCGGTATTCATCAACATATTGCCACTTGGTAAGCAAAGGTCTCTCCTGGATACAATAGAATGCTAAGTTCCCTATCACACCTGGCCAGGCCAAGCTACTTGACTAAGGCCCACGACACCTTGACTTTAAATATCAAAGACAGGCCTCTGCAGACACAGTGACTGCAGATAGTGACAGTTGACTTATTTAGCATGCCCTTAGCACAGTGACCAAATGTATAAGTCGGACATTTTAACATGGCTTATATATGAATATCATGAAATATAGATACCACACCTGCATGCTTTTGGGCGGCCAATAAGGGCAGGGGTAAAACAGAGAGAATTGTTCCGGATCCTTAACATCAACTAGCACAGAAAAGCTGTGTTGTAGTAACCAGCAGGTAGCTCAGTGTGATGAGTGTCTGTGTTTGTGATCCACAGGTCCAGGGTTCAAATCCCACATTATTCATGTGTCTCTGTGATGCTTTGCTTTGCACACTGACTTTCAGAAGGACAACTTTAAAGCAGCACAGAAATTCCCAATGATTGTGTGCCTCAGTGGACCAACGGATAAGTCAAATGATATCCGTAGTATACCTAGTAGAAGTGTGCCGGTTCGAACCCCGACATACTCAAATCTTTACTGACACTTTGCATTCCACACTAACATCAACTAGCACAGAAAAGCTGTGTTGTAGTAACCAGCAGTTAGCTCAGTGTGATGAGTGGCTGTACTTAGTTGTGATCCACAGGTCCACGGTTCAAATCCCACATTATTCATGTGTCTCTGTGAAGCTTTGCTTTGCACACTGACTTTCTTGAATAAAAAATAAAAACTCAAAAGCACCAGGAGACATCTGCTGAATGCCCCAAGGTGCCTTGGCTCAATGGTGTGGAGCGCTTGACCCAGTTGCCAGCTTCAGACAGTTGGCCGGTTCAAGTCCCATGTCATGACATCAAGGTGCTGGGAAGGACCATCGGGAGACGGTGCTCTCTCCCCCTGTTTCCTGAAAAGTAACGGTTGGGGGTTATGCCGTACGATATAGGCTATAGCCCACGGTCCAAAATGATGAAAAATGAGGATAACATTTTTTTCAAAAATTCAAAAAACGATGGGCTATAACCCATGTTTTTTGAAATTTTGAATTTTCTTCAAATCCTCAAAAATGATGAAAAACGGCGTGCTATAGTATGCCGTACGGTAGGAGCTATAGCCCATGTTCAAAAATGATGAAAAATGAGGATAACATTTTTTTCAAAAATTCAAAAAACGATGGGCTATAAAACGATGGGCTATAACCCATGTTTTTTGAAATTTTGAATTTTCTTCAAATCCTCAAAAATGATGAAAAACGGTGTGCTATAGTATGCCGTACGGTAGGGGCTATAGCCCATGTTCAAAAATGATGAAAAATGAGGATAACATTTTTTTCAAAAATTCAAAAAACGATGGGCTATAACCCATGTTTTTTGAAATTTTGAATTTTCTTCAAATCCTCAAAAATGATGAAAAACGGTGTGCTATAGTATGCCATACGGTAGGGGCTATAGCCCATGTTCAAAAATGATGAAAAATGAGGATAACATTTTTTTCAAAAATTCAAAAAACGATGGGCTATAACCCATGTTTTTTGAAATTTTGAATTTTCTTCAAATCCTCAAAAATGATGAAAAACGGCGTGCTATAGTATGCCGTACGGTAGGAGCTATAGCCCATGTTCAAAAATGATGAAAAATGAGGATAACATTTTTTTCAAAAATTCAAAAAACGATGGGCTATAACCCATGTTTTTTGAAATTTTGAATTTTCTTCAAATCCTCAAAAATGATGAAAAACGGCGTGCTATAGTATGCCGTACGGTAGGGGCTATAGCCCATGTTCAAAAATGATGAAAAATGAGGATAACATTTTTTTTATTTTATTAAAAAAACAATGGGCTATAACCCATGTTTTTTTAAATTTTGAATTTTCTTCAAATCCTCAAAAATGATGAAAAACGGCGTGCTATAGTATGCCGTACGGTAGGAGCTATAGCCCATGTTCAAAAATGATGAAAAATGAGGATAACATTTTTTTCAAAAATTCAAAAAACGATGGGCTATAACCCATGTTTTTTGAAATTTTGAATTTTCTTCAAATCCTCAAAAATTATGAAAAACGGCGTGCTATAGTATGCCGTACGGTAGGGGCTATAGCCCATGTTCAAAAATGATGAAAAATGAGGATAACATTTTTTTCAAAAATTCAAAAAACGATGGGCTATAACCCATGTTTTTTGAAATTTTGAATTTTCTTCAAATCCTCAAAAATGATGAAAAACGGCGTGCTATAGTATGCCGTACGGTAGGGGCTATAGCCCATGTTCAAAAATGATGAAAAATGAGGATAACATTTTTTTCAAAAATTCAAAAAACGATGGGCTATAACCCATGTTTTTTGAAATTTTGAATTTTCTTCAAATCCTCAAAAATGATGAAAAACGGCGTGCTATAGTATGCCGTACGGTAGGGGCTATAGCCCATGTTCAAAAATGATGAAAAATGAGGATAACATTTTTTTCAAAAATTCAAAAAACAATGGGCTATAACCCATGTTTTTTGAAATTTTGAATTTTCTTCAAATCCTCAAAAATGATGAAAAACGGCGTGCTATAGTATGCCGTACGGTAGGGGCTATAGCCCATGTTCAAAAATTATGAAAAATGAGGATAACATTTTTTTCAAAAATTCAAAAAACGATGGGCTATAACCCATGTTTTTTGAAATTTTGAATTTTCTTCAAATCCTCAAAAATGATGAAAAACGGCGTGCTATAGTATGCCGTACGGTAGGAGCTATAGCCCATGTTCAAAAATGATGAAAAATGAGGATAACATTTTTTTCAAAAATTCAAAAAACGATGGGCTATAACCCATGTTTTTTGAAATTTTGAATTTTCTTCAAATCCTCAAAAATGATGAAAAACGGCGTGCTATAGTATGCCGTACGGTAGGGGCTATAGCCCATGTTCAAAAATTATGAAAAATGAGGATAACATTTTTTTCAAAAATTCAAAAAACGATGGGCTATAACCCATGTTTTTTGAAATTTTGAATTTTCTTCAAATCCTCAAAAATGATGAAAAACGGCGTGCTATAGTATGCCGTACGGTAGGGGCTATAGCCCATGTTCAAAAATGATGAAAAATGAGGATAACATTTTTTTCAAAAATTCAAAAACAATGGGCTATAACCCATGTTTTTTGAAATTTTGAATTTTCTTCAAATCCTCAAAAATGATGAAAAACGGCGTGCTATAGTATGCCGTACGGTAGGGGCTATAGCCCATGTTCAAAAATTATGAAAAATGAGGATAACATTTTTTTCAAAAATTCAAAAAACGATGGGCTATAACCCATGTTTTTTGAAATTTTGAATTTTCTTCAAATCCTCAAAAATGATGAAAAACGGCGTGCTATAGTATGCCGTACGGTAGGAGCTATAGCCCATGTTCAAAAATGATGAAAAATGAGGATAACATTTTTTTCAAAAATTCAAAAAACGATGGGCTATAACCCATGTTTTTTGAAATTTTGAATTTTCTTCAAATCCTCAAAAATGATGAAAACGGCGTGCTATAGTATGCCGTACGGTAGGGCTATAGCCCATGTTCAAAAATGATGAAAAATGAGGATAACATTTTTTTTATTTTATTAAAAAAACAATGGGCTATAACCATGTTTTTTTAAATTTTGAATTTTCTTCAAATCCTCAAAAATGATGAAAAACGGCGTGCTATAGTATGCCGTACGGTAGGAGCTATAGCCCATGTTCAAAATGATGAAAAATGAGGATAACATTTTTTTCAAAAATTCAAAAAACGATGGGCTATAACCCATGTTTTTTGAAATTTTGAATTTTCTTCAAATCCTCAAAAATTATGAAAAACGGCGTGCTATAGTATGCCGTACGGTAGGGGCTATAGCCCATGTTCAAAAATGATGAAAAATGAGGATAACATTTTTTTCAAAAATTCAAAAAACGATGGGCTATAACCCATGTTTTTTGAAATTTTGAATTTTCTTCAAATCCTCAAAAATGATGAAAAACGGCGTGCTATAGTATGCCGTACGGTAGGGGCTATAGCCCATGTTCAAAAATGATGAAAAATGAGGATAACATTTTTTTCAAAAATTCAAAAAACGATGGGCTATAACCCATGTTTTTTGAAATTTTGAATTTTCTTCAAATCCTCAAAAATGATGAAAAACGGCGTGCTATAGTATGCCGTACGGTAGGGGCTATAGCCCATGTTCAAAAATGATGAAAAATGAGGATAACATTTTTTTCAAAAATTCAAAAAACAATGGGCTATAACCCATGTTTTTTGAAATTTTGATTTTCTTCAAATCCTCAAAATGATGAAAAACGGCGTGCTATAGTATGCCGTACGGTAGGGGCTATAGCCCATGTTCAAAAATTATGAAAAATGAGGATAACATTTTTTTCAAAAATTCAAAAAACGATGGGCTATAACCCATGTTTTTTGAAATTTTGAATTTTCTTCAAATCCTCAAAAATGATGGAAAACGGCGTGCTATAGTATGCCGTACGGTAGGGGCTATAGCCCATGTTCAAAAATGATGAAAAATGAGGATAACATTTTCTTCAAAAATTCAAAAAACGATGGGCTATAACCCATGTTTTTTGAAATTTTGAATTTTCTTCAAATCCTCAAAAATGATGAAAAACGGCGTGCTATAGTATGCCGTACGGTAGGGGCTATAGCCCATGTTCAAAAATGATGAAAAATGAGGATAACATTTTTTTCAAAAATTCAAAAAACGATGGGCTATAACCCATGTTTTTTGAAATTTTGAATTTTCTTCAAATCCTCAAAAATGATGAAAAACGGCGTGCTATAGTATGCCGTACGGTAGGGGTTATAGCCCATGTTCAAAAATGATGAAAAATGAGGATAACATTTTTTCAAAAATTCAAAAAACGATGGGCTATAACCCATGTTTTTTGAAATTTTGAATTTTCTTCAAATCCTCAAAAATGATGAAAAACGGCGTGCTATAGTATGCCGTACGGTAGGGGCTATAGCCCATGTTCAAAATGATGAAAAATGAGGATAACATTTTTTTCAAAAATTCAAAAAACGATGGGCTATAACCCATGTTTTTTGAAATTTTGAATTTTCTTCAAATCCTCAAAAATGATGAAAAACGGCGTGCTATAGTATGCCGTACGGTAGGGGTTATAGCCCATGTTCAAAAATGATGAAAAATGAGGATAACATTTTTTCAAAAATTCAAAAAACGATGGGCTATAACCCATGTTTTTTGAAATTTTGAATTTTCTTCAAATCCTCAAAAATGATGAAAAACGGCGTGCTATAGTATGCCGTACGGTAGGGGCTATAGCCCATGTTCAAAAATGATGAAAAATGAGGATAACATTTTTTCAAAAATTCAAAAAACGATGGGCTATAACCCATGCCTTTTGAAATTTTGAATTTTCTTCAAATCCTCAAAAATGATGAAAAAACGGCGTGCTATAGTATGCCGTACGGTAGGGGCTATAGCCCATGTTCAAAAATGATGAAAAATGAGGATAACATTTTTTTCAAAAATTCAAAAAACGATGGGCTATAACCCATGTTTTTTGAAATTTTGAATTTTCTTCAAATCCTCAAAAATGATGAAAAACGCGTGCTATAGTATGCCGTACGGTAGGGGCTATAGCCCATGTTCAAAAATGATGAAAAATGAGGATAACATTTTTTTCAAAAATTCAAAAAACGATGGGCTATAACCCATGTTTTTTGAAATTTTGAATTTTCTTCAAATCCTCAAAAATGATGGAAAACGGCGTGCTATAGTATGCCGTACGGTAGGGGCTATAGCCCATGTTCAAAAATGATGAAAAATGAGGATAACATTTTCTTCAAAATTCAAAAAACGATGGGCTATAACCCATGTTTTTTGAAATTTTGAATTTTCTTCAAATCCTCAAAAATGATGAAAAACGGCGTGCTATAGTATGCCGTACGGTAGGGGCTATAGCCCATGTTCAAAAATGATGAAAAATGAGGATAACATTTTTTTCAAAAATTCAAAAAACGATGGGCTATAACCCATGTTTTTTGAAATTTTGAATTTTCTTCAAATCCTCAAAAATGATGAAAAACGGCGTGCTATAGTATGCCGTACGGTAGGGGTTATAGCCCATGTTCAAAAATGATGAAAAATGAGGATAACATTTTTTTCAAAAATTCAAAAAACGATGGGCTATAACCCATGTTTTTTGAAATTTTGATTTTCTTTCAAATCCTCAAAAATGATGAAAAACGGCGTGCTATAGTATGCCGTACGGTAGGGGCTATAGCCCATGTTCAAAAATGATGAAAAATGAGGATAACATTTTTTTCAAAAATTCAAAAAACGATGGGCTATAACCCATGTTTTTTGAAATTTTGAATTTTCTTCAAATCCTCAAAAATGATGAAAAACGGCGTGCTATAGTATGCCGTACGGTAGGGGCTATAGCCCATGTTCAAAAATGATGAAAATGAGGATAACATTTTTTTCAAAAATTCAAAAAACGATGGGCTATAACCCATGTTTTTTGAAATTTTGAATTTTCTTCAAATCCTCAAAAATGATGAAAAACGGCGTGCTATAGTATGCCGTACGGTAGGGGTTATAGCCCATGTTCAAAAATGATGAAAAATGAGGATAACATTTTTTTCAAAAATTCAAAAAACGATGGGCTATAACCCATGTTTTTTGAAATTTTGAATTTTCTTCAAATCCTCAAAAATGATGAAAAACGGCGTGCTATAGTATGCCGTACGGTAGGGGCTATAGCCCATGTTCAAAAATGATGAAAAATGAGGATAACATTTTTTTCAAAAATTCAAAAAACGATGGGCTATAACCCATGCCTTTTGAAATTTTGAATTTTCTTCAAATCCTCAAAATGATGAAAAACGGCGTGCTATAGTATGCCGTACGGTAGGGGCTATAGCCCATGTTCAAAAATGATGAAAAATGAGGATAACATTTTTTTCAAAAATTCAAAAAACGATGGGCTATAACCCATGTTTTTTGAAATTTGAATTTTCTTCAAATCCTCAAAAATGATGAAAAACGGCGTGCTATAGTATGCCGTACGGTAGGGGCTATAGCCCATGTTCAAAAATGATGAAAAATGAGGATAACATTTTTTTCAAAAATTCAAAAAACGATGGGCTATAACCCATGTCTTTTGAAATTTTGAATTTTCTTCAAATCCTCAAAAATGATGAAAAACGGCGTGCTATAGTATGCCGTACGGTAGGGGCTATAGCCCATGTTCAAAAATGATGAAAAATGAGGATAACATTTTTTTCAAAAATTCAAAAAACGATGGGCTATAACCCATGTTTTTTGAAATTTTGAATTTTCTTCAAATCCTCAAAAATGATGAAAAACGGCGTGCTATAGTATGCCGTACGGTAGGGGCTATAGCCCATGTTCAAAAATGATGAAAAATGAGGATAACATTTTTTTCAAAAATTCAAAAAACGATGGGCTATAACCCATGTTTTTTGAAATTTTGAATTTTCTTCAAATCCTCAAAAATGATGAAAAAACGGCGTGCTATAGTATGCCGTACGGTAGGGGCTATAGCCCATGTTCAAAAATGATGAAAAATGAGGATAACATTTTTTTCAAAAATTCAAAAAACGATGGGCTATAACCCATGTTTTTTGAAATTTAGAATTTTCTTCAAATCCTCAAAAATGATGAAAAACGGCGTGCTATAGTATGCCGTACGGTAGGGGCTATAGCCCATGTTCAAAAATGATGAAAAATGAGGATAACATTTTTTTCAAAAATTCAAAAAACGATGGCTATAACCCATGTTTTTGAAATTTTGAATTTTCTTCAAATCCTCAAAAATGATGAAAAACGGCGTGCTATAGTATGCCGTACGGTAGGGGCTATAGCCCATGTTCAAAAATGATGAAAAATGAGGATAACATTTTTTTTATTTATTAAAAAAACAATGGGCTATAACCCATGTTTTTTGAAATTTTGAATTTTCTTCAAATCCTCAAAAATGATGAAAAACGGCGTGCTATAGTATGCCGTACGGTAGGAGCTATAGCCCATGTTCAAAAATGATGAAAAATGAGGATAACATTTTTTTCAAAAATTCAAAAAACGATGGGCTATAACCCATGTTTTTTGAAATTTTGAATTTTCTTCAAATCCTCAAAAATGATGAAAAACGGCGTGCTATAGTATGCCGTACGGTAGGGGCTATAGCCCATGTTCAAAAATGATGAAAAATGAGGATAACATTTTTTTCAAAAATTCAAAAAACGATGGGCTATAACCCATGTTTTTTGAAATTTTGAATTTTCTTCAAATCCTCAAAAATGATGAAAAACGGCGTGCTATAGTATGCCGTACGGTAGGGGCTATAGCCCATGTTCAAAAATGATGAAAAATGAGGATAACATTTTTTTCAAAAATTCAAAAAACGATGGGCTATAACCCATGTTTTTTGAAATTTTGAATTTTCTTCAAATCCTCAAAAATGATGAAAAACGGCGTGCTATAGTATGCCGTACGGTAGGGGCTATAGCCCATGTTCAAAAATGATGAAAAATGAGGATAACATTTTTTTCAAAAATTCAAAAAACGATGGGCTATAACCCATGTTTTTTGAAATTTAGAATTTTCTTCAAATCCTCAAAAATGATGAAAAACGGCGTGCTATAGGTATGCCGTACGGTAGGGGCTATAGCCCATGTTCAAAAATGATGAAAAATGAGGATAACATTTTTTTCAAAAATTCAAAAAACGATGGGCTATAACCCATGTTTTTTGAAATTTTGAATTTTCTTCAAATCCTCAAAAATGATGAAAAACGGCGTGCTATAGTATGCCGTACGGTAGGGGCTATAGCCCATGTTCAAAAATGATGAAAAATGAGGATAACATTTTTTTTATTTTATTAAAAAAACAATGGGCTATAACCCATGTTTTTTGAAATTTTGAATTTTCTTCAAATCCTCAAAAATGATGAAAAACGGCGTGCTATAGTATGCCGTACGGTAGGAGCTATAGCCCATGTTCAAAAATGATGAAAAATGAGGATAACATTTTTTTCAAAAATTCAAAAAACGATGGGCTATAACCCATGTTTTTTGAAATTTTGAATTTTCTTCAAATCCTCAAAAATTATGAAAAACGGCGTGCTATAGTATGCCGTACGGTAGGGGCTATAGCCCATGTTCAAAAATGATGAAAAATGAGGATAACATTTTTTTCAAAAATTCAAAAAACGATGGGCTATAACCCATGTTTTTTGAAATTTGAAATTTCTTCAAATCCTCAAAAATGATGAAAAACGGCGTGCTATAGTATGCCGTACGGTAGGGGCTATAGCCCATGTTCAAAAATGATGAAAAATGAGGATAACATTTTTTTTTTAAATTCAAAAACAATGGGCTATAACCCATGTTTTTTGAAATTTTGAATTTTCTTCAAATCCTCAAAAATGATGAAAAACGGCGTGCTATAGTATGCCGTACGGTAGGGGCTATAGCCCATGTTCAAAAATGATGAAAAATGAGGATAACATTTTTTTCAAAAATTCAAAAAACGATGGGCTATAACCCATGTTTTTTGAAATTTTGAATTTTCTTCAAATCCTCAAAAATGATGAAAAACGGCGTGCTATAGTATGCCGTACGGTAGGGGCTATAGCCCATGTTCAAAAATGATGAAAAATGAGGATAACATTTTTTTTATTTTATTAAAAAAACAATGGGCTATAACCCATGTTTTTTTAAATTTTGAATTTTCTTCAAATCCTCAAAAATGATGAAAAACGGCGTGCTATAGTATGCCGTACGGTAGGAGCTATAGCCCATGTTCAAAAATGATGAAAAATGAGGATAACATTTTTTTCAAAAATTCAAAAAACGATGGGCTATAACCCATGTTTTTTGAAATTTTGAATTTTCTTCAAATCCTCAAAAATTATGAAAAACGGCGTGCTATAGTATGCCGTACGGTAGGGGCTATAGCCCATGTTCAAAAATGATGAAAAATGAGGATAACATTTTTTTCAAAAATTCAAAAAACGATGGGCTATAACCCATGTTTTTTGAAATTTTGAATTTTCTTCAAATCCTCAAAAATGATGAAAAACGGGCGTGCTATAGTATGCCGTACGGTAGGGGCTATGAGCCCATGTTCAAAAATGATGAAAAATGAGGATAACATTTTTTTCAAAAATTCAAAAAAACGATGGGCTATAACCCATGTTTTTTGAAATTTTGAATTTTCTTCAAATCCTCAAAAATGATGAAAAACGGCGTGCTATAGTATGCCGTACGGTAGGGGCTATAGCCCATGTTCAAAATGATGAAAATGAGGATAACATTTTTTTCAAAATTCAAAAAACGAATGGGCTATAACCCATGTTTTTTGAAATTTTGAATTTTCTTCAAATCCTCAAAAATGATGAAAAACGGCGTGCTATAGTATGCCGTACGGTAGGGGCTATAGCCCATGTTCAAAAATATGAAAAATGAGGATAACATTTTTTTCAAAAATTCAAAAAACGATGGGCTATAACCCATGTTTTTTGAAATTTTGAATTTTCTTCAAATCCTCAAAAATGATGGAAAACGGCGTGCTATAGTATGCCGTACGGTAGGGGCTATAGCCCATGTTCAAAAATGATGAAAAATGAGGATAACATTTTTTTCAAAAATTCAAAAAAACGATGGGCTATAACCCATGTTTTTTGAAATTTTGAATTTTCTTCAAATCCTCAAAAATGATGAAAAACGGCGTGCTATAGTATGCCGTACGGTAGGGGCTATAGCCCATGTTCAAAAATGATGAAAAATGAGGATAACATTTTTTTCAAAAATTCAAAAAACGATGGGCTATAACCCATGTTTTTTGAAATTTTGAATTTTCTTCAAATCCTCAAAAATGATGAAAAACGGCGTGCTATAGTATGCCGTACGGTAGGGGCTATAGCCCATGTTCAAAAATGATGAAAAATGAGGATAACATTTTTTTCAAAAATTCAAAAAACGATGGGCTATACCATGTTTTTTGAAATTTTGAATTTTCTTCAAATCCTCAAAAATGATGAAAAACGGCGTGCTATAGTATGCCGTACGGTAGGGGCTATAGCCCATGTTCAAAAATGATGAAAAATGAGGATAACATTTTTTTCAAAAATTCAAAAAACGATGGGCTATACCCATGTTTTTTGAAATTTTGAATTTTCTTCAAATCCTCAAAAATGATGAAAAACGGCGTGCTATAGTATGCCGTACGGTAGGGGCTATAGCCCATGTTCAAAAATGATGAAAAATGAGGATAACATTTTTTTCAAAAATTCAAAAAACGATGGGCTATAACCCATGTTTTTTGAAATTTTGAATTTTCTTCAAATCCTCAAAAATGATGAAAAACGGCGTGCTATAGTATGCCGTACGGTAGGGGTTATAGCCCATGTTCAAAAATGATGAAAAATGAGGATAACATTTTTTTCAAAAATTCAAAAAACGATGGGCTATAACCCATGTTTTTTGAAATTTTGAATTTTCTTCAAATCCTCAAAAATGATGAAAAACGGCGTGCTATAGTATGCCGTACGGTAGGGGCTATAGCCCATGTTCAAAAATGATGAAAAATGAGGATAACATTTTTTTCAAAAATTCAAAAAACGATGGGCTATAACCCATGTCTTTTGAAATTTTGAATTTTCTTCAAATCCTCAAAAATGATGAAAAACGGCGTGCTATAGTATGCCGTACGGTAGGGGCTATAGCCCATGTTCAAAAATGATGAAAAATGAGGATAACATTTTTTTCAAAAATTCAAAAAACGATGGGCTATAACCCATGTCTTTTGAAATTTTGAATTTTCTTCAAATCCTCAAAAATGATGAAAAACGGCGTGCTATAGTATGCCGTACGGTAGGGGCTATAGCCCATGTTCAAAAATGATGAAAAATGAGGATAACATTTTTTTCAAAAATTCAAAAAAACGATGGGCTATAACCCATGTTTTTTGAAATTTTGAATTTTCTTCAAATCCTCAAAAATGATGAAAAACGGCGTGCTATAGTATGCCGTACGGTAGGGGCTATAGCCCATGTTCAAAAATGATGAAAAATGAGGATAACATTTTTTTCAAAAATTCAAAAAACGATGGGCTATAACCCATGTTTTTTGAAATTTTGAATTTTCTTCAAATCCTCAAAAATGATGAAAAACGGCGTGCTATAGTATGCCGTACGGTAGGGGCTATAGCCCATGTTCAAAAATGATGAAAAATGAGGATAACATTTTTTTCAAAAATTCAAAAACAATGGGCTATAACCCATGTTTTTTTAAATTTTGAATTTTCTTCAAATCCTCAAAAATGATGAAAAACGGCGTGCTATAGTATGCCGTACGGTAGGGGCTATAGCCCATGTTCAAAAATGATGAAAAATGAGGATAACATTTTTTTCAAAAATTCAAAAAACGATGGGCTATAACCCATGTTTTTTGAAATTTAGAATTTTCTTCAAATCCTCAAAAATGATGAAAAACGGCGTGCTATAGTATGCCGTACGGTAGGGGCTATAGCCCATGTTCAAAAATGATGAAAAATGAGGATAACATTTTTTTCAAAAATTCAAAAAACGATGGGCTATAACCCATGTTTTTTGAAATTTTGAATTTTCTTCAAATCCTCAAAAATGATGAAAAACGGCGTGCTATAGTATGCCGTACGGTAGGGGCTATAGCCCATGTTCAAAAATGATGAAAAATGAGGATAACATTTTTTTTATTTTATTAAAAAAACAATGGGCTATAACCCATGTTTTTTGAAATTTTGAATTTTCTTCAATCCTCAAAAATGATGAAAAAACGGCGTGCTATAGTATGCCGTACGGTAGGAGCTATAGCCCATTTTCAAAAATGATGAAAAATGAGGATAACATTTTTTTCAAAAATTCAAAAAACGATGGGCTATAACCCATGTTTTTTGAAATTTTGAATTTTCTTCAAATCCTCAAAAATTATGAAAAACGGCGTGCTATAGTATGCCGTACGGTAGGGGCTATAGCCCATGTTCAAAAATGATGAAAAATGAGGATAACATTTTTTTCAAAAATTCAAAAAACGATGGGCTATAACCCATGTTTTTTGAAATTTGAATTTTCTTCAAATCCTCAAAAATGATGAAAAACGGCGTGCTATAGTATGCCGTACGGTAGGGGCTATAGCCCATGTTCAAAAATGATGAAAAATGAGGATAACATTTTTTTTTTAAAATTAAAAACAATGGGCTATAACCCATGTTTTTTGAAATTTTGAATTTTCTTCAAATCCTCAAAAATGATGAAAAACGGCGTGCTATAGTATGCCGTACGGTAGGGGCTATAGCCCATGTTCAAAAATGATGAAAAATGAGGATAACATTTTTTTCAAAAATTCAAAAAACGATGGGCTATAACCCATGTTTTTTGAAATTTAGAATTTTCTTCAAATCCTCAAAAATGATGAAAAACGGCGTGCTATAGTATGCCGTACGGTAGGGGCTATAGCCCATGTTCAAAAATGATGAAAAATGAGGATAACATTTTTTTCAAAAATTCAAAAAACGATAGGCTATAACCCATGTTTTTTGAAATTTTGAATTTTCTTCAAATCCTCAAAAATGATGAAAAACGGCGTGCTATAGTATGCCGTACGGTAGGGGCTATAGCCCATGTTCAAAAATGATGAAAAATGAGGATAACATTTTTTTTATTTATTAAAAAAACAATGGGCTATAACCCATGTTTTTTGAAATTTTGAATTTTCTTCAAATCCTCAAAAATGATGAAAAACGGCGTGCTATAGTATGCCGTACGGTAGGAGCTATAGCCCATGTTCAAAAATGATGAAAAATGAGGATAACATTTTTTTCAAAAATTCAAAAAACGATGGGCTATAACCCATGTTTTTTGAAATTTTGAATTTTCTTCAAATCCTCAAAAATTATGAAAAACGGCGTGCTATAGTATGCCGTACGGTAGGGGCTATAGCCCATGTTCAAAAATGATGAAAAATGAGGATAACATTTTTTTCAAAAATTCAAAAAACGATGGGCTATAACCCATGTTTTTTGAAATTTTGAATTTTCTTCAAATCCTCAAAAATGATGAAAAACGGCGTGCTATAGTATGCCGTACGGTAGGGGCTATAGCCCATGTTCAAAAATGATGAAAAATGAGGATAACATTTTTTTCAAAAATTCAAAAAACGATGGGCTATAACCCATGTTTTTTGAAATTTTGAATTTTCTTCAAATCCTCAAAAATGATGAAAAACGGCGTGCTATAGTATGCCGTACGGTAGGGGCTATAGCCCATGTTCAAAAATGATGAAAAATGAGGATAACATTTTTTTCAAAAATTCAAAAAACAATGGGCTATAACCCATGTTTTTTGAAATTTTGAATTTTCTTCAAATCCTCAAAAATGATGAAAAACGGCGTGCTATAGTATGCCGTACGGTAGGGGCTATAGCCCATGTTCAAAAATTATGAAAAATGAGGATAACATTTTTTTCAAAAATTCAAAAAACGATGGGCTATAACCCATGTTTTTTGAAATTTTGAATTTTCTTCAAATCCTCAAAAATGATGGAAAACGGCGTGCTATAGTATGCCGTACGGTAGGGGCTATAGCCCATGTTCAAAAATGATGAAAAATGAGGATAACATTTTTTTCAAAAATTCAAAAAACGATGGGCTATAACCCATGTTTTTTGAAATTTTGAATTTTCTTCAAATCCTCAAAAATGATGAAAAACGGCGTGCTATAGTATGCCGTACGGTAGGGGCTATAGCCCATGTTCAAAAATGATGAAAAATGAGGATAACATTTTTTTCAAAAATTCAAAAAACGATGGGCTATAACCCATGTTTTTTGAAATTTTGAATTTTCTTCAAATCCTCAAAAATGATGAAAAACGGCGTGCTATAGTATGCCGTACGGTAGGGGTTATAGCCCATGTTCAAAAATGATGAAAAATGAGGATAACATTTTTTTCAAAAATTCAAAAAACGATGGGCTATAACCCATGTTTTTTGAAATTTTGAATTTTCTTCAAATCCTCAAAAATGATGAAAAACGGCGTGCTATAGTATGCCGTACGGTAGGGGCTATAGCCCATGTTCAAAAATGATGAAAAATGAGGATAACATTTTTTTCAAAAATTCAAAAAACGATGGGCTATAACCCATGTTTTTAGAAATTTTGAATTTTCTTCAAATCCTCAAAAATGATGAAAAACGGCGTGCTATAGTATGCCGTACGGTAGGGGCTATAGCCCATGTTCAAAAATGATGGAAAATGAGGATAACATTTTTTTCAAAAATTCAAAAAACGATGGGCTATAACCCATGTTTTTTGAAATTTTGAATTTTCTTCAAATCCTCAAAAATGATGAAAAACGGCGTGCTATAGTATGCCGTACGGTAGGGGTTATAGCCCATGTTCAAAAATGATGAAAAATGAGGATAACATTTTTTTCAAAAATTCAAAAAACGATGGGCTATAACCCATGTTTGTTGAAATTTTGAATTTTCTTCAAATCCTCAAAAATGATGAAAAACGGCGTGCTATAGTATGCCGTACGGTAGGGGCTATAGCCCATGTTCAAAAATGATGAAAAATGAGGATAACATTTTTTTCAAAAATTCAAAAAACGATGGGCTATAACCCATGTCTTTTGAAATTTTGAATTTTCTTCAAATCCTCAAAAATGATGAAAAACGGCGTGCTATAGTATGCCGTACGGTAGGGGCTATAGCCCATGTTCAAAAATGATGAAAAATGAGGATAACATTTTTTTCAAAAATTCAAAAAACGATGGGCTATAACCCATGTTTTTTGAAATTTTGAATTTTCTTCAAATCCTCAAAAATGATGAAAAACGGCGTGCTATAGTATGCCGTACGGTAGGGGCTATAGCCCATGTTCAAAAATGATGAAAAATGAGGATAACATTTTTTTCAAAAATTCAAAAAACGATGGGCTATAACCCATGTTTTTTGAAATTTTGAATTTTCTTCAAATCCTCAAAAATGATGAAAAACGGCGTGCTATAGTATGCCGTACGGTAGGGGCTATAGCCCATGTTCAAAAATGATGAAAAATGAGGATAACATTTTTTTCAAAAATTCAAAAACAATGGGCTATAACCCATGTTTTTTGAAATTTAGAATTTTCTTCAAATCCTCAAAAATGATGAAAAACGGCGTGCTATAGTATGCCGTACGGTAGGGGCTATAGCCCATGTTCAAAAATGATGAAAAATGAGGATAACATTTTTTTCAAAAATTCAAAAAACGATGGGCTATAACCCATGTTTTTTGAAATTTTGAATTTTCTTCAAATCCTCAAAAATGATGAAAAACGGCGTGCTATAGTATGCCGTACGGTAGGGGCTATAGCCCATGTTCAAAAATGATGAAAAATGAGGATAACATTTTTTTTATTTTATTAAAAAAACAATGGGCTATAACCCATGTTTTTTGAAATTTTGAATTTTCTTCAAATCCTCAAAAATGATGAAAAAACGGCGTGCTATAGTATGCCGTACGGTAGGAGCTATAGCCCATTTTCAAAAATGATGAAAAATGAGGATAACATTTTTTTCAAAAATTCAAAAAACGATGGGCTATAACCCATGTTTTTTGAAATTTTGAATTTTCTTCAAATCCTCAAAAATTATGAAAAACGGCGTGCTATAGTATGCCGTACGGTAGGGGCTATAGCCCATGTTCAAAAATGATGAAAAATGAGGATAACATTTTTTTCAAAAATTCAAAAAACGATGGGCTATAACCCATGTTTTTTGAAATTTTGAATTTTCTTCAAATCCTCAAAAATGATGAAAAACGGCGTGCTATAGTATGCCGTACGGTAGGGGCTATAGCCCATGTTCAAAAATGATGAAAAATGAGGATAACATTTTTTTCAAAAATTCAAAAAACGATGGGCTATAACCCATGTTTTTTGAAATTTTGAATTTTCTTCAAATCCTCAAAAATGATGAAAAACGGCGTGCTATAGTATGCCGTACGGTAGGGGCTATAGCCCATGTTCAAAAATGATGAAAAATGAGGATAACATTTTTTTCAAAAATTCAAAAACAATGGGCTATAACCCATGTTTTTTGAAATTTAGAATTTTCTTCAAATCCTCAAAAATGATGAAAAACGGCGTGCTATAGTATGCCGTACGGTAGGGGCTATAGCCCATGTTCAAAAATGATGAAAAATGAGGATAACATTTTTTTCAAAAATTCAAAAAACGATGGGCTATAACCCATGTTTTTTGAAATTTTGAATTTTCTTCAAATCCTCAAAAATGATGAAAAACGGCGTGCTATAGTATGCCGTACGGTAGGGGCTATAGCCCATGTTCAAAAATGATGAAAAATGAGGATAACATTTTTTTTATTTTATTAAAAAAACAATGGGCTATAACCCATGTTTTTTGAAATTTTGAATTTTCTTCAAATCCTCAAAAATGATGAAAAAACGGCGTGCTATAGTATGCCGTACGGTAGGAGCTATAGCCCATTTTCAAAAATGATGAAAAATGAGGATAACATTTTTTTCAAAAATTCAAAAAACGATGGGCTATAACCCATGTTTTTTGAAATTTTGAATTTTCTTCAAATCCTCAAAAATTATGAAAAACGGCGTGCTATAGTATGCCGTACGGTAGGGGCTATAGCCCATGTTCAAAAATGATGAAAAATGAGGATAACATTTTTTTCAAAAATTCAAAAAACGATGGGCTATAACCCATGTTTTTTGAAATTTTGAATTTTCTTCAAATCCTCAAAAATGATGAAAAACGGCGTGCTATAGTATGCCGTACGGTAGGGGCTATAGCCCATGTTCAAAAATGATGAAAAATGAGGATAACATTTTTTTTTAAAATTAAAAAACAATGGGCTATAACCCATGTTTTTTGAAATTTTGAATTTTCTTCAAATCCTCAAAAATGATGAAAAACGGCGTGCTATAGTATGCCGTACGGTAGGGGCTATAGCCCATGTTCAAAAATGATGAAAAATGAGGATAACATTTTTTTCAAAAATTCAAAAAACGATGGGCTATAACCCATGTTTTTTGAAATTTAGAATTTTCTTCAAATCCTCAAAAATGATGAAAAACGGCGTGCTATAGTATGCCGTACGGTAGGGGCTATAGCCCATGTTCAAAAATGATGAAAAATGAGGATAACATTTTTTTCAAAAATTCAAAAAACGATAGGCTATAACCCATGTTTTTTGAAATTTTGAATTTTCTTCAAATCCTCAAAAATGATGAAAAACGGCGTGCTATAGTATGCCGTACGGTAGGGGCTATAGCCCATGTTCAAAAATGATGAAAAATGAGGATAACATTTTTTTTATTTTATTAAAAAAACAATGGGCTATAACCCATGTTTTTTGAAATTTTGAATTTTCTTCAAATCCTCAAAAATGATGAAAAACGGCGTGCTATAGTATGCCGTACGGTAGGAGCTATAGCCCATGTTCAAAAATGATGAAAAATGAGGATAACATTTTTTTCAAAAATTCAAAAAACGATGGGCTATAACCCATGTTTTTTGAAATTTTGAATTTTCTTCAAATCCTCAAAAATTATGAAAAACGGCGTGCTATAGTATGCCGTACGGTAGGGGCTATAGCCCATGTTCAAAAATGATGAAAAATGAGGATAACATTTTTTTCAAAAATTCAAAAAACGATGGGCTATAACCCATGTTTTTTGAAATTTTGAATTTTCTTCAAATCCTCAAAAATGATGAAAAACGGCGTGCTATAGTATGCCGTACGGTAGGGGCTATAGCCCATGTTCAAAAATGATGAAAAATGAGGATAACATTTTTTTCAAAAATTCAAAAAACGATGGGCTATAACCCATGTTTTTTGAAAT
Source organism: Protomyctophum bolini (assembly GCF_963924005.1). NCBI lineage: Eukaryota > Metazoa > Chordata > Actinopteri > Myctophiformes > Myctophidae > Protomyctophum > Protomyctophum bolini. Next base: position 18,438,050 of record NC_137873.1, on the reverse strand, counting down.
TTTGAATTTTCTTCAAATCCTCAAAAATGATGAAAAACGGCGTGCTATAGTATGCCGTACGGTAGGGGCTATAGCCCATGTTCAAAAATGATGAAAAATGAGGATAACATTTTTTTCAAAAATTCAAAAAACAATGGGCTATAACCCATGTTTTTTGAAATTTTGAATTTTCTTCAAATCCTCAAAAATGATGAAAAACGGCGTGCTATAGTATGCCGTACGGTAGGGGCTATAGCCCATGTTCAAAAATTATGAAAAATGAGGATAACATTTTTTTCAAAAATTCAAAAAACGATGGGCTATAACCCATGTTTTTTGAAATTTTGAATTTTCTTCAAATCCTCAAAAATGATGGAAAACGGCGTGCTATAGTATGCCGTACGGTAGGGGCTATAGCCCATGTTCAAAAATGATGAAAAATGAGGATAACATTTTTTTCAAAAATTCAAAAAACGATGGGCTATAACCCATGTTTTTTGAAATTTTGAATTTTCTTCAAATCCTCAAAAATGATGAAAAACGGCGTGCTATAGTATGCCGTACGGTAGGGGCTATAGCCCATGTTCAAAAATGATGAAAAATGAGGATAACATTTTTTTCAAAAATTCAAAAAACGATGGGCTATAACCCATGTTTTTTGAAATTTTGAATTTTCTTCAAATCCTCAAAAATGATGAAAAACGGCGTGCTATAGTATGCCGTACGGTAGGGGTTATAGCCCATGTTCAAAAATGATGAAAAATGAGGATAACATTTTTTTCAAAAATTCAAAAAACGATGGGCTATAACCCATGTTTTTTGAAATTTTGAATTTTCTTCAAATCCTCAAAAATGATGAAAAACGGCGTGCTATAGTATGCCGTACGGTAGGGGCTATAGCCCATGTTCAAAAATGATGAAAAATGAGGATAACATTTTTTTCAAAAATTCAAAAAACGATGGGCTATAACCCATGTTTTTAGAAATTTTGAATTTTCTTCAAATCCTCAAAAATGATGAAAAACGGCGTGCTATAGTATGCCGTACGGTAGGGGCTATAGCCCATGTTCAAAAATGATGGAAAATGAGGATAACATTTTTTTCAAAAATTCAAAAAACGATGGGCTATAACCCATGTTTTTTGAAATTTTGAATTTTCTTCAAATCCTCAAAAATGATGAAAAACGGCGTGCTATAGTATGCCGTACGGTAGGGGTTATAGCCCATGTTCAAAAATGATGAAAAATGAGGATAACATTTTTTTCAAAAATTCAAAAAACGATGGGCTATAACCCATGTTTGTTGAAATTTTGAATTTTCTTCAAATCCTCAAAAATGATGAAAAACGGCGTGCTATAGTATGCCGTACGGTAGGGGCTATAGCCCATGTTCAAAAATGATGAAAAATGAGGATAACATTTTTTTCAAAAATTCAAAAAACGATGGGCTATAACCCATGTCTTTTGAAATTTTGAATTTTCTTCAAATCCTCAAAAATGATGAAAAACGGCGTGCTATAGTATGCCGTACGGTAGGGGCTATAGCCCATGTTCAAAAATGATGAAAAATGAGGATAACATTTTTTTCAAAAATTCAAAAAACGATGGGCTATAACCCATGTTTTTTGAAATTTTGAATTTTCTTCAAATCCTCAAAAATGATGAAAAACGGCGTGCTATAGTATGCCGTACGGTAGGGGCTATAGCCCATGTTCAAAAATGATGAAAAATGAGGATAACATTTTTTTCAAAAATTCAAAAAACGATGGGCTATAACCCATGTTTTTTGAAATTTTGAATTTTCTTCAAATCCTCAAAAATGATGAAAAACGGCGTGCTATAGTATGCCGTACGGTAGGGGCTATAGCCCATGTTCAAAAATGATGAAAAATGAGGATAACATTTTTTTCAAAAATTCAAAAACAATGGGCTATAACCCATGTTTTTTGAAATTTTGAATTTTCTTCAAATCCTCAAAAATGATGAAAAACGGCGTGCTATAGTATGCCGTACGGTAGGGGCTATAGCCCATGTTCAAAAATGATGAAAAATGAGGATAACATTTTTTTCAAAAATTCAAAAAACGATGGGCTATAACCCATGTTTTTTGAAATTTTGAATTTTCTTCAAATCCTCAAAAATGATGAAAAACGGTGTGCTATAGTATGCCGTACGGTAGGGGCTATAGCCCATGTTCAAAAATGATGAAAAATGAGGATAACATTTTTTTCAAAAATTCAAAAAACGATGGGCTATAACCCATGTTTTTTGAAATTTTGAATTTTCTTCAAATCCTCAAAAATGATGAAAAACGGCGTGCTATAGTATGCCGTACGGTAGGGGCTATAGCCCATGTTCAAAAATGATGAAAAATGAGGATAACATTTTTTTCAAAAATTCAAAAAACGATGGGCTATAACCCATGTTTTTTGAAATTTTGAATTTTCTTCAAATCCTCAAAAATGATGAAAAACGGCGTGCTATAGTATGCCGTACGGTAGGGGCTATAGCCCATGTTCAAAAATGATGAAAAATGAGGATAACATTTTTTTCAAAAATTCAAAAAACGATGGGCTATAACCCATGTTTTTTGAAATTTTGAATTTTCTTCAAATCCTCAAAAATGATGAAAAACGGCGTGCTATAGTATGCCGTACGGTAGGGGTTATAGCCCATGTTCAAAAATGATGAAAAATGAGGATAACATTTTCTTTTTAAATTAAAAAAACGATGGGCTATAACCCATGTTTTTTGAAATTTTGAATTTTCTTCAAATCCTCAAAAATGATGAAAAACGGCGTGCTATAGTATGCCGTACGGTAGGGGCTATAGCCCATGTTCAAAAATGATGAAAAATGAGGATAACATTTTTTTCAAAAATTCAAAAAACGATGGGCTATAACCCATGTTTTTTGAAATTTTGAATTTTCTTCAAATCCTCAAAAATGATGAAAAACGGCGTGCTATAGTATGCCGTACGGTAGGAGCTATAGCCCATGTTCAAAAATGATGAAAAATGAGGATAACATTTTTTTCAAAAATTCAAAAAACGATGGGCTATAACCCATGTTTTTTGAAATTTTGAATTTTCTTCAAATCCTCAAAAATGATGAAAAACGGCGTGCTATAGTATGCCGTACGGTAGGGGCTATAGCCCATGTTCAAAAATGATGAAAAATGAGGATAACATTTTTTTCAAAAATTCAAAAAACGATGGGCTATAACCCATGTTTTTGAAATTTTGAATTTTCTTCAAATCCTCAAAAATGATGAAAAACGGCGTGCTATAGTATGCCGTACGGTAGGGGTTATAGCCCATGTTCAAAAATGATGAAAAATGAGGATAACATTTTTTTTTTAAATTAAAAAAACAATGGGCTATAACCCATGTTTTTTGAAATTTTGAATTTTCTTCAAATCCTCAAAAATGATGAAAAACGGCGTGCTATAGTATGCCGTACAGTAGGAGCTATAGCCCATGTTCAAAAATGATGAAAAATGAGGATAACATTTTTTTCAAAAATTCAAAAAACGATGGGCTATAACCCATGTTTTTTGAAATTTTGAATTTTCTTCAAATCCTCAAAAATTATGAAAAACGGCGTGCTATAGTATGCCGTACGGTAGGGGCTATAGCCCATGTTCAAAAATGATGAAAAATGAGGATAACATTTTTTTCAAAAATTCAAAAAACGATGGGCTATAACCCATGTTTTTTGAAATTTTGAAATTTCTTCAAATCCTCAAAAATGATGAAAAACGGCGTACTATAGTATGCCGTACGGTAGGGGCTATAGCCCATGTTCAAAAATGATGAAAAATGAGGATAACATTTTTTTCAAAAATTCAAAAAACGATGGGCTATAACCCATGTTTTTTGAAATTTTGAATTTTCTTCAAATCCTCAAAAATGATGAAAAACGGCGTGCTATAGTATGCCGTACGGTAGGGGCTATAGCCCATGTTCAAAAATGATGAAAAATGAGGATAACATTTTTTTCAAAAATTCAAAAAACGATGGGCTATAACCCATGTTTTTGAAATTTTGAATTTTCTTCAAATCCTCAAAAATGATGAAAAACGGCGTGCTATAGTATGCCGTACGGTAGGGGTTATAGCCCATGTTCAAAAATGATGAAAAATGAGGATAACATTTTTTTCAAAAATTCAAAAAACGATGGGCTATAACCCATGTTTTTTGAAATTTTGAATTTTCTTCAAATCCTCAAAAATGATGAAAAACGGCATGCTATAGTATGCCGTACGGTAGGGGCTATAGCCCATGTTCAAAAATGATGAAAAATGAGGATAACATTTTTTTCAAAAATTCAAAAAACGATGGGCTATAACCCATGTTTTTTGAAATTTTGAATTTTCTTCAAATCCTCAAAAATGATGAAAAACGGCGTGCTATAGTATGCCGTACGGTAGGGGCTATAGCCCATGTTCAAAAATGATGAAAAATGAGGATAACATTTTTTTCAAAAATTCAAAAAACGATGGGCTATAACCCATGTTTTTTGAAATTTTGAATTTTCTTCAAATCCTCAAAAATGATGAAAAACGGCGTGCTATAGTATGCCGTACGGTAGGGGCTATAGCCCATGTTCAAAAATGATGAAAAATGAGGATAACATTTTTTTCAAAAATTCAAAAAACGATGGGCTATAACCCATGTTTTTTGAAATTTTGAATTTTCTTCAAATCCTCAAAAATGATGAAAAACGGCGTGCTATAGTATGCCGTACGGTAGGGGCTATAGCCCATGTTCAAAAATGATGAAAAATGAGGATAACATTTTTTTCAAAAATTCAAAAAACGATGGGCTATAACCCATGTTTTTGAAATTTTGAATTTTCTTCAAATCCTCAAAAATGATGAAAAACGGCGTGCTATAGTATGCCGTACGGTAGGGGTTATAGCCCATGTTCAAAAATGATGAAAAATGAGGATAACATTTTTTTCAAAAATTCAAAAAACGATGGGCTATAACCCATGTTTTTTGAAATTTTGAATTTTCTTCAAATCCTCAAAAATGATGAAAAACGGCGTGCTATAGTATGCCGTACGGTAGGGGCTATAGCCCATGTTCAAAAATGATGAAAAATGAGGATAACATTTTTTTCAAAAATTCAAAAAACGATGGGCTATAACCCATGTTTTTTGAAATTTTGAATTTTCTTCAAATCCTCAAAAATGATGAAAAACGGCGTGCTATAGTATGCCGTACAGTAGGGGCTATAGCCCATGTTCAAAAATGATGAAAAATGAGGATAACATTTTTTTCAAAAATTCAAAAACAATGGGCTATAACCCATGTTTTTTGAAATTTTGAATTTTCTTCAAATCCTCAAAAATGATGAAAAACGGCGTGCTATAGTATGCCGTACGGTAGGGGCTATAGCCCATGTTCAAAAATGATGAAAAATGAGGATAACATTTTTTTCAAAAATTCAAAAAACGATGGGCTATAACCCATGTTTTTTGAAATTTTGAATTTTCTTCAAATCCTCAAAAATGATGAAAAACGGCGTGCTATAGTATGCCGTACGGTAGGGGCTATAGCCCATGTTCAAAAATGATGAAAAATGAGGATAACATTTTTTTCAAAAATTCAAAAAACGATGGGCTATAACCCATGTTTTTTGAAATTTTGAATTTTCTTCAAATCCTCAAAAATGATGAAAAACGGCGTGCTATAGTATGCCGTACGGTAGGGGCTATAGCCCATGTTCAAAAATGATGAAAAATGAGGATAACATTTTTTTCAAAAATTCAAAAAACGATGGGCTATAACCCATGTTTTTTGAAATTTTGAATTTTCTTCAAATCCTCAAAAATGATGAAAAACGGCGTGCTATAGTATGCCGTACAGTAGGGGCTATAGCCCATGTTCAAAAATGATGAAAAATGAGGATAACATTTTTTTCAAAAATTCAAAAACAATGGGCTATAACCCATGTTTTTTGAAATTTTGAATTTTCTTCAAATCCTCAAAAATGATGAAAAACGGCGTGCTATAGTATGCCGTACGGTAGGGGCTATAGCCCATGTTCAAAAATGATGAAAAATGAGGATAACATTTTTTTCAAAAATTCAAAAAACGATGGGCTATAACCCATGTTTTTTGAAATTTTGAATTTTCTTCAAATCCTCAAAAATGATGAAAAACGGCGTGCTATAGTATGCCGTACGGTAGGGGCTATAGCCCATGTTCAAAAATGATGAAAAATGAGGATAACATTTTTTTCAAAAATTCAAAAAACGATGGGCTATAACCCATGTTTTTTGAAATTTTGAATTTTCTTCAAATCCTCAAAAATGATGAAAAACGGCGTGCTATAGTATGCCGTACGGTAGGGGCTATAGCCCATGTTCAAAAATGATGAAAAATGAGGATAACATTTTTTTCAAAAATTCAAAAAACGATGGGCTATAACCCATGTTTTTTGAAATTTTGAATTTTCTTCAAATCCTCAAAAATTATGAAAAACGGCGTGCTATAGTATGCCGTACGGTAGGGGCTATAGCCCATGTTCAAAAATGAGGAAAAATGAGGATAACATTTTTTTCAAAAATTCAAAAAACGATGGGCTATAACCCATGTTTTTTGAAATTTTGAATTTTCTTCAAATCCTCAAAAATGATGAAAAACGGCGTGCTATAGTATGACGTACGGTAGGGGCTATAGCCCATGTTCAAAAATGATGAAAAATGAGGATAACATTTTTTTCAAAAATTCAAAAAACGATGGGCTATAACCCATGTTTTTTGAAATTTTGAATTTTCTTCAAATCCTCAAAAATGATGAAAAACGGTGTGCTATAGTATGCCGTACGGTAGGGGCTATAGCCCATGTTCAAAAATGATGAAAAATGAGGATAACATTTTTTTCAAAAATTCAAAAAACGATGGGCTATAACCCATGTTTTTTGAAATTTTGAAATTTCTTCAAATCCTCAAAAATGATGAAAAACGGCGTGCTATAGTATGCCGTACGGTAGGGGCTATAGCCCATGTTCAAAAATGATGAAAAATGAGGATAACATTTTTTTCAAAAATTCAAAAAACAATGGGCTATAACCCATGTTTTTTGAAATTTTGAATTTTCTTCAAATCCTCAAAAATGATGAAAAACGGCGTGCTATAGTATGCCGTACAGTAGGGGCTATAGCCCATGTTCAAAAATGATGAAAAATGAGGATAACATTTTTTTCAAAAATTCAAAAAACGATGGGCTATAACCCATGTTTTTTGAAATTTTGAATTTTCTTCAAATCCTCAAAAATGATGAAAAACGGCGTGCTATAGTATGCCGTACGGTAGGGGCTATAGCCCATGTTCAAAAATGATGAAAAATGAGGATAACATTTTTTTCAAAAATTCAAAAAACGATGGGCTATAACCCATGTTTTTTGAAATTTTTAATTTTCTTCAAATCCTCAAAAATGATGAAAAACGGCGTGCTATAGTATGGCATGAATTGAACAAAGGGCATTGTTCAATTCATCAAAACATTTAGAGACAAACAAATTGACACTTATATGTAGTTAAAGCAACAGAAACAAACAACAATTCTACAGTGTAAAGACACCAATTTAATTATAAATGTCAATAAAGTTGAATATCTAATAATATCAATTTAAAATGTATTATCCAATACAAATTTCCTTACCATTTTTAATGTTTTAGTTTTGTATTGCTATTTTTATTTGCTAATTGTAGATTTACCTACTTTTTGTTTCTGGCATTCCGCTGCTTGTTATTTTTTATTTTATTTTCATGTGAAGTACTTTGAGTTGCATTTTATGTATGACATGTGCTATATAAATAAAGTTTAATATGTGAAGTACTTTAGTTGTCAAGGATGCAGACAGAGTTGAACCCAGGAGCAAAGTCACAACAAACTAGAGTATAATAATAAAGTATTTAATAAAGAATTACGAGATATCTTACACAGGGGAATGCAGGTAGGAATCAGGCATGAATCAGAATGACATCAAAGTCAACACATGAACAGGCAGGACATCTGTGACACAGGTTATGAACTGACAATGAGTGTTTGTACTGAGTCCAGTTTTATAGTGAGCAGGTTGATTGGAGAAGTGTTCACTGCTGGGCTGATTAGGTAGTTGACAGGTGTGTAAATGGAACTGGGTGTGCTGGAATGGGATATGGGAGGCCAGTGTGGAGACTGAGGGAGAGACAGAATGTGACAGAGTTGCATTTTATGTATGAAATGTGCTATATAAATAAAGTTTACACCACTGACTGTCCCTCCATATAAAATAAAGGCGAAAGTCACAAAAGAAAATTGATCAGTTACAATTCCAGACTATGAAGAATCATTTAATAAAGGAATACTTCCAGATTCAGTTAAAGATTAGCTACAATAATTGTGATATTAAAAGTTAAATGCTCGTCATATGACATAACAGAGAGGAATGGGCCGGACCCTGCGCGCAAAGAGCAGGGCCTTTAGTTATTCTTTTTTCATTTTGCATCTTTGCAAGGTTGTACCTTTGTAGGCCTACCTGTCTCTAATGTATAAGCAAAGTTGGAGTCTTTGCCGGTTTGAACCGGCACACTTCTACTAGGTATACTACGGATATCATTTGACTTATCCGCTTGGCCATTGAGGCACACAAACATGTTGAATTTCTGGGCTGCTTTAAAGTTGTCCTTCTGGACCTTTAGATCTTCAGTCTAACGCTCTCCCAACTGAGCTATTTCGGCTTGCAAGTGTCAAATCCAGCATTTATTTTTTACATTGACTGTTACTTCTTAAACAAAAAAACTCATAAAGTTTTTCACCCAGGGAGATCAGCCTAAGAGTCATAGGGTTTGCTGTACCTCATTTCAACTGGCGAAAGCCGGGATTGAACCAGGGACCTTCAGGTCTATCAGTCAAACGCTCTCCCAACTGAGCCATTTCGGCTTGCAAAGTGTCAAATCCAGCATTTATTTTTACATTGACTGTTACTTGTTACTTCTTAAACAAAAAAACTCATAAAGTTTTTCACCCAGGGAGATCAGCCTAAGAGTCATAGGGTTTGCTGTACCTCATTTCAACTGGCGAAAGCCGGGATTGAACCAGGGACCTTCAGGTCTATCAGTCAAACGCTCTCCCAACTGAGCCATTTCGGCTTGCAAAGTGTCAAATCCAGCATTTATTTTTACATTGACTGTTACTTGTTACTTCTTAAACAAAAAAAACTCATGTTTTTCACCCAGGGAGATCAGCCTAAGAGTCATAGGGTCTGCTGTACCTCATTTCAACTGGCGAAAGCCGGGATTGAACCAGGGACCTTCAGGTCTATCAGTCAAACGCTCTCCCAACTGAGCCATTTCGGCTTGCAAGTGTCAAATCCAGCATTTATTTTTACATTGACTGTTACTTGTTACTTCTTAAACAAAAAAAACTCATAATGTTTTTCACCCAGGGAGATCAGCCTAAGAGTCATAGGGTTTTCTGTACCTCATTTCAACTCCTGAAAGCCGGGATTGAACCAGGGACCTTCAGATCTTCAGTCTAATGCTCTATTAACTGCGCTATTTCGGCTTGTAAGTGTCACATCCAGAATATATTTTTCAATTGATTGTTAGTTCTTAAACAAATAAACTCATACAGTTTTCCCCCAGTGAGATCAGCCTGGGAGTCATACGGTTTTCTGTACCTCATTTGACCTGCTGAAATCCGGTTCCATTTGTACACTGTCAAAGTCACTAACTAATACTATCAACATCCATCTATTCTATATACCCTCTACAACAGTGGTTACCAAACCCTTTCTTGTCAAGGACCCCCGAATTTACACTTTATTAGCCCGTGGAACCTAACCCCAACCCTAACCCTAACCCGGCTATAATCCATGGTCAAAAATGATGAAGTGATTTTGTCTTTTTTACAAATCCCCGTTTTTACAGGCCATGGGCTATAGTCCATGGTCTCGGAGTGATTTTCGTCATTTTTTTCAAATCCTCAAAAATGATGAAAAAACGGCATGCTACAGTACCCTAACCCTAACCCTTGATCGTAGGAGATAGTAATGTAGGACTCTACAGATCAAGTGCTATCCAGTCATAAAGTTTGAACACTTGAAGAAACTACTACAGAAAACTGGAAACACTGCATCCTATCTGTAGGAATGAACAATCGACAGCAGGGGAAAACAGAAACAGGACGGAAGACAATGAGGCACAAGTGTGGCCTACATGGGTCACATATAATTCGCCCAGCTGGTACCCACTTAAGGCCAAATCAGATCCCAGTTCAAACCCATATAGGCAAACACAGGTGGCGCACACATGGTTCTGAAATAAAATGGCCCATTTGGATACCACCTAAGACCCACTTAGAAACCCGCATAAGCCCATATGGGCTAACACGGGTGGGCCCTTTGTGAAAACTGGGTGCCCGGCCCACTCGGAACCCATGCCCATAGCCCATGTCAAAACCCAAGTGGGGCCCAGATGGACATGTAAGCTGGGAATGGTCCCGCGGGCCTGATGTGGCCCGTGGGCCTGAGGTTGAGTATCACTGCTCTACATGTTTCCATATCTGGGACCTCTCAATCTGCAAAATCCTCAGTGCTCAATTAACTCTGACACTGACAGTGTGCAAAAATGTAACCATATGGACCCCGCAAGGGTCACACTGTCGGGACCTGGGGTTACAGACCTGCAAGGATCCAACTTGGTTCCTAACTAGGAATCATTAAGCTGAGGCCGGACCCCCTGCCTGGGGATCATCCCCATCAGAACCCACTTTGAGAACCACCGATTCACGTCTGCTTTGGCGAGAAATCCCGTTATTTCCGTCTTCTCTCGGGCAAAGTCGATATATAAATCACCCCTTATCATTTTTTGGACGCTTTCCGAGAGGCCTTCTGTACGACGACGGAGCTCGGGAGTCTGTGTCCTTCCTTGTAAAAAGATGAAGAGGAGTGCAAAGGAGTCTATCAATCTGCACAGTGGCAGATTATCATACGCCTGCTGCCTCAGCAGGGAGTCAGAAAATGATAGATATCAGAGCGCTGCAAGACGCCCCCCCCACCCCACTGTTTCCCTGCAGTCAATAGAAATATAACATCCAGCACCAGGACCAGGTGATCATGGCTTCAGTTCATGAAGTATAGCGAGTGGAAACCTCATATGTCCAAAACGTACTTACAAAAGTTCTGTGTGACACTGTACAGGGATTTATGAAAATAATATGGAGATAAGAGGTTTCTGCCTGACAGTAACGATAGGTTGAGTGATGCAGTGGAATGGGCTCCTGTCCACGTCTCCTCCTGGTCTGCCTGAATAAAACATCAGACCCGTCTGAACGGAGTGGTGCTGTACTGGGGACCCCGCCCCGCAGCCGAAATTGTTGAGAAATGAGTTACCGAGTGGAGGTCCCCGGGGGGTCCCTGGAACATCCAGACCCCCAGGAACACGCCCAGGTGGCCGGCCCGGTTCCGGCGAACCGCCCGCGTCCGAAACAGTTGAGAAATGACAGTTACCGAGTGGGGGTCCCTGGGGGATCCCTGGAACATCCATACCCCCAGGAACACGCCCAGGTGGCCGGCCCGGTTCCGGCGAGCCGCCCCGCGTCCAAAACAGTCGAGAAATGACAGTTACCGTGTGGGGGTCCCCAGGGGGTCCTTCTACTGTATACTGTACTGTCACACCCGAAATCACGTAATGGCTGCTAAAAACTCAGCTTCCCATCATGCACCTGTGCACTGCCCCCCCCTGGATTCTTAGAGAATCGAGGCGAAAGGAGGTTGGGGTGGAGGAGGATGGCGATTTTGAAGAATAGTGAAAATAGTCGATCTACAAGTGCAGTACTCACAACCCATGTTTGGTCTGTCGTGGATCAGAACAAACAACTTGGTTGAGAGATCGCAGGTGTAATTATACTGTGGTGATTGCACCGGGGATTGGCTGGGTGATAATGAAAGGCAGGTGAGTTTGATGAGGAGGGAGGAGTTGTTGATAATGAGGGAGTTGTTAAGGTCAAGCGGAAGGAGGTCTCTTCTCCCGAAACTGCGTTGTATAAATACAACTTCCCTAAGTACAATGTCACGGTGCTTTAATGTACTTGAGTGTTTCAATTTCGATTTCTTCTTCCACTATTAAAAGACAAACACAGTACACTTTGTGTTTGTCCGGACACGGATCGGCTCAAAGTCCCCCAACATCTTTCTCAGGATCTGGTTAATTGGCGATCCACGTGGAGCCGCGCCGCTTGATTAACTTTAAAACAATTAATAATGAGTCCTGACCAAAGCTACTGGCTGTGGTAAGAACTCAACTGCTGCCTCCTTTCATCCCATCTTTCATGAGAGGAGACCTGGAAAAAACACGGCAACCATTAACCCACAAGAGAAATCAAAGAGAATTCCAGATACCACTTTAATAATTTATTTGCATATGATTATCGTAAAAATACTGAAAGAGAAATGCGTATTTTTCTCCTAGTTATTTTTTTTATTTTTTTTCGTCTTTTCTTTTAACAACCTAATACACCATCGCACTGGGAAAAGTCTGTCCTCAACAGACAGACACACATTTCTTCTTTTACGTGGAACGTACGGTATATACTGTATATATATATATATAGTTGTATGTAATGGCCAACAATGTGGAGGTGTTTTTTTTTATTTGTTTGCTTCTCCATAACAAACAAACAAGCATATTTAAACAGGCCAGGGGTTCCCAACCTTTTCTGGATCAGGGCCCACTTCATGGGCCATCCATCTGACCACTCAACCACTAACCACTGGTGATGGGTGGGCCATGTACATTTTCTCAGAGCAGGTTTATTTTATTGATAAATCAACCGACTGTGTTGCGGCTAGGATGAATGGAAATAACATAGTATACTTAAAGTTTAGGTTGTTATTTATCAACGAAAACATTTTTCATTTAAAGAAAACAAATACTGTACATTATTTATTTTGTTATCGTTAAAATCATAGTGTTTCGCCAATCATTTGGCGGACCCACTCGCAATATCCTCATGGCCCACCAAGTGGGCCCCGGGCCACAGGTTGGGAATCGCTGAGGCAGGAGGTCATGGAGAGGCCGCTGTTCAGGTCAAATGGTGTGGAGCAGATTGGTGAGTAGAAATATATAGCCTATATACAGTACAGGCAGTCCCATGGACTGGACCTGGTCTGTGACAGATGGCGTGCCTTAAAAAGAAAGAAATGTTAATCCATGCCAGTAGAAATTAACCGTTGTGTTGATTTGTATTATTGTCACCGTCGGAAAAAAACCTTGTATCTCCACATTTCAACCGCTTTGTTACCGTAAAATCGATGCGCTACACGGCTACAAGGTCGTACGAAAATGTCATGCAAACATTAGTTGGTCAAAGTTGACCTACTTGTAGATCTGCCATTTTCTTTCTAGCTATTTTAGAAAATAATTGTGGGGGTTTATAAATATTGAACCACTGAAAAGTATTAACAAGAACTTATGATTAAATTGTAATCATGTAAGTGCATTGGAACACGGACAGTTTTGGACATACAAGGTTTCCACCCGACAGATATTGATGTTTGTAAGTCAGGTCATATACTGTATTAAGGTCACATTGTTCCTATCTGTGTAGTGACCTTTTTAACGCTGCAATCTGGAACTCATTTGAATGAATAAACCATTATTTTAAGCAGTCTTTATGGTATTATGAGTATGTTACATCACTAGTACATCTGCAGTGGTTGGAGGTGGTCTCTACTCTTCCATTGAGACATTTAGATCCTGGTGTCGGGCAGAACACCTTAAGCTAAAGTGTGGAATTACAGTACCACTATGTGCGTGAGACCTGGGTTCGAATCCCGGTTTGGATATATTAAAAACCTATACAGAATACAGATTGCAGCTTTTGAGTGCCACTGTACTGCATTACATTTGGCAAATGAAAAACATTATACAATTCATTTGGCCCCTTTTGATTTGACAATGCTGGACGTCAAAGTAGATTCAGTGTTTTATATATATATATATATATATCTGTCCAATTCTGCCAAGGCAGAATTATTTTCATCTCATTCAAACCTTCACATCCAATTTAATAACGTGTGAGAAAAAACAAAAAAAACAAGCACTGTAAATAAAATAAAAAAGATACTTCCCAATACCGATAAAAACACACAGAACAGTCTTTTTTTGTTGCAATAATAAGAAATAACTTAGCATTCAAAACAATGCATATATGAATAAAATAAGATTAAGAAAAAATATGGACGTTAAAGTCCATGCAGCCAGCACCTAACAGATATACGATTCACGCTTCCTCCCCCTACATCGGTTCCACTCTGGCGCGCACGTGACGCGGTGTGCACGTCGTAAGGTGTCACGTGCGTGAGGCATCGTGCACGGTGGCCTCCAGGCCTTTCCTTCCGTCACCCTCATTAACCAGAGTCAAGAGACAACACATAACAGTACCTTACACTGGAGAAAAACCCTCAGAGTTAATTTAACCCCCAGAGTGTCTCTGGAAGTTAAATTAAAACCCAGGATATTTTTTTTTTACTGTGCACTGTACACTTTGTACAGAATCATGACATAGCAAAAACAAAAAGAGAAAAATAATCTCCCACTTTAACTTGGAAGACGACATTTTAAGAGGAAGCTAGATGAGAGAAGACATTATTTTTCTTTAAAAAAACAAAGGAAATCACCAAAGTCCAAACACTAGACCCGGATGTGGGGATTGAGACCCCCTCCCCTGCAAAGTCAAGCTCTTCCAGAGGTGTTATCAAGCAATAGTTCGGTTTCATTTTGGCACTGTATGTAATTTAGACACTGCTCTTAGACTGAGATCAACTCCTTTTGCAGTTTTCTGATCTGGTCTAGAGCGGACAGAACTTTGCGTCACCAGTTGGGTCAGAAAAATGGAAACCGCCATGTGCTCCTCCAAAAATGGTTCCCCTCAGAATCCCCTGTTGGAATCAAATTAGTCATTTGATTAATCCGAAAAAGTTTCTTCAAGTACTTCTTGGAATACTTAGTTTGGTGTATCCATGTTTTATTCCAACTCGTAGCATATAGGCTGGCTAGACTAGACTATACTCAATTCGGCATTCATGTGGGGGAACAAAAGCAAGAGCGGCGCCAACCGCATACATAACCGGAAACCACTTTCTAGAATTGTAGAGTAGGCGTGGCCTAGACCGGATCACACTAGTCAGTTTGGAATGAAAACAAGTCTCCCCGCCGTGTGGGGAAAGGCTGGCGACGCGAGGTTAGACTCTATAGCAGTCTAACCGTGCAAGTTTTCTTGTCTGTTTTGCGGAAGAAAGCAGGTCAAGTTAAGTGAGGCGGGAAGGGGAATGAAGGAAGTTAGGAAAGAAAAGGTGGTAAAAGGGGTAGAGATACAGTACACTATGATAGCACAGAGGAAGCGCTTCCCAACCTGCAGAAGACACATGCAGACATGCAAACACAACCTGAGGGAGGGAGGGAGGGACAGACGACTATGGAAGTTTGGCTTCATGTAAAAAGAAAAAGAAAAGAAAAACAAATTACGCTTTTTTTTTTTTCCCACAAATTCACATGTGTCAAAGAATGGTCACATAGTACTGCAATGGGAACGTTTCTGTTCAAAAAACAAAAAGGTCCATGTGCACGGCGCCGGCGAAATTATCCGAAAGGGGTCCTCTTTTCATCTCCGTCTAGGGGGGTGGAATTCATTTTCTTTCCCCACCCCCCGCATCAGATTCTCTCCAAGTTTAGAGTTTCTTAGGTAGTGTTTTTTTTTTACACTCTGTTGCTGTAATGTATATTATGTTCCGTTGGCTTCCAAGTTCTTGAAATGGGGTTTCTTTTTAGTACTTTTCGGTTTGTTTTCTCCTCTCTCTCTCTCTCTCAGACCCGGATTGGGAGCGTTTGGCTCATCTGCTGTCGAACGATCTCTTGAGTGCTGGGGTCCTCCGGGCTCTTCCTGTGATGGCCGGGCAGCGTGCCGCCGACCCGCAGCAGGTCCCTGCCAACACAAAGACACACAGGGGTCATTCACAGGTTCACAGACACTTCAAACAAAAGGACGAGGGGTGCCGTATCTCATTGCCTCTTTGTGTTACGAGGCTGTGTGGGGTTTCACATTACGCAGTACGCACATTGTAGAGTGGGCTGCTGTACGGCAAAAAAAGAGACAAGGAGGATATCGTTGCTGTCGGGCAGAAACTTCTTATTTCCATGAAATGAAATGAAAATGAAATGCAGCGCGAAGCAGCACGTTTCAAACTTCTACTACTTTTGAATTTGAATGGTGAAAACTTTGGACATATGGGGTTTCCACCCGAGACAATATGTTGTTACTGATACCGATGATGGAGTACCCAGACAAATCCGACGCTAGACTGCTACAAATCCATATCAACCCCAGATCCAAATCAATTCATCATAACGTGTTGTTTAATAAAAGTGTGCAAAATGTACTGTGAGAGTACACACACACAAACACACACACACACACACACACACACACACACACACACACACACACACACACACACACAC